>NC_135309.1:75518248-75826884 GCF_048772815.1 Callospermophilus lateralis | reverse complement strand
CCCAAAATTACTTGATTCATACCAATAGTTACTGGTCTGCTTTAAAAACACACTAGTGTTTTCTATTTAAAGCTGCCAGACACAAACACTTGGGTTGCAGCATGGAATAAAATTAACCACCAAGCACATTTCTACTGCCAAGAATAAAAACTTAGAGCCATAAAACATGGTTTACTGTGCTAGAGTTAACTTTAAAGTTAACATTATTAACTTCCTTCCTAAGGAAGAGCACGATATTAGGATGGACACATTGCTCAGTGCCAGGCAGTCATGGAGAAACATATTTCCAGTAATCATTGAAACTGTACCAGCAGGAGAAGGAAAAAATAGAGTCACTGTACACAACTACACAATTCACTCAAGAAAGACAAGGAAGCAAACAGGAAGATGATCATCTTAGTTTTGTTGTGTTGTTTTGTTTTTTGAGGAGCACAGAGTGTAACATTTGTAAATCTTAGTTGTGATGGTACTGAAATCAACAAAGACACCTTCAGTTACCTCCTCAGCCCTTTATTTTATCTGCAAAGCATGGCTACATCTGTTCTGTTTCAGTAAGGAAATGGAAATTTTTTTCATAGGCTGTGTATTAATTAAGAAATCTTACTACACGCAGATTTCAGTTAGTTTTTAGAAATCAATTTTATAATCAAATTTGTGTCCTCTCCATCCTTTTGTTGAACTTGTTTCTAATAAAATATATTTGGTAGTCTGGATCTTTACTTTGCTACGTTTTCAGAGTACACAGCACATAATATTTAGTGTCATAGTTCTGCCGTTATAGAATTGGTTTTCAAGGTAGACAATTAGAAAATGAAGGATAAGGAAAGAACCCAGAAGAACCAAGAAACTGTCAGATTTCTTAAATACTTTCTAACTTTAAAGTATGATCTTTTTATTATTCCCTTCCTTTATCCCTTTTCACAATTATTTGTTAACCTATTAAAATAAGATTCTGTGCTTTATCTTTGAAGCAAAAGGGAAGGAACTGCACCTAAGTTCTCAGCCAAATCCTTGGAAAAGGGAAACCACCCCCAACACACATTCATGCACAAGAAGCAAGTGGTAGCATCATGGAACAGAGAACCTCAGACTTAGCTGGAAAGGAAGACACACAAGGAAGAACATTCTTGCCCTTAGAGCAGACCTGGGCCACTTGGGGTGCCTAAGGGGAAGGCCATATAACAGCAGGGACAAGTGCACAACCCAAGGGACTGTCCAGCCTTGTTTTGTCTTTCCATTTGGAGAGAGTGTGGGTGAGTTTTCATTTAGGAAAATCATCATGCCACCACACACATGCCAGAACCATGGGGTCATGTTAAACAAAACTGTAATTGACTTTGTCTTGAAGGAGGTATGACCAGATTGCTTCTGCCTACTCAGAGACTTTGGTAAACAATGCCAGTCACTCATTCTTTTCTGTTACTGTGGTTCTATCGAACCAAACCAAATATGCCAGTAATTCTCCACAACCTGGGGTGCTGAGCAGTCTCAAAATCAAAGGAAAACAGGTACCAAGTTGAAAAATGGATAAAAGGAGAAATGACAACTGAGTCATCACCTTTAAAAATTCCTTTTAAATTAGGTTTTTAAAAAACAATATTCTCAAGAGGAAGGGGGGAATGGATAGGGTGGGGAAGTGCTTAGGTATCTTGCTCCTACTTACATCTTCATATTTGGAACAACAAAATGGCCACAGAAAGCTGGATAAACATGCCAGCAACTGTAAAAGTAATAACTGTTCCTCCCAAGCCAGTCTCAGAAGCAAGAAGGAGTACAGTACTGCAAGGAATAATTCTACCACCCATAAAAACAATTCTGCTTTATGAAAATGAGTGATGCAGGAAGCACACAAACATTCTCTGTATCTGAAGACATAAATGCTTATGGTGTACATGTTAGTATTTATGCTGTTCTGAATTATTCCCTCTTTAATTTCAAGTAACATACTGTCACCTAAATTTAGGCATCTCTCTTCTTTGTCACATTTTCCTTATGTTGCACTTGCACTGGGGTTGACATCAATGTCTCAGTGCTGAAAGACACATGCTGATAATTGTATTTTCCTTACTATGTGTTTCTTCTCTGCTATGGACTAATTCTTCGGATCTTGGTCATGAAAGCCAAGCAAATCAGATTTATGCTCATGGAAATATAACAAGAATTTTGGAAATGTTTGTGATCAATCCCAGATGTTCTGTTTGCTTAGATTCATAAAACTGGAAGAGAATGGCAAGAGAACTTAGGGGACTTTAGAATTGGAATTTTATGTGGTTTGATGTCATTTACTAATGTTCCAGAAGGACAGATTACCTGAGCAAATGGGTTGTTTCTCCTAAGCCCCTAGAGTTCAAACTGATAAGATGAAACCCACTTTTGTGTAAGAGAATACCCTGTTTACAGATAAAGGGAATTCTGGCATCCCCCTTGTGAGGGTACCAAAAATCAAGCAGCAGACACCACAGAACACTTTTAAAATTCTGGCATCAAGTGAGGTAAATGATACAATAAATCCAACAAATTAAAAACATAAAAACAACTATGAGACATGTAAAAATAGTCATTATTGTTTCCTAAATGTACTGATGATACAATACGTAACACAGAATAATATGTGCTAAATGTCAGTTCTTTGCACGGTGAATCTTATAAAGCATAATTCTGCTCGGTTATTCTTCAATCAAGAAATCGTCTTATTATTTGGCCTTCCAAATACTGTTTGCCTTGAGGGAATGGAAGAAGTTCACTATCTTTTATCCAGCCCCTTTATGCTCAGATGACTATATTGAAATCATCAAAATAGTTGGTTGTTAGTCTAATTGTTACAGCCCTTCAGAAACAGGAATATTTAATTTCCTCATTATACAAAATCCTTCCTTCATATAAATTTATTCTTTCTGGTTACTTTTAAACCCACAGTTATGACAGTGGACCTTATCATGGCAGCAGATAGACTTTATTAGTTGGTAAAGAATTGACAATGCATGAGAGGAGCAAATAGACTATGGTGGCAAATAAGAGAAACACTGGGAGTAGCTCATGAATGCATGGGCTACAGCACTGGTTTCCAAACTAGCCTACGTCAGAATCACCTGGAAGATCAGGAAACAGATTGTTGGTCCCACCCCCAGAGTTTCTAATTCAGTAAACCTGATGTAACCTAATGTCTAAAAGTTCGCACTTCTATAAACTTCCCAGTGATGCTGGTGCTTCTGGTCCAGGGACATTTTGAGAATCACCTACCTATGATATTTACTCCTTGAAAAACTCTAGCCTCCTAAGACAGAAATGCATGTAATGGACAGATAGAAAACTCTCAGAAAAAGGAGCTTTTCCTTTCTTCTAGAAACTCTTTTCCCTTACCATAAGGATAACATCTATAAATCATTTGTTTCCCTAATGTTGGAGCTAATTTCTCTCATCCAGAGGACTACAAGACTGCCAAATGGCTACTGCCCTGACTGGAGTATTGTGTCCCTGGGTATTTACATTTCAAGAGGGAATAAAACTCCTCAGAACATGTATATATCTCATTGTCCTAAAAACCAAGACACTGGGCATTTTGTTCCTGTGGGAGATTTTACTTATAAACCAAAGGGTTGAAATAAGAATTAGGTAATTTAGGATTCCAAAGAGGAGCTGCAGGAGGGAGGATAAAGCTCCCTTCTTTCCCATTACAATCACAGACAACTTTTTTCTTGTCATTCACCTGTGAAGTATCCAGTCACTCAGGTTGAACATTGTGCCTGACTTCTTTCAGGTCATACCAGAAATAAAGTCTGGGGCCAAAGGGATTGATGTGATAATACCTTGTGTGTGCTTTCAAGATAAATTAGTAAAAATTAATATTAAAAATCCAACAGCAACCTAGCACTGTAACACCTTCACTGAGATTAGGATGTCTAGCATCTCCTGATAAGAGTCAGGAATATAGCAACTGATTCTTTAAAAGGAATATTAAGAAATTTCATCTGGGCTTGGGTTGTGGCTCAGCAGTAGAGTACTTGCCTATCATGTGCTGGGCCCTGGGTTTTATCCTCAACACCACATAAAAATAAATAAAATAAAATAAATGTACTGTGTCCAACTACAGCTAGAAAATAAATATTTCTTTTTAAAAAAGGAACTTCATCAAAATGATTTCTGCTGGGTAGAGGGAAAAAAACATATGTTATGACTATGTTATAGTCTATTGCCTGTTAGATCATTAACCAGTTTCCAATCTAATTTAGCAATCTCCTCTAAACATTTTTTTATTGAATTTCCTATAAATGCCCAGTCTCTCAAATGCTTTTAGAATCAGTGTTCCATCTTAGTGGTTCCTACATTAATTGAAGAGTCAAGTGAAATTGGTGACAGGTGTTTATATTTGTGCAAATCATCTTTTTAACCTTCTGAAAATTATATTTACTGGTGCGTCCAATAGCTATCAACTCCAACAGAATATAGAGCAGGAGTCGGTAGGCCTACACTTCATTTGTGCAGCTTTTGCATCTCTGCCACTATGAAAAACTGTCTCTTTTCTTGACAAGAAAAAAAAAAAAAAAAGACTCAGCCTATCTAAGATAGTACCTTTGTCCCATCTCGAATATTCGGTGTGTACTTGAAATGGGAAAAATGAGCCTCCTAGAACTTTCAGTAGCACAGGTCCAGGTTCTTCTGGACTTTCACAAAAATTTCTTTTTAAATGATGCCTTCTTGAAGTTGTGCAATGCAAAAGTCTCTGAATTGGCCCCACTTGATCTTAGAATGACCGGAAGGATCACTTAAGTGTATGTGTATTTTATCCATACTCAATGACTCTGTGCTTAGATAAACGCCCACTCATCTACAGGATAAAGAACCAACCATAGGTCCATACCTGCAAGAATATAATAAGTGAAGAAGGGGTAGTTATGGCCTGCTTAAATGTATATAATGAGCCTCAGTCTTTTCCATTTTTCTTGCTTCTATGCAGAAAGACACTTCCTTCTCTGTTCAAGTAACTGCATTTAGTCACTTCTTGATGTAATGCTCAGCAATAAAATAGTACATAGGGACGGAAAGACAAGGCAAGCCCAGCTGTCTCCATTTCTTTCTTTCAGTAGCACATTTGTTAAAGAAGCAAGTTCTGGTCTCTCTATCCAGCTACAAACATGATCTATAATATAGCAGTCCCTGTAGGAATAGTTTTGCCAAATTGTTTTTGGGTGTGTAGTCAATAACCTATGTTGAAGCTTACATACACAATGACCCTCAGAAGAGTTTGATTGAGAATGTCATTCACTGTATCACATGATGATATGTCTATTAAGATTTCAGGAAATACCTGTCTGTCCCCAGCTGCAGGGATACTTCTGCATCTTCAGAGCCACAAATATACTTGTATGTTATGTAAAATTCACTCCAAATATTTCTTTTCTGAATGGCTGGCAGAATCTCAGACTCAAACCTAAGGCCCTTCTTGGATCTTTGTGGCTGGCAATCAAAAACTCATTCTGGAAAACCTTCTGGTCCATAACTGGCATAAAATTTTTAATTAATGTCATTGCTTGCTCCATTTTAATATCAATGACTATTGATTTCTTCTCTTTACCCTTAACATTTTGCTCTCTCTTGCATTCATTCTTTCTTTCTCTGTCTCTTTCTCTCTCCCTCAAACACATACACACACATCTGCTAACTTTAGAACTTTCTGGAACAAGGCAGGCAGTAGAAGAAAGTTGTTTTTTTTCCTAAGGCCAGGGTTTAGTATGTTAGCCCTTTGTTAACTTATGCCCTCCTAACTCATGTATTATTTACCTACGATCTCTCCTTCCTTTATTGCCCAAGGTTTCTTCCCTACTCTTACTATGAGGACTAATTAGAGGCTTAGCCAATATTCAGTGAATTTTCAAGAAATGCATTTTTTTAACATTAAGTGTTTCTTTCAATGTCAATTAGTGGACAGATATTAAGGGGAATTGTTTAGGAGAAGTGTTTTTTAATTAATTGTCAATAGTTTTATATTCGAGTCTTTCTATACTAAAAGTAAAATTTATTACTGCAGAACATGTTTCTGGTTGTGTTTTAAACTTTCACTAGCCACCAGCAGCATATAAAACACCATAAAAAATGGCAGTAGGCCTAATTATAGCCCAGTGGGCAAGCTGCCTAAAATGGTAATTTCATTCCTCTAATATAATTCTGTTTATTTGGCCTGGCCTGTCAATTTTGGTTTTGTCATCTCTTATTCATCACAATTTTTAAATATCTGTATCTATCACTAAACTATCCCAAGCATTTTTACTCACATGAAGAAAAGAAAAATCTAATTTGTAGAGAATGTCTAAATACCAACTGTGTTATAAATTCTGAGATTTCCCTAATAATGTATCAATATAATCCAATAATAGTTCACCTTTTAATGGTTTTAATGTTACAAATTCCAGACATTAAAATTTATGCTTTTAATTCTGTTATTTCCAAGAATTCAAAAATTATTCCCCTCAGGGAATAATTCCCCTAAACCTTTCTAAATGCATTATAATTTCTCATGCAGTCTGATTACTTGTGTAAGAGAAAGGACGCAGTGGGAGTTACTCCTCCCCTCAGATGGCTGTGGTATGGAGTTTCACACACAGCGGGTGCTACCTAACATTTGTTGACTGTGAAAGGAAGACACACCTTCAGGGCTCACTTCCATCACTCAGTCTCTGCACTGGCCCAGCGGTGACTCAGAATGCTACTGCAGCTCCAGATTTCGGATTCAGGTTCCCTTTCAGTGTTCCATGACCTCCAGCTCATACACAAACATAAGTGAGAAGTATCCCCAACATCTAGCAGAGGAAAGTGGGGAAGCAGTACTCTCTTCTCTCTTATCTAAACTGCATGCAGATGCATGAGACAGTCGTTTAGAAAGAAATCACACAGCTCAGACATCTGTAATTCCTCCCACACCAATAGATCAACGGAGCATCTCCAGAAATACATCTCCTCTCCCCAAAATGGGTGAGTCCAAAACCTTTCCAAGTTTCGGGGCTAGATCACAATTCATACTTGTCATTAACTAGTCTAAAAATCTCAGATAAGTTATAACCACTTTGATGAGCTTCTTTTCTTAAGAATCCAAAAGGAAGTGACTAATATCTAGGACCCCTGCTGATATCTGAGCCACTCAAAACCATCATAAGAATTCTATTCTGGTATAATTTCCATTCTCATTTCCTTGCTTCATCTTCATGGCAGTTAGCACTCACTGAAAAACTTTTGGTTACATTTGGCATTTACAGACCCTAGTATACCTCTCAAACCCCCTCTAAGTATCTTGGAAGGATTAAAAAAAAATAATAACTTTGTCTTTATTAGCTTCCTGAAGTTGCCATAACAAATTGTCACAAACTTGGTGGCTTAAAATAATAGAGATTAGTGCCCAGGGCAGTTGTGCATGCATGTAATTCCAGTAACTCAGAAATCTCAGGCAAGATGATGGCAAGTTTGAGGCCAGCCTCACCAACTCAGTGAGACCCTGTCTCAAAATAATAAGTAAATATTTTTTTTTAAAAAAAAGGGCTGGGGACATAGCTTAGTAATAAATCCCCAGTACCATACACACAAAAAAAATTTGTAATAGAATAAAATAATAGAAATTAATCTCCTCACAGTTCTGGAAGCCAGAAGTCTAAAAGTCCCATCACTGGAAGGAAGCAAGATGTTGGTTGTCTGGCTTTCTCCGGAGGAGCCCTTCTTCACCTCTTCAGCTTCAGATGGCTTCTGGCATTCCTTGGATTGTGCATCATCATTCTAATCTCTGCCTCCACTTCATAGGTCCTGCTCCACTGCTGCCTGTGACAAATCTGCTTCTGCCTTCTTTCCAAGTAGTTAGCTGTGATTGCATTTAGGACCCACCCAGATATCCAGAATGTTCTCCCAGTCTGCAATAACTTAAGCTCATCTGCAACATTTTCACTACATACAAGATCATTCATGGTTCCCAAAGGATATTTTTTGAGGGGGCAGCACACCACATGCCTAAAACAGTATCAGCAGAGGAACCACCTTGAGTTCAAGTATAACTGATCAGAAAATTGAAATAGAAGGAGCAGTGGAGACTGCTACAATAGAACAGAGGAAGAAGAGTCTGCTAACAAAAAGTGAATCACTGCATATATCCACCTTCCTTCATCCAACCTGACAGGAGAGTCGAAACTGTGCTTGGAGGAAACAAAAATCATAACACCTGAGTCATGACCGTCTAGTAAAATGGAGGACAGAAGTGTGGCACAGAACTGAACACCAGGGATTAACCCAAAGCCTACACAGTGAACTAAAGGACTTGCAAATTCTTCTTCTGACCTACTCCCAAAAGGCTATCAGAGAGCCCCACATAAGAGCTTCCTATATGAAAAAGATGAACAATTTCAGAGAACTATACCAATAAATCATAACGTTGGTCACATCAAAATGAAAAGACCAGCTCCCTCCCTAAACACTATAATAGCAATTCTCAGACTTTTTGATAAGAACCTCTATAATACACTTGAAGAGCTCTTTTTTATTCAGGTTATATCTATCAAATTTTACCATATTAGAAATTAAATTTGAAAAGTTTTTAAATGTTAATTTCAAAATAATAGCAAAATCACTACATAACAAACAACATGTTTTTATGAAAAAATATTTTCCAAAAAAAAAAAAAGATATTAGTAGAATAGTGGTATTTTTGCAATATCTTTAATGTCTATCTTAGTAAAAGACATTTGGATGTTTATATCTGCTTCTGCATTTAACCTGTTGCAAGATGTTGTTTTACATGAGGTATATGAAGAAAATGCACCCACACAGCAATATGTAGTTAAAGAGGGAAAGATATTTAATACTTTTTCAGATCATTGCATATTGAAAAGCAGTAGTTTCTTAAAGGCTAATTGCATGGCAGAATCTGAAACTATTTCAATGAACTTTTTAACTTTGTTACTTTAAAGTCTATTGGTGTATCTTGAACTTTGAATGTGTCATTTTGTAACTCTGTGCAATTTATCATTTGGAAAACCTTTGCTCACCAAGCAATACATATCTTCCAAATGTTGACAAATTTCATTATATAATATTTTTAAATCATATCTGCTAACATTTCCACTGATCTCATCAGTAAATTCTGTAAGTATTGGGAAATATCAAGTTCCCAGTAGCCAATACAAGTTTTCCAACCCTTTAATTTTTTCTTTAAAGCTTGAATTTTATCTTCAGAGGTAGTCAGTTGTTTTCCTTAAGTGATAGGTTCATTTTATCCATTTTTAAGGAAATTTCTTCCAAAGATCCACATCTGAATAACCATAGTTTGTCAGTCATGTTTTCAAGTAAAAATGGTCTCCTTGGAGGGATGAAATGGTATTTCAACTCTCAAACAGTTACACGAGTACTTTTTCTTGAGAATGTCATTGATCTCTGTATGCAGAAGTGCTGTAGGCATACTTCTCACTTTCTCACATAACATATTAAAAGCTGTGTACTTAATCCATAAGTTTTACTGTGTCATCAAGGTCAGTCTCAAGGGGAGCTAGCATTCTCTTTATGGCAGTAAGTGGTGCTTAAGGATTCCAGTATAGCTTAGTGCTACTTCCTTTGTTCACAGCAAAGGCTTCAGCAGTTTTATCCATCACTGTTTTGTACCATTAGAGCAAAATGTTAACATAGTGAAAGAGGCAAATAAAATCTGGTATTAATACAAAAATAATTTTGACTTAATGAATTCCCTGCAAGGCTCTCTGAGACCTTAGGGACTATTGAACAACACCATGAGAACAACTGCCCTATTATTAAATGAACAAATCTTGTCTTCATATTCTGAGAACCCAATATGCATTTAGTCCTTTACACAAAATATGAAGAGTCGATAATCCTTTGTGTGCTGAGGGTTGTCCAAACTATCCTCAGGCTCAATGATTCACTAGGTCTTGCAGGACTCACAAAAGCTGACATATTTATGATTATATTTTATAACAATCAAAGGATACACATTAAAATCAGCAAAGGGAAAAGGCACATGGGGCAAAGTCCAAGAGAAACAAGGCACTGTCCCGTCCTGGCATAGTTACAAGGAGATGCACTTAAATCTCTCAGCAATGAAGTGGTGACACAATGAAAGTATTGCCAACCAGGACAGCTCAGCTGAGCCTTGAGGTTCAGGGATCTTATTGGAGAGTCGGTCACATAGACAACCAGCACTTATATCACTGACCTCAGCTACTCAGACTTCAGCTCCTCCTCCAGACAAAAACAGGTATTTACTATAAATCACATCATCAGCATAAGTTATCTGATCAAACTGCTGTAGTGCAACCCAAGGTCACAGGCTTACCAAATCAATCTTCCAGGCAGAATATCCCAAAGGCTCAGAGTTTATCACCCAAGAGCCAGCCAAAGGCCAATCTTGATGGCAGGATTTGAAACCCAGACCTGCCAGAGTTAACCCTTCCTGCTCAACTCCTAACAACATGAAAGAAAGAGATGCAAAGAAAAAAAATAAAAAGGAGATAGAAAACAAAGCAACATAATATAAAACTTAATTAATTAATTAATTATATTTATATATTAATTATATTTATATAAAACTTAATTGATTAATTAATTATAATTAAATTAATTATACTTAATTTAAAGTATAATTAATTTTCTCAGTGAGAAAAAAAGATATATTAATAAAACAATATAAGGAAGCTACATAATGATCCAAAAATAAGAAAGAGTTCTTGAAAATTGACCCTCATCATAAAACATCCAAAATATAGACGTTGATAAAATGGTTGAATATCAAAACAGAATAAATCACCAAGAAAATTAAATAACAACAAAAGAATTTCAAAAGATAGAAACATGGAAGGAAAAATAAAAACAAACCCTAGAATTGATCCAGTATATCCAGTAAATAAGAATACTTACATGAGAGAAAAGGGAAGATGGCGAGAGAAATGGTGAGAGAAATAATTCAAAGAAATAATACATATTTTTCAGAACCAAAAGCATTTACAGTTTGAAAGAGCCAACCAAGTGACCAGAACAATGAAAAAATATCCATCAATACAGAATTTCAGAATTCCACAGATAATGAGATCCTAAAAGCTTCTAATAGAAAAAGTCTGTTAGTAGAAAAAAATGATTATGAGAATGGTATCAAATTTCACAATAGCAATACTGAATACTAGAAGGCAATGAACCAGGCTTCAAAATCTAAGAGGAAATATTTTTTCTACCTAAAATTCTGTTCCAAGCCAAAATATCAATCAAGTGTAACAATGAAATAGAGAATGATTAAACACAACAGGGTATTTTAGGTGATATCCCAAGCACCATGCCCTTATGAAGCTATGCTTCAGCAAACAAGGGAGTTAGGCAGGAAAGAGGAATTCATAGACTACAGACTCCAAGAAAATGGCTCAAACCACAGAGTATGAATGTCAAAGGTCCCACAAAGATCCCATGCATCACTTTCTTTCTGATTACAACTAGTATAATCATGCAATCTTTGTTTGCTAAATAGTACTTGATACAAGTTAATAAACCTCCCTAACTGCAAGGCACCATTCCCACAACTTGGAGAATATGTTTTCTTTCATTTTCTGAAAGCTAAATATCACATAGGAGTAGAGAAATATGAAAATATATAGAAAAAAAACCTTTTGGGAGTTTGTTTTATTTCCTTCTGGGAATAGCTCTAGTGCTTTTCATGCAACATTGCATTTTAACTTCTCAAAAGACCCATGGTAACATTCTTATCTCCAGCTTACCAGTGAAAAATGGCATTAGGAAAAAAGGTAATACTTTACCCAAATTCACATGACTAGTAACTGGTGGAGCTGACTTTGAACACATGTAGACCCAGGGTCCATGCCCTTTGAGCATACTATATACTTCCTCTGTAGCCACAAATATAGAAAAGAATTGTGGTAGAGATTCTAACAGTAGCACATGTAAGTAGCAAATATGTACCAATCCAAAAGTCAGTCTTCAGCTAGCTCCCAAGGCAAAGCCAAATGCCCATATTATTTTATGCTGATTTTCTGTCTTTCTTTTCAAACACCAAAGCTAGAAAAACAATGAGCAAAATGTCTATAAAATAGTAAGAACTGAATAAATAATAGCAGGTTGAATTAACAGTCTCAACAATGCATCTATCCAAAATATTTTAAAAATGAAAACATTTTTAGAGTTTATAAAGTTGATATAATGAGCTTGATTTGTAGATAATTCATTCCTTGTGAACAAAAAATCTTACCATAAACTAGATCTCATATGCATAATCACTCCCAAGTTAGTAATATTATGAATTTTAAGCACAAGAATTGTGGGAGAAAATAGTGTTACCTTCTTAATTGATAGAAAAATGTCTAAGTTTTGAAAAATATCATTTTTGTTCAAGTTGTAATTTACAAATATTGAAATAAAAATTGTCTTGATTAGTAACTATACAAGATCAAATTTTATTTATATTTTAATCTATTATGAATAGGAAGAAGGTATACTTACAGCATATAAAATGTATTTTGCAGCAGAGATACATATAAGATTTGTATTTCAAATACTGCATGCGCTCCAAATATCTAAACCAATTTGTATTTATTGGATAAAGGAAAAAAGGTCAATTTCTAATTTCACAGAACATCAGTGTGTACTTTCAAGGTATTGATTTTGTCTCTGACAGTTATTGTATTCCATTAGAAAATTATAGCTTAGAGGTTATTAGAAACATTGCAGAATATTACATGTGCACTATGGCAATTTATTACTGCGCTTTCTCAATTTCATTCTCTTGGGATTTCACTTTTTTTAATGTAGACTCTTAGATATACAATACCACAATGAAATAATGATTAATTCATTTTGTTAATTGGATCAGAAGAATCTTCATAATCATGAATCAGACCATTTTGTTCTATTTCAAGTTCTATTTAGTTACAATCTAGGAACAAAAATAACTATAACAAAAATTTCACTAATGTTCATGAATCTATACTTTGTGAAATTTTCTTAGACTTATTCAAATTACTGCACATATAATAAATTCTTCAAAAGTTGACTACAATTATCAATTACTGTCTCTAAGTTATTTTTATTTACCAAATTCCACTAAAGATGGAAATTAACTTTATTTTTAGAGGTTGTAGTATCTTATCATAAACATATTACATGGCATTTTTTAGAATGGTCAAAGCCAAATAATAAACAGCAAGGAGGGAATGCATTTATTACTCATCTGTTTAATCTATAAAAAGCAGGGAGAAGCTAAGGACCTCATATGAGATAGATTGTGTACAAACACTTATTAAACTATACCGCACTATGCAAACCAAAGGTGTTATTGACATAAAAATCTTGAGACATTTCCTCCTGTAATTGTTCAGCATTAGAAAAGACATTGGAATCCTTAGGATTTTGGAACTGCACAGGCCCTATTTTAGTCCTTCTAAAAAAAAGGTGATGTGGCTATATAACCAATTGACATAAGAACTAAGTTTCTATCATTTCAGAAGAAAACCTAGGTATAAATTTTGGGGATTCCAAATTAGACTGTAGTTAATCAGATGTAATGCTAAAACCACAAGCAACCAAAGAAAAAAAGTTAATTACAATTTACCAGAATATAAAACGTGCTTCAAAGGACTTCATCAAGGAAGTAAAGAGATAATCCAATGACTAAAAGAAAATATTGTAAATCATTAGCCAATAAGGGACTTATATCCAGAATATAGAAAGAATTATAACTAACTAATATAAAGACAAATGGTCAAACTTTCAAATAGCAAAAGAGTTTGATAGAAATTTCCCAAAAGAAGATATATAAATGGCCAATAAAAATATGAAAAGATGTTCAACATCATTAGTCATTAGGTAAATGCAAATACCATTAAGATGTGTGGTGGGGGCGGGGGGGGGGCAGGGGGTGCTGGGGATTGAACTCAGGGTCTTGTTCAGGGCAAGTACTCTACCAACTGAGCTACATCCCCAACCCAGGATGGCTATTATTAAAAGTGTTGGTAGAGAAATTGTGGCTTGCATACATTGCTAGTAGGAATATAAAATGGTACAGTCACTTTGGAAAACAGTTTGGAAGTTCCTCAACATATCAAATATAAAGTTATAATAAGACCCAGCAATTTCACTGCTAGTTACCTTTGTATGAAACTTATAAAAACTTATTCCACACAAAAATTTGTATATGAAGAGCAACACTATTCATAATGGCCATAAAAAAGAAACAATTCAAATGTCCATCACTTCATAAAAGAATCAACAAATGTGGTGTATCCAAATAATGTAATATCAGCTGTCAATAAAAACGAATGAAGTACTGACACACACAACAAGGACAACTTTGAAAACATTATGCTAAATGAAAGAAGCTAGACAGCAAAGGTCATACATATATTGTATCTTGCATTTATATAAAATGTCTGGAACAGTCAGATCTGTAGAGATGGGAAGTAGATTAGGCATTAAGAGAGTCAAAGGGGAAGTGAGAGAGTGAATATTAATGGGTACAGAGTGGAGAAATGTTCTTGAATTTTAGTGATAGTTGCACAGTTTTGCAAAACCATCGAAATGTATATATATTTTAAATGAGTGAATCTGTATGGTATGTAAATTATTTATCAACAAAGGTTTTAAAAAGAAAGTTCACATCAATAGTATCTTTAGTGTTGAAAATAACCTAAAAATTCACCAACAGTACAACAGATAAATGAATTTGCATAGTTATACTCTGAAAAGTCCATAGCATGAAAATTAATAAATTTTATACAATAGCATAGAGAGGAATCTCAAAATCATATCACTGAATAGACTAACAAACTCATTTCTATTTATAGAATTCAAATACTAAGATTAAATGAAGTGATTTCTTTCTGACTCTATTCCTCACTCAAAGGAGAGGGTCATAATTAAAAATTTGCTCATATTATAAAGTCTTCACTTTTTAACATTAAAAATATTTTTGCGGGCTGGGGATGTGGCTCAAGCAGTAGCGTGCTCGCCTGGCATGCGTGCGGCCCGGGTTCGATCCTCAGCACCACATACAAACAAAGATGTTGTGTCCCCGAAAAACTAACTAAATAAATAAATATTAAAATTTAAAAAAATATATTTTTTCTGTGAAAAAAGGCCTGTGCTTTGTAGAAACAGATACAATTAATATTTTTACGTTCATTCTGTACTTTATCTTACCCAAATCTTATTTAAAGAAAAAAAATCTCTTGACTTCTAAAATGCAAACATAGACAGGTGAGTAAATTCTAAACATTACAAAAATGTCCCTTAAATATTACAAGGGTGATTAGGAGTAAGTCCACTTGGTCCCAACAGTGTGGCTTGCAAGTTAAGAGAGTCTGAGTACAGCAGCCCTTACATTTTAGTTGGTCATAAAAATCTTCATAGAGCCTCCTAATACTTCCAATGCCTTTTGTTCAACATAGAAACCAGTTATCAAATAGAAAACCTTTAAACTTCAACTCTCTTTATTTTGAGGCAGTTTTCCCTTTTTAGAATTCTCTGATCAGGTGTTTAAAGTCAAAGGAAAACGAAGCCATACTAACTGCCATTTAGTTTTTTCACTGGTTTGTAGATGGTTTTAGGCGGTAGCATCTCTGAGAGACAAGTGATGGACAAGATCAGTGGGTTTCTGGATTCCACTAAGAGGAGATTCTGACTCAATGAGGCCTAGACATTTGTATATTTTAAAAGGCACTACAAAAAATTTTGAAGAAATTAATGAATTGGAGATTTTTTAATGTCCTAGCTCCACTTACAGTTTTACATTATAAAGTAATTTAACCATGTAAACCAACAAGTTGGTAACATCATTATGGTCCTGGGCTGGTCAGGTCATCAGATACAAGCCTTAGAAGAGAAACACACTTTGCCTGTGATGGGGAAAAAATACTGTGTTTTTTCTAGTAAGAAAAGCTTGAATCCCATCCCATAAAGAAAGCCCAACAGGGGTTCAACACTGTAAGAGTATCCAGAATTCATTCCTTAAATGATGTATATTCTTACAGAGAAAATGAGAAATTATGTGATAAGAAGTTCTCATTCCTTAGTCTTGTGGTAATATTTTTCTTTTAGATATGTATAAACAATCTCCACACAATTATTGGGTCTCAGGTCATACCCAAAGATTTCCATGCCTTTCTGTAAAAATAGAAATTAAAAATCAAGAGAAAATTATTAAGCTCCAGATTTCTGTTTCTCCAATTTAGTAATGAAGCAATAGTATGATATGTTAAAGACACTTAGAATGAAGGCACAGAGCTGAGTCTGGTAGAATGCTGGCCTTGCATGCTTGAGGCCCTGAGTTTGAACTCCAGCACCACAAAAAAAGAAAAAAGAAAAAAAAGAAAGAAAGAAAAGAATTAATTCACAGATTTAACTCTGCATGTCTTTTATGGTTATTAAGATATAGTTATCTCCTATAGAATTCCCAGACGTGTTAGAAGTCATCTAATATTTTTTTAAGTGGTTGTCTCATAAGGTCCTTAGATTCCTTTGAAGGATAGATTTTCTCTTGGGTTTTCCATGGATGTCACTTCCTATAGACACATGTTCATGGAAGTCAGAAGAATTGCCCAGATAATGTGAAGAGATGTCATACAGTAGTACAGCCTAAAGTAAAGAGCTGAACATTTTTTGGTTTCTGCCTAATCCTACCATAGTCCCACCAGGTTCCTCTGCAGCAGAGCAGGTCTGCTTCTGATGGTCCTGCTTCTACAAAGCAGCATACTGCAAAGAGGCTTTCTCTCATTCCCTTATTTCTGCCTTGGACAGGTTTATTGACTCAACTTCTCTTTCTTTAGAAAAGAAGTTACATAAATAAAACTTTTTCTGGTTAGGGTGTGTTGACAAGAACAAAGTTATTTTTAGATTCCTAATATATTTTGAGAGAATGTTTACTAACCATTAAATACTAAACATCAACATGCCTTTTGGTTTTTAATCTTCCAAAGAATAAAAAAATAATATGACACTGAAAATTTTATCAGAATATCAATATGTGTTTTGTATTCTCCTATGCATAGATATTTTCCCCTTCTTAATCCCAAGGGGGTCTCTAAGCTTACAATTTTCCCTTCACTTGCCTCAAGTGCTTTTATGTCTAAATATAAAATAGAAACTACTGAAATGACATCTTTTCCTGGTTTTCATGTTCAAAAACTTAAAAGTCATAGAAAGAATCACTGGGTCATCTTAGAGAAAGAAAAGAGGGAGGTGAGGGCTTGGGGTCAAGGGAGTAAGAGAATGTCTCTGAAGAGCAGGGGGACCACAGCTCATCTCCACAGAGATGTATGTACATGACCCCTCCCCAAAAGGTACCTGGCTCTCTGATGTACATTAAAGGAGACCTGTGGAGGAGAAATGAACATAGAATACTAAGAACACATCCATGGGTGCCTTGGACAAAGATTCTACACCCTGTTTTAACACAGAAGTGACAATGCTGATATGTGTCTTAGGAAACTAGAAAGAGATAAGACCTGAAGACCAAAGAAACACAACAATTTGGACTGTGGAGGATCCCTGGAACATCTGGGTGATCAGAGTGGCAAGAAAAGAACTTTCATGATGATTGCAATTGAATTTCTAAGCAGCCTACCTTGAAAGAGAGTCTGGAGAAAATCTGACTGAGATAAACAAAGGGGATACAACTGTCTCTTATTTCCCTGAGTTACAGAATAAATAGGAAATCCTATATATTAACAATATTTAATAGTAAAATTCTTTGCATATATGTCATATCTTTGCAGATAGAACTCTTCCTAAAAACCACTAATCAGTGCTTTCAATGTAAAGAAAGGTCCTCTGTAGAATCATGAAGATATTTGATCCAGTAGCCACAGCAGAAACATGCTTTTGTGTACACAATGTGGAGAATGAAATATAATAAATTACTGCGAGTTATACATGAAAGCCAATCACTTCTTCTCAACTCACAGTGGACAAAACCAAAAAGAAATGAAATATAAAAATGCCAGACCCCCCAGTTCTAAAAGCATCATTGAATACCTGCTGCAAATATAATGTTTACTTATCAAATAAAGAGAGTCAATTTACCCACAATGCAACAAGTATGTTTTCCTCCTTCTTTTGAATAAAGAACTTAAAGTGCCTTAAGAATGTTTGATGATTGCACATTTATTTTTATAAAGAAAGCTGTAAATATATCCACTCTTTTTTACACCCCCCTGGATTTCTCTCTTACCCTCTTGCATTTTATTCTCATCCCGTTTTTACTTTAAATTTTCCAATTGAGTAAACCTTAAGCTTTAAATACAGGACTTTTGAAAATATTTTTCTTTTTCTACAGTAAGCTAACTTTGCACCAAGTGGGCTGCCCAAACCCACTTCACAAGAATAGAAAGACTTCTCCCACAACTTTATCCTGAACTAATCCTTCACTGAAAGAGGAGTACATGTAGATTTATATTATTTTAAGTTTTGAAAGAAGTCAATGTGTATGAGATGAATTATCACTCACATCTGCCATCTCTGACTTGTACAGAGCCAAATGGCTGACTTCCCAACAATTGCCAACTCCACAGAGCATTTCCTACCACTTGACACCAAGCGCCATCTATAGGTTAGGATTAGAACACAAACAATTATATTTAAGACCAATAGAGTAACCAGGGACCATCTCTAGAAAGGAAACAAAGGAGCATTCCTAATTCCATACAGAAGTCCCTAGGCTTGACATGCATTGTTGAGATACATACCAAAGGATTCATAAGGCCCTAAATTTCATGATAGGATTTTTTTTTTACAATTTTGCATGCTAAGTAGCCTCTGAAACCCTCATTGAGGTGGACTCCATGGCAGAACAATTCAGCCACCCCCCCCCCCAAAAAAAAGAGTGTAAAAGATATTTGCTGCCTAAAATGGTATGCTTGCCTTGAGAAACTGCACTGCTCACAAAGCAGTGGAACTGTGGAATACAAATAGAATGAGAAAAAAAAATGTCCTATTAAGACTGCAACAAAGATCTTAAGGGAATCTTCTGATTTTGCATCTGTAAAACAGGCATAATAGCTCCCAATCTATTTCACAGGCTCATACCCAAATAGACAAATTTTTGCAAGGCTTTGTTCTTATTGGTTAACATTGAAGAGCCCAATCCACTTTTTAAAAATATTTTTATTAGTTGTTGATGACATTTATTTAGTGACCTTAGGTCACAAACAAATCATTTATTAAATTATTAAAGCACAGACATATCATTCAAGGGATTCATATCCTACACTTGGTTAAATGTATTCAATGGCTCTTTTTACATACATTTTACTAAACCAGAATCATTAGATCAACAAACTACCTTTCATTTTCAGTTACAATTAATAAAAAATTGATTCTGAAACATTTTTGCTAGAATGAATTCATTCTTTTAAAAAGTTCTGTGTATGTGTGTTGTGTGTCTGAATGCCTGTGTGTCCTAGTTCGGATTCTAAGAGGGCCAAAATTCAATGACACACCACCAATAGCAATAGGCATCTGTGGCCACCCAGATTTTGATTTCCATATACTATTTTCTACTCAAAACAACAATGTTCCTTGTTGTCATACTCCCAAACAAGTTCCTTAGAGGAAACCCCCATTTCAAAGACTAACAAGTGTAAAATAATATTATCTAATGACTAAATGTTAAGACTAGCTATAATTTTCTTTAAAATAGTACTACAGTATAAAGATACATAAGGCAGTTCTATATAGTAAAATAAGTTAAGCACATTATATTTGAAGAAGATAATTAAAATTATTACAGATAACATTAATAAATTTGGAATTATTGCTTCTTAGAACAAATATGGCCAATCAGAATACTCAATATGCTCCTTGCCCTAGGGAAGCCAAACAAAGATATCAGATGAGAACAGTCTTCCCACAAGACTGTACTCTGTCTGAATGATGAAATTTTATGTAAGAAGAACTATAGATAAAATAGAATGTTCTTTTTATTTCCCTTGAAGGAATACATCACAGCCCAGGACTAACATATTCACCCATTTTTTAAAAAATATTTTTATTAGTTTTTGATGACATTTTAAAATTTTATTTATTTGTATGAGGTGCCAAGAACCAAATCTAGTGCCTCACACATACTAGGCAAGCAGTCTACCACTGAGCCACATTCCCTGCCCCCCAATTTCTTACTTTTAGCACCAGCGGTAAATTCTCTTATCCCATAGAAGAAATTAACATTTTCCTTTCTATGTAGGCTTATACCAACTACTGAAATAGTCAAGAACTAGAGGAGCCATAAAAAATGACATTTTTTAAAATCTTCTAAGTAAATAATCCCTCTTCTGCTCAGGAAACAAGACTGAACCCCCTAGGCACTTCATAGGCATTAACTTAATTCAACAAGTATTTACTATCTACCTACTATGTATCAGATACTGTACTAGTTCCTGGGGATACAACTGATGGTAGACAGCCTCTTCATCCCCAGTGATCTCCCCTCAATGTTCACCTTTGTGTAATCCCCTCTCCTTGAGTGTGGGCTTGACCTAGTGACTCTCCTCTAATGAGTAAAAATGGCAAAAATGTGTGATGTCACTTCCAACACTGGATTATGAAAATACTGTGGTTTTTGTCTTGGATGCCCTCTCTCACCCTGGAGAAAACCAGCTGTGTATATGGAGGCAGCCTTGACCCACATGAATTACCTCAAAAGCAGATTTCTAAGCCTGCCAAAAACCACAGGAGTAAGCTTGAGAGTAAACCTTCAGCCCAGGCTGACTGCAACCTCAGGAGAGATCAGAAGCCAGAGGCACTCAGCTAGACCACACCCAGATTCCTGACCCACAGGAACTGTAAGATGATAGATGTTTACGGTTTTAAGCTGCTAAATTTGGCTGTAATTTGTTATGCAACAATAGAAAACCAATACACAATGGTTTGTAAGGCAAATAAGGTTCTTGCCTAAGTGGAATTTATAATTGAGTGGGTAGAGATGGGTGATAAACATGAACACGATAATAATTTTACAAAGTTTTCAATGCTATGGAGAAAGTAAAAATAGGATAATGGATTTGAAGGTGACTGCATAAGTGGATGGCAAAAGAAGTCCTCACTGCAGCAACTTAATAAGCCTAAGTATTTGAGGCAAAAGGCGTATGGTATCATAAAAAAATTAAATGAAAAACCACATATGAAAATTCAAACATCTTCTGTTAAACACTAAAGAAACTTGCAAAAATGTAAAACACCATCATTTTTTGCTACTTTCCTATTTTGAAAAAATATAACTATTTTTAATTATATATATTATGTATTATTCTTTCTAAATAATGAACTAATATATATTTTAAATTTCTGTTTCAATTTTTAGTATAACAAATGTTGGTCGGTATAGTTCACATAAAGTCTATTGCAGAACATCAATAATGTTCTAGTGTTAAGGGATTCTGAGATCAAGATGCATGAGAACTGCTAGTGTAGAATATGAAGCATTGTATGGAATGTAAATGGATCTTATTCAAAATTGAATGGGACAAAAATCCACTGAAGAATTTCTAAATACAATGATGGGATCTAATTCAAGTATTTAAAAGATTATTTGGGGTTCTCTGGGAGAAAGGACTTGGAGGGAAGGAAATGAACTCTATCAACATTTGACAATTACCTACTAGTGTTTTCACGGGAACCTAAAGAGCATAGTTCTGAATTTCTCACATTAGCATAGTTCTGAAACTGAGTTGAATTTCTTACATTAGAAAACATCAATCCCATGTGAAAACAACCCATGTCTATCTCTCTATTATGCAACTAAAGAATTGCTATTATCACATTAATTTTAAAAGACACAATTATACAAATCCTGATAATTTAGCATTGCAATGTACAATGCTCTTTTTCATTTATTTTAGGGGCCCTGGTAATTTATCTCAAGCCTGGGTGTTGTGTGATGTCACTTCCAACACTGGACTTTACCCACGTGTACTATGTAATTTCTAAGAGAAATTATATGTCAGTGAAATTTTCTGCAAGAAGAAACAATCAGGAAAGACGACTACCTGCCTTTGGAGTAGGCTTCACTTTTGCCTTTGTGAAATTCCCACTTCTATAAACTGACAGTAATGGAATTTCACCTATCTTATAAACAACACTTTCCAAGATGGATAAAATGTTATCTCTAGCAATGGCATACCACAAAAAAAAATAGAAAATAAACAAAGCAGACCCCCAAATCTTCCAATTTCATTACATTGTTGTGTGAAATGTGGTTGATTTTTTTCCTTGCCAAATATCCACCCACAGAAACAACAGGAAGTTCTGAAGTTCTATAATGTAAGAATCTCAGTAAAACTGAATTACTTAGATGTTTTAAATATCTTTATTAAACCTCTCTGCCAACTCTGACTTTCGGCCAATATTTAGGACTGTAGCTAACTAAAAAGTTTTAGTTTTATTTTTCTGCCATAAGCAGTGTTGTCAGAAAATATAGCTAAAATGCTAGGGAAACCCCAAATTATGTTTCTTTCTGAATCTTATGAATTTCTGAACCTTGTTCATATTTGCCTTTGTGAATTAGTCACACACTGAGGTAGATGTCTATCTAATGTATTCTAAATACAAATGCCAAATGCTACATCTTTCTCACTGTCTTCAGTAAATCCCTGACCTCTAGATACGTAAAAAGGAAAAGAAGGGGAAGAGGAAGAGAAAGAAAAAAAGAATTTATAATTTTCTTGTTTCTAAGTAGAAAAGAAGCTGAAAGGCATTAAGGAATAAAATGTAAAGGAACAAAGAGAAGTGAAAGTCTGCTAAGAATCTGGTATAGTATAGCTGATTTAAGCTAACGTATTATTTTAACCTAAAATTGCTCATGGGCTTTTGACTGAGAAAAGTAAGCAGTACAAAGATCTGGTTTTTATTAATTCTCTTTGAGCCAGCTTTAAGCATCCAGTTTAATATAGCTATTGACCAATGGCAGAACAGAAATGACTCCCCTAGCTATATGATTATGAAATCAAACATGAAGTAAATGCAAACAAACCTGATATTAAAAGGTATAGATAGCTTCTCTAAAGTAAAAAGTATGATATTTTTTAAGCACTCTTTGCAACCTAATGGAAATTGCCAGAGCAAATATTAAATAGTAGGTTTAAAATAGAGCTTGATTTGCAAAAAAAAAAAAATCATTTCATGCAAATTCTCAAAACTGTATTTAAAGCAAAGCATATCAGGCTTATTAACTTATTTGCATATAACTAAGACAAAGAAACCCTGGAACTCACTTTAATTTCCTTCTACTTCTCGGCATCCAATATCATTTTCACTTACTGACAACCTCTGAAGACCCCACTGTTCCTGATCTGGAGGGTGTTAATTGCCATATGAAGCAGGAAGGTTTAAATAGAAGAAGAATTAAGTATTCCAGAGCCAAGCTTCCATGTGGCAACTACCAACTCCATGTGATTTTGAAAGTTCCAAAAGGTCCTCCTGCCTCTACCCTATTTTGCCCACTAACTTCTACCTCAGAGGCAGAAACTTGCATAGCTTACATTCCAACCCAAGATAGTAGTGACATGTTCCTGAATACCAATATTACCTAGGCAATGTAACATAACAAAGTTTCAGTGAATGATAAAAGAATTAATCTCTAAGAGTTGTTAACCTGCACATTAGTAAGAGACTACAAAATTCAGATTGACTAAAGTGGAAATTTCATCACAATGGATGAAATTAGGCAAGTATAAGGTCAATAAACCGGGACCTTGATGGATAAGTAACATTGTGAATCGTAGTGGATGTTCACTAATGAGGAAAAGTCAAACTTCTCACTGGAACAGAAATGCAAAGTCTCGAGAAAAATCTGAGAAATAAGATACAGGGAAAGCTAGGTATCAAAGAGGCAAATCATGTGTACATCAGAGGAATTTTGCTCTAAGACATCTTAAAGGTTTCATGCAAATCCCAGCACTTGACAAGAAAAAAAAAATGATCAGCTCTATACTCAAATATTTTGAAATCATAGCATGGAAGTGAAGTGGAATTGTTCAGTAGTTCAGCACTAAGGATCTGTAACAGGACTGAAGACAAGACTGGTGATTTAAGATAAAAAAAAAATCAACCACAATGAGTTGATGGAGGAGGGTGAATAAGTAAAATCATCAACAAAATATACTCAAGAAAGTAAGACATGAGCTATGGCTATGGGGACCAGGAGTAATCACTGAGCGAGAAAGAAGCAAGAGAGGGATTTAGGGATGAAAAAGAGGAGACAAAGGGTGTGGATAACTAAAGGAAAGATAGAATTCCGAGGAGGAAAAAAAATGTGTAAGGAGCAGTGTCAATCCTGAAAGGGACAAGCAGAGTAAAAACTATTAAAATGACCTGGATAGAGCAAAGTGGAGGACATTATTGAATGTTCACTGCATAGACCTGATGGAGTGGTAAGAAGTACAGACTGTGAGAAGGAAAGAGGATGCCATAGTTTGGATATAAGGTTTCCCCTGAAATCTCATAAGCAGAAATGTTCAGAAGTAAAATTATTAGATTAGAAGAGCTGTGACCTGACCAGTGGTTTAATCCATTTGATGGCTTAATAATCTGAAAGGACTACTGTACTGTAGGCAGGTAGTGTTTGTCCAGAGGAAATATAAACCTTTGAAATTTATATTTTGTTCCTGGCTCCTCACGTGCTTTCTCTGCTTCCCAGCTGCTCAGAGCTGAAGAACACTCCCCAACTAAGCCTTTCTGCCATGATAGTCTGCCTTATCTCAGGGCCAGAGCAATGAAGTCAGTCAACCATGGGCTGAAACCTCAGAATCCATGAACCCAGAATCACTTTTTTTTCCTCCTCTAAATTGTTCTTTGTCAAACATTTTTGTCACAGCAACTAAAGGCTAACTAATACAGAGAGACACTAAGTATAAGCCATTCAGAGGAAATTAAAGGAAATAAGAGAGCCAAATGATAGCTCAAGAAAGAAGCAACATTAATCAAAATTTTTTTCTCAAGATAGAGAAAATCTAATAGAGAATGTATATCTTGTCTCCTCCTTCTGGTTCTGAACAGTATAAAATGGGCACATGAGTAGGCAAGAATTATTCTGACCAAAAAATCTCTCCAGAAAAGGGACCTAGAGAAAATTAACTACCCTTTTAAAGTAATAGATGTTTGCTTCAACTCCACAAACATTTGGTAAGGAATGCAGGCCATTCCTCCAAACACTCCCTACCCCATCTCACTCCCATACCTGAGACACTACCTGCTTTCTAGCAGTTTCCCAGTTTGCCCCTATCCTGCACTAGTAACTGATTGAAAGACCTATTCCCTTCCCTTGTTTTCAGCTGAAGAACATTCATTTGCCTCTAAACATCATTTGCCTCTAAATCAGGGTTTCTCAGTTTCTGCATTATTGTCATTTTGGACCCAACAAATTTTTGTTGGTGGAGGGAGTGGGATAGCTGGATTCTATCCAGTGCACTGTCTGATGTTTAATGGTTTCCCTGGCCTTTCCCCACTAGGTGTCCATAGCACTCTCTCCCACAGTCCTGACAATCAAAAATATCTATAGACATTGCCTAGTGTTCCTTCCAGGGCAACATATCCCACCTCCTCAGTGAGGATCCCTGCTATAGATAATTTTCTTCCTGATTCTCTCTGCAGACCAATATAGGCACCTCCTCCACCTCCACTTCCCTCATACTGCCTGTCTCTGGAAAAAGTAAATGGCTATATTTTTCTTTCCAAAAACTTTTCACTACAGGTAACTGATAAGGCTTAACAAATATAATCATGATAAAATCAAAGCTTCAAGAAGGCTCACATAGTTGCCACGCTCCCTAGATTCTGGGGAAACATGAAGTGAACGAGTGCCACAGTTCCCATGTCCCCTTCCTGGCCTTTTTCCTAACTAATGCATAAGATATGCTGCATCCCAGTTGATGGTGAGACCAATGCTGGGTCTCTTCCCAGCTCATGATCCTGTCAGACACAGATATAAACTAGCATGGCCATTAGATCTGGTAGGTTTTGCGAACAGTTCTCCATCTGGCCTTGGACCGACCCAGTTCTCTCCCCAACCTTGTTTCTCTTAGTTCTCAAGAACAAATGTAGAGTGTGCTGAGAACATAATGTTCTGAGATAAGAAGGGACTAACCAGTCCCCCTGGCCCTGAAACAGGATGTCTTTCAATGCTGTAGCCCAAACACTAATATTCTCCTAAAATATAAAACTCAGAGAGGAGTACTGTCTAGGACCCTTCAGCTGGGGTGCAAGGGGGGCACATGAAACATACTCCATCCCCCACTCTCCACCTGATAGCTTTCCTGAGCCTTGGGGAGCTGGTTGCCCCTTGCTACTTACTGTCAAGTAATAACCCTGTTTCCCATAACTATGTGTGGGTGTTCTCAGATTTGCTTCATTTCATTGTCAAGTATTAGCTGCACGATCACCCCTTTTAAAGCTTTTCTTCATTGGTGCATACTAATTATACAAAATGGTAGGTTTTATTGTGGCATATTGGTGAACACATGAAAATATAATCTGATCAGTTTTACTCCCCAGTACCTCACCAACCCTTCCCTTCTTCCTCCCACTTCCTTGACCCTACTAGTCTCTGTTATGGTTGATAGATGTGTGTCCTCCAGAATCTCATGTGTGAAAAAATGCAAGAACATTGAGGTGAAATGACTACTTATGAGAGTTGTAACCTAATCCATGACTTGATCCACTAATACGGATTAGCCCATGGTAACTGTATGCAGGTAGGGTATGGCTAGAGGAGGTACTTCACTGGGGGCATGCCACAGGGGCATCTGTTTTGTTCCTGGTGAGCAGCTCTCTCTCTCTCTCTCTCTCTCTCTCTCTCTCTCTCTCTCTCTCTCTCTCTCTCTCTCTCTCTCTCTCCTTTCTTGTGGCCATGTCCTGAGTTGCTTTTCTCCATCATGCTATTCTACCATAATGTACTGCCTCACCTTGGGCCCAGAGCAAGGCATCAGCAGTCTATAGACTGAGAGCTCTGAAACTATGAACCAAAATAGACTTTTCTTCCTCTAAGTTGTTCTTGTCAGATCTTTTTGTCAAAGCAACAACAACAACAACAAAAAAAAAAAAAACTGACTAAAACCGTCTCCCCTTTTTTGACTCCCTTTTTTTCTTCTTCTTCTAGCTTCTACATATGAAAGAAAACATAATTTTCTCTCAAGTTTGACTTATTTTGCTCAAAATTATAGTCTCCAATCCATCCATTTTCTGCAAATGACATAATTTCATTCTTCTTTATGGCTGAAAAAACTTGTATGTGTCATTTTCTTTATCCATTCTTCTGTTACCGGACACCCAGGCTGATTCCATTACTTGGTGAGGGTGAATTGTGCTACAATGAACATGGATATGCATGAGTCTCTAAGATATGCTGACTAATTCTTTTGGACAACTAGGAATGGGATAGCTGTCTCATATGGTAGATCTATTTTTAGTTTTTCAAGGAATCTCCACACTGAATTCCACAGTGTCTGGACTCATTTATATTCCCACCAATAGTGTATAAGAGTTTCTCCGTCCCCTTCATCCTCATCAGCATTTATTGTTATTTGTATTTTTGATGCCTACCATTCTAAGTGGAGTAAGATGGAATCCCAGTGTAATTTTGATTTGCATTTCTCTGATGGCTGAAAAGGTTAAATATTTTTTCATATAAATGTTGGTCAATTGTACAGCTTCTTTTGAGAAGTGTCTGTTTATTTGTCCATTTGTTAATAGGGTTATTTGGTTTTTTATGTTGATTTTTTTTTTAGTTCTTTATGTATTCTGAATATTAGTCCTCTGTCAGAGGAGCAGCTAGCAAAGATTTTATCCCATTCTGTCTGTTTCTTTGTCTCTTCACTCTGTTTACTGTTTCCTTGGCTGTAGAGAAATTTTTTAATTTGATACCATCCCTCTTATTGGTATTTTCTCTTATTTCCAGAGCTATAGGAGTCTTATTCAAGAAGTCTTTGCCTATACCTGTATGTTGAAGTGTTTCCCATTTTTTCTTCTAACACTTGCAGTTTCTGGTCCTACAGTTAGGTCTTTGATCCATTTTGAGCTCACTTTTGTACAAGATGAGAGATAAAGATCTAGTTTCATTTTTCTACAGACAGATATCCAGTTTTTCCAGTACCACTTGTTAAAGAGACTGTCTTTTCTCCAGTGTTAGTTTTGGGTATCCTTGTTAAGAATCAGATGGATGCACCTATGTTGGTTTGTCTCTGTGCCTTCTATTGTGTTTCTTGGTCTACATGTTTGTTTTTATGCCAATAGTATGCTATTTTAGTTACTTTGGCTATGTAGTATAATTTGTAATCAGGTATTGTGATGCCTCCAGTGTTGCTCTTTATGCTCTGTTTTCTGTTTCTTCATATAAATTTTAAAATTGCTTTTTCTAGTTGTGTGAAGAATATCATTGGTATTTTGATGGGGATTATATTAAACCTGTAGATCACTTTTGGTAATAGGACAATTTTAACAACATTAATTCTGCTTATCCAGGAACATGGGAGTTTTTTGGGTTTTTTTCATCTTCTAGTGTTTTTTTTTTATTTCTTTTCTTTAGAGTTCTATAATTTTCAATATAGAGGCCTTTCACCTCCAGATCTAGGTTTATTCCTGGGTATTTCTAAGCTATTATCAATTGGATTGTTTTTATGATTTTTCTTCTCAGTGGATGATCATCCTGTTTGCCAAAAATCATATGTATTTTACCTGTAATTTATCATTATTTCTTATTCTGCTGTTTCTACACCCACCCCTCAAATATTCAGCTTACCCAGGTTTCAGTCCATCCTTTACTATTTTCATCATACTTAGAAACTTTCATGGTTCCCCATCTGGGGTCTTAACTTTCCCCTGGACCCTTGGGAAAGGAAAGCACCTCCTGCTCAACTTTAAGGCTCCCACCTTGGCACTCAGGCTGCTCTCAACCCATTAGTCCTCCCCAAGGTCTTCATAGCTCTGGTGGTGATTTGTCCATCTCTCTCCACCAATTTTTCTCTGTACTTTCATTTGCTTAAAATATCGGGAGTTTTTTCGTTTGTTTGTTTTTAACGTTGAGACTTGTTTGGCATGGAAGACCTTCAATAAATTCTTCTTACAGTCCAAGATACACCTTGGATCCTTAGCTCATTTGAAGAAAAATGATGGATGTGCCCTAAATTATCAATAAATTTCTGCTGGATTATACAGGCTTTTCTACTTTTCAAAAGCTTCTCTGGGTCATTCTTTATGTCCTTTTCTTCAACCCTCTAAGGAATTGGTTCCTCACCAGGTTGAACATTTTACGCATACACCAATACTATTTGGTATGGTTGAAGGGATACATCTCTGACCTGACCAACAAGTCTTTAAAAGCTCTGGCTTCTAAACTGACTGTGCCTTTGTTTTTAGAAATAAATTTTCATTTCTCTTTATAATTGTCTCCTTGCTTTTCATTTTTTGATTGACACATAAATTTGTGTCACATTTGCAAATGTTTATGAGATACAGTGTATTATTTTGATTCATGTATACGTTGGGTAGTGATCCAATCAGAGTAAATAGCATACCAAATCACCTTAAACTTACCATTTCTTCACAGTGAGTACTTTGAATGGCTTACTTGGTTGAAATGTAAAATGATATTGATTGGTCCTGTAAAAAAGAAATAAATATAAATATCTTTCTTCCTAATCTTTCTATCATCCTGAGGATTATTACCATTTACCAAGAAGAGTTTATCCTTAGCAGTGTTCTTCAATTGGCTCCTAGGTCAACATATCTGTAAATATCTTACTTTCAGCTCTCTGCCCTCAAATAACACCAAGAGAAATAAATCCCTATTTTTCTCCCCACTTTCTGTATAATCTATTTATTTTTT
Organism: Callospermophilus lateralis; assembly: GCF_048772815.1. Taxonomy (NCBI): domain Eukaryota; kingdom Metazoa; phylum Chordata; class Mammalia; order Rodentia; family Sciuridae; genus Callospermophilus; species Callospermophilus lateralis. The sequence continues at coordinate 75,797,042 of NC_135309.1, read as the reverse complement.
GCTACAAAAAATAAGCAGACACTTCCCAAAGGTTTTCATTTCTAAAAAATTCCTACTCGATCCTACCAATTCTTCTCTCAAACTGTGGAGTCCAACATAGCCACTAACCCTAGTTTTTAACTTACCTTTAATAAATAGTAAAGAAAAGAAAAGCCCAAAGAAATCAGTCAAAAAGACCAGGATATCCACCATCTTACCAAAGACTGACAGTATACACACACAGGAGACAGCCCCTTCCCTGAGGCAGGACTCTTGAGAATCTAAAGCACATTGAACTGTCTATTCAAGTCATGGATGAGACAGGAGAGAGCCTTGAGATCATCCTGCTCCCTCACCTGCAAGATGGAGAATGGTCATTTATCACTGTAGTTCTTTTCTCATTATTGAAAAGTCTCTTGCAGGAAACTTCATAAATAAGAATAACTATAACTCTTGGATTATAACCAAACCTTTTATTTAACTGACTTAGAAAGCTTGATTTAAATTCTGTTTGGTGTTATAATTTAAAACAAGTGAGATGACACCTCTAAGAATACATATACATCCACATTTTTGAGTCATTTGGAAGGATTGTAGAAATAAATGAAATGTACAACCAAAAGAGTTGAGGTGAGAATTGGTCTCTGTAGGTGTGTAGGGATTGAATACAGGAGAGGAAGTAATAAATTGGGAAAGAGGAACAGGTTTCGTCTTTTTTTTTTTTTTTGTCATAGAAAATAATAGGAAACTGGGGAAGAGTGCAGGAAGAGGGTTTTGTTGTTTTTTTTTTTTCCTCCTACTTCTTGCCTCCCACAGGAAATCACTAATACTTTCTGAGAAAAGGAATAAGCTGCCCAGTTTTTAACCATTAATGAAATAGCAACGTGGAGATTTTAGCATAGTAATGATCACTGTCCTTTTTAATAGCTCAAGAAAACTCTACTTAGAAAGAAAACACCTGACAATAATTTCCATCATTTCTCAGACACACTAGCCCTACTTTAAATGTGACTCAAAAAAAAAGTGTGACTTCTAAAACAATGCAAGCAGATTTACATAGGGAATTTTAATACCCTACTATGGCATAATTATCCTTATTCAAAACTAGGCAAAGCAAAATGGGAAGCATGCAGAAATGTATGATTTCCAAAGAGCATTTTTTCAATGTGTGATATATAATCTTTTTTGAGACCCTCTTGGTAAAAGCAAGCACTGAGTGGAGGTTTTTGTCCCATTTCCTTTCTTGTGTCCTCTTCTAAATGTGACCACTATGAAAGAAGTAGGTCCAGCTCATAACAGAGTTATTATGGCATCCTTAATCCAGGGCAACACTTCATGAGGCCAGGTCAATTTCCATGGAAGAAGAAGCTGAGAATCTCCCTTTCACTCTTTCCTTCTCCGATACTGGTCCTTGTCCTTGAGCTGCCCCCAGAATTAACCTGGAAGCCCAGTGATCAGAGCAGACAGACATAGGTTTGATCTGGTGAAAACCTTCAGAATGGGCCACCCTATCTCTAGAATTTAATCTCCACTAGCATTACCCTAAGTTATTTATACTAGACAATGATGAAAATCACTCATATCTCTATAGAATTATAACTTCTTATTCAGAGGAGGAAACAATGGCATAAAAGTCAAAAGCTATTTGCAGAGCATCTGATCTCACATGCCTTCTAGTAATACCTGAGTCTTGAAATAATTCAGTGTTTTATTATGACTCCAAAGAAAGAAGTTCTCATCCATTTGGCCACCTTGGAATTATGGTACAATCTTTTACGATTATCTATGGGTCTCTTCTTATATTTAAAGACTTCATGACAATAGAGAAATAATTGACTCCCATGAAATAGCATATATTGAATGCAACATAATGTTGAAATTTTGGGGTGGGCAAGTGTTGGTTTGCATGTATATGTTGCAATCTGAATAAAAATACAACTATTCATTAAAATGAGTATTTTTCTTAACCATTTGTTGTTCAAGGCTCTCAAGGATCAGTTTTCCCATTTCTGTTTTAGGCTCATACTTGCTACTATGTGAAGAGGTTTGTCCTCTCTGAAACTCATGTTAGAGTTTAATTCCCATCATGATGTACTAAATAACCTAGAAAGTTAATCCAGGTATGATGTCTCGAAGTAGGGCCTTTGGGAGATGATCAGGATTAGATAAAATTATTAGGGTGAAGTTGTCATGGTTGCATAATGATAACTTCGTAAGGAGAGACAGAAAGACAAAGGACACATACACACACATGCACGCACATGCATACACACACACACACACACACACACACACACACACAGAGTCTCTGGCTATGTGATTCCTTCAGTGCCTTGGGGCCATCCCTGCAAAGAGACCATTCTCAGATGCAGCACCTTTACCTTGGACCTCTAGAACCAAGAGTTAAAATAAACCTCTTTTCTTTAAAATTTACCCAGTCTCTGGCAATGTTATTAGTAAAAGAAAACAGCTAATTTAGCTTGTGCTATTTTCTTGTCATGGATCAGGGGAAAGAGAATTGTAAATCTTCTCAGCTTAGCATTTCAACTTCCAGAAGATCACAATCACTATGCAAGTGACCATCCCTATTTTTAGCCTAATAATTAAGATCTATATTTTTACATAAAATCTCAGTATCTCAGAAATACCATATGATATTAAATAATTCTATGCTATTCTTTCCTTTTACAATAGGCTTGATCATATCCTCACAGCCTAAAATTCAGATATAGAGCTGGGCAGGTGGCACATGCCTGTAATCCCAGCAGTTCGGGAGGCTGAAGCAGGAGGATCATGAGTTCAAAGACATCTTCAGCAATTTAGTGAGGTCCTAAGCAATTGAGTGAGACCCTGTCTCTAAATAAAATATTTTTTAAAAGGGCTAGGGATGTGGCTCAGTGATAAGAGTCCCTGGGTTCAATCCCTGGTGGTGATGATGGTGGCAGTAGTAGTAGTAGTAGTAGTAGTAGTAGTAGTAGTAGTAGTAGTAGTAGTAGTAAAAATTCAGATACTGTTTTCCTAACCCCTGGTATCTCAGAAAGTACTGTATTTGTAGCTAGGGTCTTTACAGAAGTAATTAAGTTAAAATGAGGCCATTAGGGTAGATTTTAATCCAATATTACCAGTGTCCTTTATAGAAAAAGGAAATTTGCACATTAGCCCTTACAGAGGAAAGAGAACATGAAGACCCAGGAAGAAGATGCCATCTATAAAGCCAAGAAGCAAGGCCTGGAACATACCTTTCCCTCATGCCCCACCCCCACAAAGAATCCACTGTGTCAATACTTTGATCTCTGACTTCCAGCCTCCATAATTGTGAGAAAATGAGTGTCTGTTGTGTAAGCTACCCACTCTGTGGTACTTTGTTATGGAAGTCCTAGCAAACCAACACACCAACCAAAAAAAAAAAAAAAAAGAGTGCAGAAGGTTTTAAGATGCCAAAAAGACAGATTGTAGAACAGTAGGAAATGGGGAAGTTCATTAGGATGACATGTGGGAGCCAAAGGTTACATAAGAGTACAACTGCTATAAAGGAAAGGATTAATTTTAGATCCTGCTGGACCATGCAAAAGGTGTAAATTAAAGAAAATTATCTCACCAATCCTAGGTATAAAGAAAAAAAGAACCAAAAAGGGTAGCAAAAAAGAAATCAGCCATAACGAAAGTATATGAGGATACCAGGTTAAAATAGGTAGTTTTAATGTTTGAATACAAAAAGATATATAAAAGCCTTTCAAACTGCACAGTGGCAAATTCTAGGATTCTCTCATAATGCTGAGAAAATTCTCACTGTCTTACTCTTTGAAAAATCGTAGTTCAAAACAGTGGATGACTGTGACAATGCAACTCAAACTGTTAAAAAATAAATTTTAAATTTATTTATTGGTCACAGATTTTTCTCCTAATGTAACTTAGAGAATAAAATACCTACAATTTTTTCTTTCAATAAATACAGATATATAAATAACAACCTGGAATAAGTCATGGATCGACTGTTTGTTCATTCATAAAGTTGAAAGATTATGGGTTATAGCTCCATAAATACTTGAGATACTCAGATGGAACTTTGTATCTTCCTAGATAGAAGTCACCAGAGGTGATAAAATATATAAGTTGCTTTTTGTTTTGCTCTGGTCATCTTATTCTTCAGAATGGTGAAATGTTCATCTAATGTCTCATAAAAGAAGAAGTATTTCACTGTCATGGTGGAGAAAGTTGAATTCATCCATCATGATTTCATTTCATGAAACCCTCGCTTTGGTTTTTTATTCATGCATCAGAATACTGAGTTAACTATTATCCTTCAAGCACATTCTCTGCGAAGGTTTACTATGATTTTTTCACTAGTTTAAATTACAGTGAGAAAAAGATAGAGCTTACGTAGATGATGGATAAGGTTAAGGGCCCAAGGACTACCAGGGTTGTATAAGAAACTACTGCTGGGTGATATATGCACATATTGGAGTACTGCTTGCTAAAAGTGAGGAGGCAGCATGGAGCAGTTGGCAGGACAACAGGCAGCCTAAATTACATCATTCATTTGATAGGTCTAACATATGGCAACGATTAGATCTCCAAAACAAATGTAAGACTAACCAGCACTCTCATAGAAAAAAAGCTTCCATTCTTAACTCTTCTATTAAAATGCTCCAGTCCAAGTTGTTGCCAATTCTAAAACAACAATAACAACATATATTTCTAAATGCAATCATAAAGACCTTGCTAAAAATTAATAATTTTATCAAATAGCATACAAAATGTTAAATATTCTTGTTTTATGTCTTTAAATTTTTAAGAAGCTTGATTAGTGGTTTTAAGCCATTAATAAGAATTATGTAATATACAAATCAGATGATAATTGTTCCACAATGAAGGATACAAATGTTCTATATTGAATCTGGCCTCTGCTTAAAGCAAGTAAAACATGTCTTCAGTTCTGTCATTTTAAATTAATCTTAATCACATTTTTGTGATAGAAAAAGCACAGCAAAAAAATCCAGTGATCTTTTGGGGAACATAATTTTGCTCCTGTTCTACAATATTTTTGAATAGTTAACCTAAGAAAGAAAGAGAAAAAGAGAGAGTAATAGAGAACAACGTACAACACACTATCATTAATAATAATCACTGAAAAGTTTTTATTATACTTAGGATAAAACACTTCATCTAAATATTAGCTTTTCTGATGAGCTACCTTTAAAGTCTCAGGTCCTCTGTAATATAGGAGAATAAAGAGCCTAGAACTAAAGAATGAAGGCAAAACAGCTTTGTGCCAAAATCAAACAAGGGCTCTATTAATCAGCTTCCTATTACTGTAACAAAATACCTGGAATAATCAACTTATAAGAGTAAAAGTTTTACTTTGGCTCAGAGTTTCAAAGGTTTCAGCCCATGTTTGGTTGGCTCTGTTGTGCTTGAGCCTGTGGTGAGGCAGTACATCATGGCAAGAGCATATGTCAGAGAAAGCTCATTTACCTCAAGGATGGGAACAAAGAGAGAGAAGCAGCACTGCGTCCCAATATCCCTGTCAAGGGCACACCCCCAATGACCTAATTTCCTTCCACTAGGCCCCGCCTTCTAAAGGTTTCACCTCCTCTCAAGAGTGGGATGTGCTAGAGATCAAGCCTTCAACACATAGAACTTTGGAGAACATTCGGAATCCAAACTGCAATAGGGACCCAAAATTTAGTAAATTCCTCATTGCCTGTCTGAATTCTATGCTTTATTCATGTCATTTCAGGATAGACTCAAATATAATCCCATTCTGTCCCTTAGATTTATTCCCATCCAACCTAGCCCTTTGTGTCTTTGATCTGACTTCTCTTCACATCCTATCTCCTTTTGTCAAATGTCATTCATCTATCCAGAAGTTTCCAACATTTTTAACTTTTCAAAAGAATGTCATTTCTCTACCCAGTTACCATTCACCTTTGTCAGGATCACATTATTCTAGTTTTCCTTTAGGAAACTAACTTTTTACTCATTCAGTCCAAGGACTTGTAATGAAGTTAACTGTAACCCTATCTCCAGGAGTACACAAGCAACAGTGTTCTTCTTTTATGCAGTTTCACTTTCTGAATTTCCACAGTCCAAAATATTAAATGGATAACTCCAAAAATAAGCAATTCATAGCTGTAAAGTGCACCATTCTGTCACTTCAAGAACATACACCACATACACTATCCACCCATTAGTCACTTAGTGCACTGTCACAGTAACAGAGTACTTGTGCTCAAGTAACCCTTACTTAGTGGTCTAATGCTATGGTGCAATGCCTACAAATTCATCTCACTTTATCTTATCATATAGGCATTATATTATCTCACGTCATCACAACAAGAAGACTGAGTGTAATACAATGGGCCCTTCATACCCATAGGTTCCACATCTGCAGATGTAACCAATCATTTGGGGGAAATTTTACCTATACTAAATATGTACATATGTTTTTCTTGTCATTATTCTCTAAGACATACAGTACAACCATTTATATAGCATTTACATTATATCAGATAGGATAAGTAGTTTAGAGATGCTTTAAAGTACACAGAAGGACATGCATAGGTTATATGCAAATACTATGTATGAGCATCAGCAGAATTCGGTATCCTCCAGGGGTTCTGGAACCAATCCCCCATGGATACTGATGGAACATTATACAAAAACATTTTTTGAGTCAGAGAAAGAGACCTTATTCAAATAACTTTTATTGCACTGTGTTGTTATACTCTATTTTTAGTTAATTGTGTTAATCTCTTACAGTGTCTAATTTATAAACTTTATCCTAGGTATGTGTGTATATGAAAAAATAAAGCATATGCAGACAGGAGTTGGTACTACCCAAGGTTTCACATACCTATGAGCAGTCAAAGAATGTATACCCACAAATAATAAGGGACAACCTTCCTCTGACCATCTACTTCTGCCACCATCCCTCACAGTGATGGGTTTAGGGGTGGGCGTGTGAGCCAGTCAAGATCCAGTGATATGCAAGATATTCTGGAGCTACTGACAAAGACAAGCTCTGTCCCACGGCCTTGAAGATTAAACCTGGAGTGTTGGTAGATGTCTTACCAATCTATGAAACCAAGTGAATGATCCACAGTGAAGATATGTGCAAGACATATCATTGTGAGGTTGATATGAATTGAGGGTCTGCAGCAGGAGCTTGATATGCATTTCTTTAAAAAATTCTACTATCAGAAAATCTTGATCACTTCTCAGAGCATGAAATCTTTGTCTCTAGACACTCACTTGGAATGTCCAAAGTAGTGCTGTAATAGAAGTGATTACAGTTTACCTCAGCAAGAGTGGGTCCTGGCCACCACTGATCAGGTTGACCCACAAAAAATTCCCAATACAAAAATATGTAGATTTTTGTGGGTTTTTTTTTTTTTTTTTTTTTTTTTACTTTTTTTTTCCTTTCAAGCAGACCCTAGTGATTTTCTGAGTCTCATTTTAGTTTCTACTGAGGAGACTCAATAAGAATCCAGGAATCTGAAGGTCCCCATACCTGGCATGAGAATGGAACCTCAAAAGGCATTAGGGTTTCAGAGAAATCGACCCTGAGGTACATCAAGGCATATGTTCCACAGATGGCCTCCCATAGATGTCTGTGTCCTGGCATGGTTCCTATGGACAAAAAGACCCCTCTCCTCTATCCTGGCATTGAAGAAGCAACCAGGGAAGCTACCTGACCTGAAGGGGCCACATAGACCGCTCACTGTAAAGAATGTGCCAGTGGAAACTCATTTGGATCACTGATGGCAGGCCAGATGGGACAGGTGGGGTCTACAGACTGCAGTATGGGAAACCATCTGCTGCAGCAGGCCCCCCTGGTGGATGGGAACATCTGAGAGGTCATCTCTGGCCCTGACTAGGAGGCAGTCCATGAAGCCATTCCTCCAAGATGGCACTCAGGCACCAGGGCCCAGAGCCCCTCTCTGAGACCTACCCATGGCTCAGCCAGTTCCCCTTCTCACACTCCAGTCTAGGGAATTTTCTCTCTAATCTTAGGGGAAGCCCTGTTCTCTTCCTCCTTCCTTCCTTCCTTTCTTCTAAATATTCTGTCCATCCCCAAAATACACTTAGCTCTCCAAGGGCTTAGAATTCTGGAACACGGTTCTGGAGAGACTCTTTCTGCTTTGCCACTTCCCTTCCCTGAGGTGAGGAGCTCAGAGCTGCCCATCTGCTACAATGGAGAAAGGAAAGATGCTCCAAAAGAAGTGAAAAATAAATCTCAAATATATTATTCCATCATATTCTCCTGCTAAATTAAATATTTACATACCTGAAAAGAATATTTAGTTCCTATCCAGGTGTTACTCTTCACCCTTGCCAAAGACCCCCTTGCAAATAAACACACATGCCCCAAACTAAGACCTGCGTTCAAATCCCAAAAATTATAAGACCTGCTTTGCACAAAGCAGCCCCCAATCACAGGAGTGATATTTTTCTTTGAGTTTCACAAAGATGAGATACGTAAGAATAGACCTTGGATGTTTCTTCCCCTTATAATGCTCTTTATCTGAAGTTACTGTGAAATTTCTCCCACCAGCAGACCCTCAGACTCATCTATCACTTTCACTGAACTGAGAGGAAGCCTTGAGGCACTTACTTTAACCAGGAGATGAAAAGCTGCTGTTGACTTATATAAGGAACCAGGCATTGTGAACAGGCTCCTGAGTATAAATCTCTGCTCTAATTGCTCCTTTCCTGAAATCTCTATTATATTATATCCAGGCTTCAGGATCTGCAGAAAGAGGAGATATTGGCATCTACTGAACCCAGACTTACTTATTTGTTTGTTTGTTTTATTGATGCTGGAGATTGAACCCAGGGACTTACACATAGTAAACACACAAGTTCTACCACTGAGCTACCTCCCCAGTCCCCAAGGCCAGATCCTGAAGGTGCACATTTCCATTCTCTGGTACTCTGCTTTCTGCGACCTTCTTCTCCTACCCTGACTGAGCAGGTCTTCCTCCAATGTTAGTGGATGAGGGTTTCTTTCTTTTTTAATATTTATTTTTTAGTTGTACACAATACCTTTATTTTGTTTATTTATTTTTATGTGGTGCTGAGGAATCAAACCCAGGGCCTCGCATGTGCTAGACAAGTGCTCTACCGCTGAGCTACAACCCCAGCCCCAACATGAGGGTTTCTTATAAGGCAAAGTTATCATGAAAATGTTCTTAATTTTCCTACAAACAAAACAAAATAGAGATGTGCTTCACTAGAGTCTTAGATGCATCAACTTCCAATGCAGAGAAATGCTCTGGAGTCTGGTAAGGAGACTCATGTCCTTCTCCAAAGGAGTCTCTGAATGTGGCTCAGGTCACCACATCTACCCCTCACACATTAAGTGGACACCATTTTTCAGGGCACCAGGATCTTTCCACCTGGGTAGCTATCATATAATTGGCCTTACTCAGAGAAACTGAAAAGAACTATGTATCTCTGCTCCTTCCCAGCTATACCACTCCTTGGTTTATACCCAAAGGACTTGGTTTATACCCAAAGTCAGCATATCACAGAGATAGGGCCACATCAATGTTTACAGCAGCTCAATTTACAATAGCTAAACTATGGAACCAACCTAGGTGTTCTTCACTAGATGAACTGATAAAGAAAATGTGGTATATATACATAATGGAATATTACTCAGCCTTAAAGAAGAATGAAATGATCGCATGTGCAAGTAAATCGATGGAGAATATCATGCTAAGTGAAATAATCCAATCCCAAAAAACCAAAAGCCAAATGTTTTCTCTGATTTGCAGATACTAATTCACAAGGTGGGTGGGGGGAGTTCCTAGGGAAGAATAGAGTTATTTTGGATTAGGCAGAGGGGAGTGATGGGAGGGGAAAGGGTATGGGAGTAGGAAGAATAGTAGAATGAATCAGACATTATTATCCTATGTACATATATGATTACATGACTGGTATGATTCTACATCATATACAACCAGAAGAATAAGAAGTTATACTCCATTTATGTAAGATGTATCAAAGTGTATTTTAATTAGAATAAAATTTTTTTAAAAAAAAGAACTCTATGGTAAGTGTCCAGCTGTGCCACCTCAAGGGGCCTGAGTTGCTTCTGAACAATACCTTCCCCTCCAGGTGGGAAATCCACTCTAAATCCAAAGTTTAAAGGAGATGCCTTAAAAGATCATCCCAGGTGCCTGCCTTTTTAACAGTTTTCCTGGTATGCACAGAACCTAAATCCATCCACAGACTTTATTAAGGTTATATTTGCCCTTTCTTCACTCTGCCCACCTCTCTAAGGCTGCCCAAAAACCTTAAAACATTTTTGTAGAATTCCTTCCAACTTGGTCTCTCCATATACACTGGTTTTCCTGAAATCACCAGTGCCTTTTGAGCACCTATCTTGTCTCTGCACACAACAACCTCACTCACCACCTCAATGACATGACCTAATTCCAGAGTGTACCAGTATTCTCTTTTTAAAAAAAAAAAGTTTTTTCATTATAGATGGACACAATAACTTTATTTATTTATTTTTATGGGGTGCTGAGAATTTAACCCAGTGCCTCACACTTGCTAGGCAAGCGCTCCACCACTGAGCCACAACCCCAGCCCATAACATCAGTATTCTGAAGTTCACAAATGTTCTGCATGAGGAATCTCAGCAATCCCAGGCACCTGTGGAAGTGATGTTCAGATGGTAGAGCCTAAATGACCTATAAATACACAGGGGCTAGCTAAGAAAAAAAATGTTTTCCAAAAACCTTGGGAGTCAGAAAAACCACATTTGACTTAGAAGCTACATGTCATATACTCCAAAATGAATAAGTAAATGCTTAAATGACCAATGAGAATAATGAAAGGTACATGCCATATACTTTATGTCAACATGTCAAATTATTCTAAGCAAAATGTTTAGTCCATCAAGGTTTTTCTTTTCAAAGCTTCCCCTTCTCTTCTCCCTTTTTCCATTCTAATAATCAAAGTGACTAGATAAAACTCTAGAATACTGAGTATGTGAGCTGCCTCTAAAACAGCCCTCCATGATTCCTACCTCCTCACACTCATGCCATTTTATAACCCTTGAGTGTAGGGACTTGTCTACCTCCTGGATAACGTAAGTCCCTCAAGGATTCCTCTCAGTTCAGTGAAAGTGGTGGCTGGTGAAGAGATTGCTGGGTGGTAGGGGAATTTCATGAGTAACCTCAGATAAAGAGCACCCAGGTTCTCTTCTTTTGTATCTCATCTTTGTGGAACTCAGAGAAAATACCACTACTATAGTCAGGGATAGAGGATTGAGGTAAGTACACTGCCTACTGACACCTTGACTGCAGCTTTGTGAGGGACTCGAGGCACCCAGTTAAGCTGCACCCAGGCTCAAGACTTATAGAAACTATAAAACTATGTTTGCTGTTGTATGCCACTAAGTTTGAGGGTAACTTGTTATACAGCAATAGACAGTGAATGGACTAGAGAATGAAAAGAAAGCTTACACCAGTACTATACAATGTCATAAAATAAGTGGCATAAAAGTTGAAAGAATTTGAACAACAAAATAAAGCAATTAGTTTATAATGGTGAATTGGATTATGAAATAATATAAAATAGGTATGTAAGCATTGACCATGGTATAAATAAATGAATAATAGAAAGAAAGAGAAGAAAGAAAGGGAGGAAAGAAGAACAGACAGGGTTTTCTTAGAGAAATATATATATAGATATTCTCCCCCACATACATCTTAACCAAGGAGGTGTAGCTTAATCTCTTATCCTTGTGTGTGTGTGCTAGACTTAAAACTTGCTTCCAAAAAATAGAGTATAAAATGGGAAAATATTAACTTTATGGTGGAGAAATCTGGAAAATCTGCCTTATTTAAGTGATCAAGGTTAGCATCACCAGAGATAAATCATGTGGATATATACCCTTTAATATCATGTGTGATTAAAATTATGTAAACTTGTGTTAATAGAAATAATACTCTAGAAAACACTCAGATTATATTTTTTGTAAGGCTAAGACACTGCTATGCTTTGGAATATGTGTACTTGAAAGGCCCATGCATTAAAAGCTTGGCCCCTTGCCCGTGGTACTACTGGGAGGTGGCGAAACCTTTGTGAGATAGAACCTAGTGAGAGGTCTTCCAGTCACTGAGAACATGCCCTTGAAAAGGATATGGGACCCCAGCTCCTTCCTCTTCCTCTATTTCATGTCCCAGTCATGAGGTGAACAGGCATGCACTGCTGCCAGGATGTGCTGCCCCACCCCAGATTCAAAAGCAATTGATCACAAACTGAAACCTCCAAAACTTTGATCCAGAACAGACCTTTTCTCTTTATGATCATCTCTTGTACGTGTTACATTAATGGAAAGCTGACTTACACAACCATCAAAGATGAAAAGCCATCAAAAGTCTTCATCCAAAACTTGAAGATAAAAAATAGGAAACTGGTTTGGGGTTGTGGCTCAGTGGTAGAGCACTTGCCTGGCACCTGTGAGTCACTGGGTTCAATCCTCAGCACCACATAAAAATAAATAAATAAAATAAAGGCATTGTGTCCACCTACAACTAAAAAAATGAACAAACTTTTTTTTAAAAATAGGAAATTGTTTTAATGTTTGGTTGTTTTTCTTCCCCCTTTTAATTACAGATTTAGAAGGAGGTTGGTCAATCACTGCAAAAAATGCAAATTCAACAACTCTTTGATTTTCTTTGAGTATTTGTCACACATCACAGTGAAATTCCAAACATTACATAATTTTCTCTAATTTATTTAGTGCTTTGAAGGAATGTAAGCTAAATGGTTCCAGCGGCTGGTAGTTCCTCTTTATTTATCAACAAAGGCATTCCTACAGCTCAAACCTGAGATTTATAAGCTTAATCTGATTAAGTGGGGTTGCCCTCACTGAACTTTTTTTTTCTTATTTTTTTGGCCACTTTTCACAAATACATTTCTATCCAATAGGTACTAATCTGGTTTCTTTTCATTTCCTTGGGGTTTCCCCAATATTATAAAATGGGATCTACAGTCTCAAGTGAAAAGTGATTTCTGAATTTTAGTCTTGTAGTTAGAATTCTGTACCTTTCTGATGTAGGGGAAAGGAACTGTAAATAGATGACAACCAGATACAGACAAAAATTCATAGATGTAGGGTCTAGGAATGTCAGGTACCAGAGCCCCCGGATTCCAGCTCCACTGTGCCCAACTTCTCTGACCTAGGCCGAAGGATTACTCTTTCCTGAATCATCCTGTGCCAGAGTGCTGGGAGCCATCAGCCAAGTAGGTATGACAAATTCCTTGCCAGCTTACTCCCATGCTGTCTAGTGGAAGGACTTCTGAAAGGTGACCTTGCTCAAGGACCAGGGCAGGATCCGTGTTTAGGGTGTTCCCCCTTTAGAATAGGGCAGTTTAGCATAATAGGAGAGTAGGGTGTTTCCCCTTTAGAATAGGGCGGTTTAGTAATAGGAGATTAGGGTGTTCCTCTTTTGGAATAGGGCGTATCCTGCTGCTGAGTTCCTCTTGAGTGCTTAGGGTCAGACAGTATATTTTGGGAGACAGAAGCCCATGCGGGGAGGATTTTGGCAGAGTAGTGATTTTGGGAGAGAGGATTTGGGCAGAGAACGTGGATTCCCCCAGAGCGTGTTTGTAGAGGGCCGGTGTGAGTTCGGGAATAAAGAATTGCTGTTTGAATCTACAAGCTGTGTGGAGACTCGTGATTTGTGCCCAGCCGAGAGACTGCGGCATCTGGTGGCCCGTGCGCGGAACGTCTGAAACTTGGAGGTAAGTGAAATTGCTCGCCCCTGAGGGAAGGCGAGAGAATGGGTGACCATTTCAGAAAACAATGTGTTCTTCTTTTGATTTATTTTGTTTTTCTTTCAAGCTGCCTATCCCTAGAAATTTCTCAGGCAAACTGGAAAAAATGGTTGACCAAAGGTTTGAAGTTTGTCGGCCCTGAGGAAGAGAAAATTGATACAACGATTTTTTATTCTGTTTTTGCTTCATTCAGTTTCGGTTTTGTTTTGTGTTATCTTATTGGGTTGCGTTATCTTTATAGTAGATTAAAACAAACTGAAAAGATGTTAAGTAAATTGTTAGAGGTTCAGAACATGGTGAAAGACATTTTAGATCAAGCAAAAGAGAAGGTCTCTCCAGCTAGTCAGACAGAGGAAGAAAATTTAAAGGAAAAGGGGTTATTAGGAAAAAGGCCACAACAGGAGGCTGTTACTAACTCCGTTTTATCACAAGAGGGTTTAATTCAACCAACAGCCCCACCGATAGAGACAGCTGAGTGGCCCTCAAACCCCGTAGTTGATAAATGGAATCCTGAGACAGGACCTCAAAGATTAGCATGCCCTGTACTTGAACAGGTAGGAAGACAGCGAATTCACCGTGCTTTAGATTTTAAAACAGTGAAGCAGTTAAAAGAGGCTGTAACAACCTATGGTCCCCAAGCTCCCTTCACGGTGAGCATGGTCGAGTCCATTACTAACTTGGACATGACGCCAGCAGATTGGGCTAGCATGTGTAAATCTGTGCTAAATGGAGGACAATATTTGTTATGGAAGGTTGCCAATGAGGAATTTTGTGCAGAGACAGCTAGGCGAAATGCAGCAGCCGGTTACCCTCAAAGAAATTTAGAAATGTTGCTAGGAAAAGGACCTTATGAGGGTCAGCGGCAACAAATTGAATATGATCCTGCTATATATGCACAAATTGCTGCAGACGCAGTTAGGGCATGGAAGACTTTACAAGGACATGGAGATTTACAAGGTCAGCTATCTAAGGTAATACAGAGAGCTAATGAACCTTACGCTGACTTTGTAGATAGGCTAATTCAAACGGCTGCCAAAATTTTTGGGGATACGGAACAAGCAATGCCATTAATAAAACAACTGGCTTATGACCAAGCAAATCGTTGCTGCAGAGAGGTTATTAGACCATGGAGACATGAAGATTTAAACACATATATTAAATTATGTAGAGATATTAATGAACAAGGGCAAGTCTTGGCAGCTGCAGTACAACAGGCTTTAGATACCAGGCCAAAAACATGCTATGATTGTGAACAAACAGGACATTTTAAAAGGAGTTGCCCCATAGGAGGAGGATTTAACAAAACTAGGTATCAAAGAAATAGAATACCGGGTATTTGCCCACGATGCCGTAGAGGGAGACATTGGGCTAATGAATGCCGTTCTCAAACTACCATAGAGGGTACTCCCTTACCAAAAAACGGAAAAGGACCAGGTATTTACCCACGATACCGTGGAGAAAGGCATCAGGCTCCGTTGCCAAAAAACGGACAGCCGGGCCCAATGCTCCGGGGCCCACAACCACAAATATACGGGGCAGTGGAGGAACCCAGCAACACCATCAGAGTAGTGCCCAGGACACATTGTCCATTAAATCCCTCATCAGACAAACCCGAGGGAGCGCAGGGTTGGACATCTGCGCCTCTGCCAGAGCAGTACTAACTCCAGAGATGGGAGTTCAAATCATTCCCACAGGAATAAAAGGACCTCTTCCCCAAGGGACAGTAGGCTTATTATTGGGACGTAGTTCATCTACATTAAAAGGACTTATGATAAGTCCTGGGGTAATTGATCCCGATTATGTAGGTGAAATAAAAATTATAGCTAGTTCTCCAAGAGGTATATCAGTAATTTCACCTGGAGACAGAATAGCACAGTTGTTAATAATACCCAGCCTACATAATAAATTTCCTAGTCATAGTGTAAAAAGAGGTTCCAGGGGATTAGGCTCCACAGGTGTAGATTGGGCTATGTTGTCTTTAAATTTAGATTCTCGCCCAATGTTAAAACTAAATATTCAAGGACACGACTTTAATGGGCTACTGGACACAGGTGCAGACCTTAGCATCATATCTAGTAAGGAATGGCCAAAACATTGGCCATTACAACAAGCCACTCAAACGCTTCGAGGCCTAGGAGTGGCTACTAATCCCCATAGAAGTGCAATGATATTAGATTGGAAGGATCCTGAAGGTTGTGAGGGAACTATACAGCCATATGTATTGGATCATCTTCCTATAAATTTATGGGGACGAGATGTCCTAGATCAATTAGGTTTGACGTTAACAAATAACATCAATCCTAATGCGCCCACTACTAGGGCTAGACAAGGTTTTAGGAAAGAAAAAAGATTAGGAAAACAAGGACAAGGTATAGCAGCACCAATTCAAATAGATCAAGGAACAGACAGACATGGGTTGGATTTTCAGAAAGGGCCACTGAGACAATCAAAATTACTTGGAAATCAGAAAGACCAGTGTGGGTTCCTCAGTGGCCCCTGACTAAAGAAAAGATACAAGTAGCCCATGATCTGGTCAAACAACAATTAGCGGAAGGACATATACAACCTTCCATATCTCCCCATAATACTCCCATTTTTGTCATTAAAAAGAAATCTGGTAAATGGAGATTATTGCAAGATTTAAGAGCCATTAATAATGAAATGGTTATTATGGGACCTGCTCAATCAGGGATTCCTCAATTGTCTGCTTTGCCAAAAACCTGGCATGTTTTAGCCATAGATATTAAAGATTGTTTTTTTTCAATTCCAATTCATCCCGAGGATAGTCCACGTTTTGCATTTACTATCCCTGCATTAAATCATGAAGGTCCTGATCAGAGATATGAATGGAAAGTACTCCCTCAAGGGATGGCTAACAGTCCAACTATGTGTCAAATATATGTTAATAAAGCAATCCAGCCACTTAGAAATCAAAATCCTGAACTACAAATATTTCACTATATGGATGATGTATTATTGGCACATAAAGATAAAAACATATTGCTGGAATGTTATGCCACACTTACAAACTTATTAAAAAATTATAATCTAGAGATAGCAATAGATAAAGTACAATTAAATTTTCCAATTAATTATTTAGGAGTTCTATTATCCTCAACCATGGTCCGTCCACCAAAAATTCAAATACGAGTAGATCAACTCAAGTCACTTAACGACTTTCAAAAGTTATTGGGAGACATAAATTGGATAAGGCCTTATCTAGGCATACCAACAGGAGAGTTGGGACCTTTATTTGATATTCTAAAAGGTCCATCAGATCCAAACTCACCTCGCATGTTAACTCCTGAAGCAAGAAAGGCATTGAAAATTATTGAAACATATATGGAAAATATACATTTGGATAGAATTGATATAAGTTTGCCTTTATTATTTATTGTACTACCAACAAAAAATATTCCTACAGGAGTATTTTGGCAAGAAGGTCCATTATTGTGGATACATTTATCTTATTCTCCTAACACTATTCTTACTAGGTATCCTGAGGCTGTAGGACAATTAATACTCAAAGGAATAAAAGCAGCGAAGGGAGTGTTTGGAATTTCTCCCAATAAAATTATTACTCCATATACTATGGATCAAATTGATGAGTTAGCTAATGAGTTAAATACTTGGGCAATAATCATGTGTAAATCTAATGTTTCATTTGATAATCACTTACCATCTAATCCTTTGTTGTCTTTTTGGTCTAAGCATCCTGTAGTTTTTCCAAAAATGACAAGAAAAACCCCTATCATGAATGCTCCAAATATATTCACTGATGGGTCAAATAATGGTACAGCAGCAGTAGTTACCCCTGATCAAACTTTTACATTTTTAGTACCCAAACAATCAGCTCAAAAGGTAGAGCTTAATGCAGTATTACAAGCCTTTTTAATGTTTAAAGATTCTGTATTTAATTTATTTTCTGATAGTCAGTATGTAGTTAATGCTATAGTATCTCTTGAAGATGCTGGTAGGATTTCCCCTTCTTCTACTGTTTTCTCTTTGTTTTCCACTATACAAAGTCTAATCTGGGACAGAAAAGATCCATTCTTTATAGGACATATTAGAGCACATACAGGATTGCCTGGAGCCCTTAGTTTGGGCAATGATTTAGCAGATAAAACTACACATGACATACATATTTTCTCTACACTAGAAGAAGCTACGAATTTTCATAAAAAATTCCATGTTAATGCTAATACTTTACAAAAGCGTTTTAAAATAACTAAGGAACAAGCCAGACATATAATAAAACAATGTCAAAATTGTGTGACCTTTTTACCACAAGTTAATCTTGGAGTCAATCCTAGAGGACTGATACCTAACCATATTTGGCAGATGGATGTCACACACTTGCCAGAATTTGGAAAATTAAAATATTTACATGTTACAGTTGATACTTCTTCCGGATTTTTGATGGGCTCCCTTCATGCCGGAGAAAAAACTAAAGATGTTATAGCTCATTGCTTACAAAATTTTGCCACTGTGGGCGTTCCTAAACAGTTAAAAACTGATAACGGTCCTGGCTATACCTCTACCTCTTTTAAACAATTTTGCTCATCATTTGGTATTACTCATATAACAGGAATTCCATACAATCCACAGGGACAAGGCATAGTTGAAAGAGCTCATCAAACTATTAAAACGTACTTACTAAAACAAAAAGAGGGAATTGGAAAGGGGTATATATCCCCCAAAGATAAACTTAAAATAACACTTTTTACTCTAAACTTTTAAAATTTGGATTCATCAGGACTTAGTGCTGCGGAAAGGCATATGTATCCAAAAAATGTGCATAAGCCTAAAGTTCTTTGGAAAGATATTCTAACAGGACAATGGAAAGGTCCAGACCCAGTGATTGTCTGGAGTCGGGGCTCTGTTTGTGTGTTTCCACAGGGAGAACAGCAGCCGATTTGGATTCCAGAAAGACTAACTAAAACGATTTCTACAGATCGAAAAGAAGATGATTTGACTCAAATCCATAACAGCTGATATCCAGAACTCCAGCTTGGCCATTCTTACATCTGTAACAGTGATCAACAAGGATGCTTTTTTCAATATCTATTTTATTATTGCATTTTTCCCACATCATAAGGTTCTATTTTTATTTTTTGAGCTCATACAAACCTAGGTTAATGTTTTTCTGATCAGTTTTATTTTTTGACTGTGGAGTTTTTAAACATTGCAATGGAGATTTCACCTAGGTAAAGCTACAAGGCCTTTATTATTATCTTATGTGTTGTACGTTTGTTTGCACATTTGTGTTTTGTGTTGTATGTCTGTGTGTGCGTATTTCATATATGAGGAGCGCTCATGAGAAAATGGATCCAAATTATTATTATTATTTTTTTTTTATTCACGTGATTTAAATGGCTTAATTTAAATTAGGTAAACAGCTGTTAAAGATTGTTTTTAAAGGTGCTTAACATATCTGCTTGTTTACTAATTTAAATCAGGTAAACAGCTATTAAGGATTGTTTTTTAAGTAGGTTAACAGATCTGTTTGTTTACTTTCACCTTTCCTTTTCATTATATTTAATAATTCTTTTCAGGTTAATGTCTTTTTAGCATCATTGCCAGAATTCCTATCTTCATCCCAATGAATATAACTCAACAAGTATGCTCAATCAAGGAGTCAACTTACTTTGGGAGGAAACGGACTTTGGGAGGAGACGGACAGATTGATAGATTCCTCCCCTTTGAACTGCTTACAGAACTTGCCTGGACTATGTAACTACGTTTAGTGCAGCAAATTGTGGTAATGCTGGCATATCTTTGCTGATGGTGTCACCAGTGATCTTTGCTGATGGTGTCACCAATGATGCAATTTTTCCAAAGGAACTGTCAATTGGCTTGGTGTCGTGGCATTTCTGTATCCTCCTCCCTTCTGCTAGTGATGGTCTAAATTTGGGGGCCAATGGCTATATGCTGGACCGGCAGTCAGTGACGGGTATGATCCAATTGCAATGGTATCAACCTAAGACAGGAGGCTGACGCCTAAAGGTCAGTTACCTAAAGGTCAGTTTTCCGATGACGGGTAAGAGCCATATGTTGAATTGGACAACCTACCAGGCGCGGTCCTTAAGCCACATTAACCTCACTCCCCCACTGGCACCAAGGCCAAATTTGGGGGCCAACAGAGGTGAGGCAAAGAACCTCACCCCCCCACTGGTGCATAGACCTATCCACAAGTATGGCTGTATGCTGGACCGGTAGTCAGTGACGGGTATGATCCAGTTGCAATGGTATCAACCTAAGACAGGAGGCTGACGCCTAAAGGTCAGTTACCTAAAGGTCAGTTTTCTGATGACGGGTAAGAGCCATATGTTGAACTGGACAACCTACCAGGCACGGTCCTTAAGCCACATTACTTGTTGTTTAATTAATCAGAAGGGGGGAGATGCTGGGAGCCATCAGCCAAGTAGGTATGACAAATTCCTTGCCAGCTTACTCCCATGCTGTCTAGTGGAAGGACTTCTGAAAGGTGACCTTGCTCAAGGACCAGGGCAGGATCCGTGTTTAGGGTGTTCCCCCTTTAGAATAGGGCAGTTTAGCATAATAGGAGAGTAGGGTGTTTCCCCTTTAGAATAGGGCGGTTTAGTAATAGGAGATTAGGGTGTTCCTCTTTTGGAATAGGGCGTATCCTGCTGCTGAGTTCCTCTTGAGTTCTTAGGGTCAGACAGTATATTTTGGGAGACAGAAGCCCATGCGGGGAGGATTTTGGCAGAGTAGTGATTTTGGGAGAGAGGATTTGGGCAGAGAACGTGGATTCCCCCAGAGCGTGTTTGTAGAGGGCCGGTGTGAGTTCGGGAATAAAGAATTGCTGTTTGAATCTACAAGCTGTGTGGAGACTCGTGATTTGTGCCCAGCCAGAGACTGTGGCACCAGAGTACAGATGGAGATCAACATAAGAGAGGAATCCTGATTCTACAAATCCATGGCTCTCTGTACTTCTGAATAGACAATGCAAAACCCTTCTTAAAGTAAGTCTTTAAAAAAAATTCCAGAAAAAGTTGGGTGCGGTGGTGTACACCTGTAATCCCAGTGGCTCAGGAGGCTTAGGCAGGAGAATCACAAGTTCAAAGCCAGTCTCAGTAATTCAGTGAGGCCCTAAGTAACTCAGTGAAACCCTGTACCTAAATAAAATACAAAAAGGGCTGGGGATGGGGCTCAGTGGTTAAGTACCCCTAGGTTCAATCCCTGGTACCAAAAAAATTTTTAAAAGTAGAAAGAAATTCCAGGAAAGTGTAATCCCAGTCTGGGAACACTTTCTGCAGTTCTTTCCAACTCCACCAGATCCCAAACTTTCTTTTGGTGTATAAACTGTAATGAAAAGAATATGAAGATACCAGATACTAAGATGTTTAAAAACTATACAGGGGCTAGAGGTAGAGCTCAGTGGCAGAGTATGTGTTTAGCATGCACAAGGCCACAGGCACAATCCACAGAACAAAAAGAAAAGGAAGAGAACAAAACCATATATCTATATATAGATATACTCACATATATATAGATATATATTTACACACATATACATATATACATATGTATAAACTTAATGAGTTTTAAGCTGTATATATATATATATATATATATATATATATCACCTTTTCCCCAGTAGGCAGCTCAAAATTCATTAAACAATCTGCTCTCCTTACCAACCTATATATACCCTCCTGTTTGTCCTGCTTCACCTCCTCCTCACTGCCTCACTTAAACCATTTAAACATCCCATTTTCTCATGCCTATATCCCAAAGGTTAAAAGACCCCACTGCAATTGCAAGAAGAAAGTTCCTGGAAGTTGCCTCTTTTTGTTACTTTCTCTACCCCTCTGATCTTCCTTTCTTCCTAGCAATCTGTGCATTGTTTTAGTCTTGTTTAAATATTTTTACTGGTCCACTATAATTATGCATAATAGTGGGATTCATACCTGCACATAAAAATTTCATTAAGCTCATTCCTCAGTACCTTTGTTTTCCCTCCTCTCCTCCCTCCCCTGATCTGCTTGCTCTATTCTACTGATCTTCCTTCTATTATTATTATTTCAAGTCATTCATTATAATCGTGTGTGTGTGTGTGTGTGTGTGTGTGTGTGTGTGTGTGTGTGTATGAGTGTGTATGATTCACTGTGGTTTATTCATACATGGACATAGCATAATTTGGTAGATTTCATTCCACATGTCCTCTCATTCTCTTTTCTTCTTAATCCCCTCCCTCTGATCTACTGGTAATTAATTCAGATAAAGCTGCCTACCTGACCACTGCTCCTCATAAACATCCTGAGGACTGTTACAGTTTTAAGATATATTGCACTTAGACTTTAAAGGGAGGATGAGAAGAACACTTAAGCTAAATATTTTTCATAGAGGCTCAATGTGGGACATATTGGTTTTGCAGTACAATGCCGGGTTCTGTATGCCTCTTCTCTATTCCCCATATTCTATCCTTTTGAAGTTCCTTGGAGGACACTGGATCTGGGATATGCATGGAACTTTACGAAGCTATAAGATTCCTCAGCTTAAACAATGGCCACTTTCCACTACTCCTTTCCTTAGGATACTACAGGATTAAGGTCCACTGTTCTACAACTCTCTGGTTTGCTGACAACTTGCTTCTAGCCCATTGTTTTAGTCAGCTTTTTTGCTCCTGTGACTAAAGGACCCAACCAGAACAACTATAAAGAAAGAAAGGTTTATTTAAGGGCTTGAGGTTTCAGAGGTCTTAGTCCATAGAAGGCTGACTCCATCACCAAACCAAGACAAGGCTCAAGGTTAGGCAGGACATCATCGTGGAAAAGTGTGGCAGAGAGAAGCAGCTCACATGATGATCAGAGGCAAAGAGAGGGGTTTCCACCTGCCAGATACAAATATATACAACAAATATAAACCTCAAATATATACAAATATATACCCTAAAGTCAAACCCCAATAAACCACTTCCTCCAGCCACACCCCACCTGCCTCTAGTTACCACTCTGTTAATCCTGTTGGGGATTAATTCACTGAAAATGTTAAGGCTCTGACCCAATCATTTCTCCTCCAAACCTCTTGCATTGTCTCACGTGAGATTTTGGGGAACACTGCATCTAAACCATAACACCTGCCAATCCTCTCATTCATCATCCTTCAGGAAATAATGAACTCATTATTTCCTCACTTAAGAATTCACTAGGTACTACAGGCAATTTTATCTATTCTTTTAAAATAACATCTGGTATTTAAAATAATAGCTGTATTACAAGATGAAAATATGAACCTCAGGCAGGTGCAGTGGTGCACACCTGTTAACACCAGTGACTTAGGAGGTTGAGGCAGGAGGATGACAAGATCAAGGCCGGCCTCAACAACTTAGGAAAACCCTAGGCAACTCAGTGAGATCCCATCTCAAAATAAAAAAATAAAAAAGAGGTAAAGCTCCCCTGGGTTCAATACCCAGGATCAGAAAGAAGAAAGGCAGGGTAGAGGGAGGAGGAAAAAGAGGAGAAAGGAAGGAAAATGTGAACTTAATTTTCTCATGGACATGAATATAAGTAAAAATACTTACAAGTGTGGGTCAAGAATTACCTATTCATGGAAAGTTAATACTTTTATTACAACAAAGAACTCTTCATAATAACTTAGAAATAATTCAAAAGTGATCTAAGGATAGAACTTTAGAAACTAATTACACTGTGACATCTGGACTGCATAGATCAATCAGCAAGACTAGAAAGAAATCTTGAAAGAGTGAGATTTTTCAGTCAGAAGATTAAGGCTCAAATCCTGTCTCTGTTGCTTTCTAACATTATGACCTTGAATAAATTTCTTAACTTTTGAAGTATATGCATATAGACCTTTTTTAATAGAACAGTTATGTGCGCATTTTTTTCCTTGCCTCCCACACCCATTTTGGTTTTTCAGCTCCTCTCATTAGAACACAGATTACTTCCTCACTCCTGGACCAACAGAATGCTGTGATGTGCATGGGCCAAGGGTGAGCCTTGGGAGAACGTATATGCCTCCACCACTCTGTGCCATGGAACTCCATAATGTCCATGATGTGAACAAGCCAGGTTAGCCTGATGGAGACAATGTCCAGCCATTCCTTTTTTGTGTGTGCTCTGCTGAGAGGATCCGAAAATTCTAGGCATATGAGTGAACCCATCCTGAAATCTGATAATATATACACACTCATGAGCAAGACCATTTAAAATGAGCTGATCCTGGTCCAGGCCAGAAAAATCACCCAACCAAGATAGAGATTTGTGAATTAAATAGATTCTTATTGTTTCAAGCCAATAAGTTTGGGTGCACAAGTTAGTGAGCAATAGATAACTGACACAGGTACTACATAAGTTATTGTGAGGTTAAGTGGAAAAAAAATACATGAGAGTCTATGACAATTCCTAGCATATAACAGGGATTTAACAGATTATATTTTTTATCATCATAGCAAAAATAATCTATATTTTTGTTTATGAAACAATATTTTATAACAAGATTTTTGGTAATAATTCTGTTTGAAGGATATATTAGGAGACAAATGACAGAAATACAAATTCAAACATACAAAAAAGGAGTGATTTATCTGAAGTAATGTCAGGCAGAACCAGATCCAGACCTCAAACAATACCTTCATTTCTCTCCTCTCCTCTATCTCTTTGTGTTGACCTTTTTGTGTCTAATGCAGACAGGTTTTCTGCACAGGATGTCAAAGGTAGCCTCCTCTGCTATCCTTCTGACCCCAGGAACACAGAAGCAATCTCAATTGTCCCTATTGACTCCAACAGAGAAAAATTCCAGACAAGGGCTCCTATTGGCTCAGCTTGGTCATGTGTCATATTTGATCCAATCACAGCAGCCAGATTGGGCTATTTGTCCACTTTAGGTCATGAGCTTATCCTGCTATAGGAAGCAAGAAACCAGAGTCTAGACTAAAGGAGTAGGAAAGCATGGGAAATGTCCTGGATTGCCAAAAATAACACTACCAGAAGCCTAAAACAATAAATTATGCTGCTGTCACTTTCTAATTCTTTTAGGTACAGTCATCCCTTATTATCACCAGCCTGGATCCTTGGTTTGGAATGCATAGTTCAAGGAGGCAGAAAATGAATTGCCCTCAGAAATAGAATTTAGGGCTCTGTGCTTGCCTCTGTCTCTGTTGCTACTCGTTATGGTTTTCTTAATCACCATAATATGGAGCAGCCCTGAGAAATCAAACTAAAATACATACTTTTAAGGAACAGCATTTTATTTGACTTCTCCTTCTCTTAGCAACATACAAATATTCTCATCACATTCTAATAGGGTTTTAGGTGTTCCAGACTCTGAGATTTTTAGAGGCTTTAGTTGCCATGGCTGAATTTATATATAAGTTTAAAGATGATCTATCTTAGGAGCCAAAGCTCCTAAGATAAGAAAAATTAGAGATCATTTAAATCTAAATTAGGTGAAAATAACAAAAGGCATCTCAGTTTGCAGGTATTGGGGCCACAGGTGTTGCAATTGTTGCTACTGCTGTTCTGGCTCAACATGTGACATAGTGCTACATCTATAAATATGTAATCCACATATAGTGCTAAACTGAGAATCCCTTACTCAATGTTATTGAAAAGATTGGATGTCTTACAAAATATAAAATGAATAAGTATATAGTCAAGTAAAATCTATAATAAACTATTGCTATTACAATAGTCCAGAAATTAGAAATTCTAGCAAAGAACTGGTTAGGTGAAGACTCGTGTTGCCCACTCATTCTGTCTACATTATCGTGTTCTAATGAGTGTCTCATTTTCATTTGAACTGAAGTGTGTACCTACTGTATCATTTAAAACAGCTCAACTAGATAAAGAAATTATTTGACTATGACACCTCTTTCCAGAACATGTCAGAGACTGACGGGAATTTATGGAAAATTATGTTATCTGAGACAGCAGTTGTGTTATTAAAAGACTTAAAATTCAAAAACAAACTCTATTTTTATTGCAAATAGGAAGAAAATACAGAACTATCTCATGAATCCCAAGAGGTCTGAGGAATTGTTTAATATTCAACTGTGCTTAAATTGACCATTCCTTTCACCTTCTTGAATTTAGTTTGCCTGAGATTTTTCATCTAGAAAATGTAAACACCACATGTAGACTGAATCAGCAGGATTTATATGGGGAAGAGTCTTAAAATACATGTGCTTGAAGTGCCATATCTTACTAAGCTTATTTATATAAAGTTTAGCAGAGAGGAAAACTACTGGAGAAACACAGAAGAAAACCTTAACACTATATTTAGTATGTCAACAGAAAAAAAAATTCAGTTAACTCAATCTTTTCTGGAAAAAGTCTTGGTATAAATAAAGATTTGTACTGTAAAATTAAATATACACACCAAATTTTGATTGTGATGGGAATTGAAAACCTTGAACTACAGAGCTGGAAGGTCCCAGGAGGTCTTCTTATAGGTGAAGAAATTTAAGACCCCAAAATGGCAGACTGATTGCCTATTATTGCTGCTGTTTTGTAAAAAATCCTGTCCAGAATCCATCCACAGCCCCTGGCATTCCCACTCACAGTAGCTAGTTTGCATTGATTGAGCTGGTCTGCCCAGGATACAAGCAGAAGTAACATTATTCTTTCCTACCCTGTTCCTTGAAACCTGCTTTCCTAGACTCTTTTTCCACCCTTGGATGAAAACTTGGGAAAGGGTGATAGCTCCCTCTGTCCCTTTAGTTTGCAAACATAGTCTTACTTTAGTATTTTAAACGTTCCTTTTCCCCAATTTAAATTGGCTCTCCTGAGATACTGTCCTAAGATTTAGGCAGGAGTGAGGTTCGTTTCTTCTACAGGTCTTGCTCTACCTCTGCCATAGCAACACAGTGAACAAGCAGCAGAGCCAGGATTTGAACCCAGGTATCTAGCGTTAAATCTCTTAATCTCCTCACATCTGCACACTGTTGATGGCCTGAGTATAGTGTTCCTCATCAGTCCCTGACTGCTGGCAGCTCTAGGCAAACCTGTTGAGCAAAGTTCCCTTAAAATTATCCCCTTCTGACCAGGCAAAAGATGCACCATTGTCACATCCGTTTGGTGGTGGTAGGAAATGTTCCCAGCAAAGCTTTCTCACTTGTGCTACTGCCAGGCCCGAGTAGCTCCAGCTACAGTGTCTCCTAGTGGAGGTCACTGTCCTTGAGTCTCCTAATCTCTGGGGGATACATATCAAGTGCCCCCTGCAGTTCCTCACTGAGGAAGGGGCACCTTGCCACGTACCAATGACTCTCTCTCCCAAAGGGTCTGCATCACCAGCTCTTCAACCCTAACACCAGAGGTGAGCCATGGGCTAAAATAGGCAAAAGTAGTCACATGGTCATTTAATATAACCTACCTGAGCAAATCCTTTAGGATTTGTTTATGTTTATCTTGACATTTGGGGCTTTGACCATATCTCTGAGACAACAGGAATAAAAGTGACATTTAAAATCTTAAAATTTCTTCTTCTGACTAAAGAAACTGAAAAGAAAAACAATACACATTGGGATTATTGGGATAAATTAATATTGATAAATTTTCCAACATGCTTTCTCTCAAAAGATTGAGGCTAGTTTAATAACAGCTTAATAATCCCATGCTCTCACAACTGAAAAGGAACTTAAATTCTTCTATCCATCTAGCAGTTGCTAGAATATTTCCAAGTTCATGCCAATCTATGCACGACCACCTTGATGAAAGAGAAATCACCATTTCATGAAAGAGTGCGTTCCCATTTGTGATTGCTTCCAACCATCAAAAAAGTCATTATATGAAATTCAAAACTGCCTCTTTAAAATTTCCACCCTCTTGATCTTAATTTGATCCCTTTGGCTCATACAGAACAAGTATAAACCCTTCTCACATAACAGACTCAGACATACGTGATGCCTCTTCACCCCATGTTTCCATGTTGCATTTTCTAATGTAGTTAGCTCCTGTAGCCACGCCCTTTATCACACAGCTGCCACAACTCCTGTTTACCTCTTGACTAGGGAGTAACCTCCCAATGTCCCACTTGAGATACAGTAGCACCTACAGGCTGGTCCAGCCAACAAGAGAAAGGGAGGGTGTCCCCTCTTTCCATCAGGAAAATGAAAACTAAGTAAAACTAAGTAAACATTTACTCTGCTGACAGCTGACAGCTAGGGTACACACCTGATCTACATTATATCACTGACAACTGCATTTCCTCAATCTTTTCCAGATGTGCTAAAGCTAAGAATAACTTCTCTGGTATACATACTGTTGATTTTAGGACACAAATAGTGAAGTTTACATGTCATCTCTTTAAAGCCATTCATTTTATATGTACCTAATTTAACCAACCTAAGACTTTAGGATCCTGAATTAATCACTTAGTTTATGATCTTTAATTTCACATCACAGTGAATTTGATGAGTGTCTATAACATCTTCAATCAAATCACCAGTAAAAAGATTTTTTTAAGGACAAGAACATCCCTGGAAACATCCCTTCATATCAAACTCAGGTTCCCGAGTTCTCTACCCTTCTCAGCTCTGGAGTGGATACCAAGATAAAGAAGAAAGTCTGCTCTGATGGGTGCTAAACCTATTCTGGCTTCTCATGAATAAGTGAGACACTTCCTATATGGAATCAACAAGCCTTTATCTGATTGTATATTATAGAGACCACATTCATTATGCTAGACCAGAGTTTACTGAAATTGCTGCTTTCCCTTTTTAGAAGTTGGAAGAATCAGAATCCTCAGACTTCTCCCATCTTTTAACCCTTCCTGTTCTCACCATGATTTTTGATGATTTCTGAAGGGTTTCTGTACTCTCAATTTCAAGTTGACCCAGTCCTCAGGGATGTAATTTATCCATTTGAGAGACTTCCAATCTAATGAAGCAACTGGGAATTCTCTTTCAGTAGCTAAAAACAATGTTAACATTAATACAACTAAAGTCACTCATCAAAAACCAGGCTTTGTGTTTGAGTGATTTATTTTGTGGTGTGCAAGAGAATCTTCCTCACAGAATATCCTCCTGTGCTGTCTACTCTCCAAAGAAAAACCCTTATGCCAACAAAAAGCAGTTACTCATATGGAAACCGATTTTTATAAAAATATCCTTGGAAATGTGTGGACATGAAAAACATGCTACATATATTTAATTGTGAAAATTGCACATACTATTTCCAGATGTGTAGCTAAGCTCAAAAATCAAGTCATACCTGACTTAAAAGAAAAATACAGATTGAGCTGCATAACCTACTAAAGAAGTGTCTATTAATAATTTAGCCCCCTTTGCTATGTATGTTTCCTGACAAGCTGGCTCCTGGCTAAACCACCAGCTTTATTTTAACTTAAGATACATACTTCTGTGTACAGAGAATATCATCACTCAAGAGATATTTCCTTCTCGTCTGAACTGGATGCATAAGATGTTCTTTTGTGTTTCTCAAATAACATTAAAAATAAGTCTTTTCCGTGCAACTAGACACTACTTTACAAAAAAGAAAATCAATGTTTTGTCTCTTAAAAAAATACTAGTATGGTGGGGCTGGGACTATAGCTCAGAGGCAGAACATTTGTCTAGCACATGAGAGGCACTGGGTTTGAGCCTCAGCACCACATAAAAATAAATAAATAAATATTGTGTCCATCTACAACTAAAAAAAAAATTAAATAATAGTGTGAAAACCAAGTTTAAAAATTCTTAGGATATGGGATGGTTATATTCAAATATATATTCAAATATGAAATTTGTTTGCTAAATTCATTCCAATTAAAGTGTAATTGTATGACTGTGACTCACTGTGGTTCTGTGTAATAGTATGAACGTGTCCCAGTGTGGGTTCTGTGCTTGGCTTATACTGCCACCTGGTGGGTTTCTACATGTACTGGCATCAGACTTGTTCTAAATCTCGTGATTTATAATTCATTTAGCAGTCTCTTGGCAGTATCACTCACTGAGAAGTCAATCCTTCCTGCAAGATCTCTAAAATGGTGGTGCAGAAGAGATTTTACATGAAGGCTTTGTTAATCAAATTAAAGTAAACCACACCTTAGTTAATCACATCATTTATATGTGAATACATTTAGCATAATGATTAATAAATCCATAATGAAAAAGCATCTATAATAAAAAAAAATTACTCAATGTGGAGGCTTCCACCTGTAATCCCCGAAACTCAGAAGAATGAGGCAGGAAAACCAAAATTTCAAGGGCAGCCTCAGCAACTTAACAAGACCCTATCTCAAGATAAAAAAATAAAAAAGGTCTGGGGGTGTAGCTCAGTGGTAAAGAGCCCCTTGGTTCAATCTCCAACACTCCCTCCCCACAAAATTAAAGTCATTAACACCCAAAATAAGAAAAAAAGAAAGCCTTTACAAACAGATTCACGTATGTTTTAATAAAAACCAACACATAAATATCAGAAAAACAAAATTGGGAGTTAAACAGTAGCAGTAGCAGAAACCAGTAAAATTACAAAAATACTTCTTTATTGGGTTCCTTGATGTTTTAGAATTCATTCATGCTTCTCTTTTGTAAAATGTCATTTTGTCTTTGACTCTACTGATTCCTTAGTGTTCATATAAATATACATGACTATTTTGTTATTAAGGATTATATTAGTTATAATTATATTTTATTATAAGAATTTGACCAAGCAATATATGGAATTTCTTTTTAATTATCATTTAATTTAATTTCTTATTTAATTATTATTTAGTTATTAACCCTAACCCTAAACATAGACATTTTAGATTTTTACCAAATTAAGATTATTAATTATCTTATTATTTATTTATTTACTAAATAAATTTTAATTATTAAGAGTAACATTTTCTTTTTTATTGGTTATTCAAAACATTACAAAGCTCATGACATATCATCTTTCATACATTTTATTCAAGTGAGTTATGAACTTCCATTTTTACCCCAAATACAAATTGCAGAATCACATCAGTTACACATTCACAATTTTTATATAATGCCATATTAGTGACTGTTGTATTCTGCTACCTTTCCTATCCCCTACTATCCCCCCTCCCCTTCCCTCCCATCTTCCCTCTCTACCTCATCTGGAAGGAAACCCTCAACATTATACGAAATCACATATAAGAGGTTGTGAGGGGAAAGTGGGGCGGGTGGGGGGGGACAAGGGAGAGAACTGAACAACAAGAGTAATATTTTCTAATAGTTCAAAAGAAAAGTCTCCATTATCCCATCAATCATTGTAACTAGTTTCTATATACTTCCAAAAAAGTGATTTTGTTTTTTCCCAGCGTGAGTATTTATTTGGGATAAATCTTTTCAAAATTTAATAAAATGAACTTGTTAAAAATTGACTTAAGTTTAGTAAATATGTTCTATAATCAAACAAATGTTTTTACTTTGGTATTTTTACTATGTTTTCTATCATTTGATTTTTTTATTCATCTGTTAAACTACATAGGCCTTACTTTGCATTATACTATCAAGTAAATTTCTTTTTCTTTTTTTCTAAATGGAAATCAATCACTCATGTGATGGCAACATGTATTGGACAAGCACCCCTCCTCTGCTGATTTTGCTTTAAGACATATTAAAATCCAAGATATATTAGCTAGGACAATTGGCACATACCTGCAATCCTAGCAATTCAGGAGGCTAAAAGAAGGAAGATCACAAGTTTCAGGCCAGCTTTGGCAACATAGTGAGACTCTGTCTCAAAATAAAAACAGATAAATAAAAAGATTTGGGGATATAGCTCAGTGGTAAAAGTCTATGATTTTAATCCCCAGTACAAAAAAGAAAAAGAAATCCAATATACACTACAAACTATTTCTGACTTACAGCTTCCATTTCACTGGTCAAGAATGTCTGTGCCATTACCATGCTAATTTGATTATCCAGCAAAATTCAGAAAATGTTTTATATTTATTTTTTATATTTATATTAGATTTAATATCAAATAACATGATTAATATTTACTATCTTAAAGGAAATTATTCCTCCTCCTTATTCTTTTTTCTAAATTATCCTGATTATTCTCATCAGTTTATCATTCCAAATAAACTTCAGAATAATTTTGTCAGTTTCACAAAGAATTTGACTAAGATTTTTAAAAACAGACTTTGTGAAAATTGCCCTAAATTATAAATTACTTTGGAAAGAATTGCTACCTTTACACATAGAACAGGATTAGTGATAAACCCTTCTGATGGTCTTAAGCTGGATAGTTTTTCAAGGAACAAATTGACCAAGAAACACAAAAGGTGCTTTGGTCTTCCAATGTGGCAGGAGAGATATGCCATATCTAAATCCTCTAATTCAGAACAAATAAAAATGCTTGATAAAATATTTTTTAAGTGTTGTTCTAAATGCCTGGCTGAATTAGTTGAAAAATAAAGGAAGTCCTCTGAGTCAACAAATGAGATAACAAAAACCCAAAGGAAGTTCTGGTGCTGTCATTTTCCTGGGATATTAACCTATCTTTGGTGGCTTGGAGTTTAGGCTTCATAGAGTCACATGGAAGTCAGGAGATAAAACACCAGGGCTGAGCAAGGCAAAGTAGAACTAACAAACCATGCACAAAGTTGTGTCCCCTGAAAGGTAATGTCCTCAATAAATAAATGGGGAAGAGGATCACACTCTGGAGATAAATAGAAGGGATAATCACCCTCGGTAATATGAAAAAGGATAATAATGGCGGGGAACATCTTTGAAAATTACTAACAGCCCTCCCCCATGTAAGAGGATTAAGAATTCACACTATCTATGTGGTCTAAGAGTAGACCTGGACCAGGCACAATGGATACACCTGTAATCCTCCTTAGCAACTCCAAAAGCTGCAGCAGAGGTTCTCTCAAGTTTGAGACCAGCCTGGGCAACTTAGATGAGACCCTGTCTCAAAATTTAAAAAAAAAAATTAAAGGGATGTAGTTCAGTGGTAAAGTGTCCCTGGATTCAATCTCCAGTACCACAAATAGAGTGCTTGCCTAGCAAGTGTGAGGTACTGGGTGTGATCCTCAGCACCACATAAAAATAAATAAATAAAATAAAGATATTGTATCCATCTATAACAAAAATAAGTAAATAAATTAAAAACAAAACAAAAAGAAAAAAAAAACTAAAGTGCTCCCAGGACAGTGCTGCCTCAAGTACCAGGACCCAGGAAAAACAAACATACATCCTTCCTAGAGAACAGATCCAAACAGTTACCACAAATTGATACCCAAACAACAGAGATTCAAAATAAAAGAAAGACAGACCCACAAACCCCTGAGAAAATAGACAAGTGAGAGTCAGCTAAAACAGAGTAAGTCTATCAATTTTTGGCCTATCAGACAAGTATCAAATGAGTGTGTTTACTATATTTCAAGAAATAAAAGAAGGTACATAACAAAGAAGCAAGAGATATCACAAAAAATCGACATCTTTGGAAAAGAACCAGGGGCTGGGGATGTGGCTCAAGCGGTAGCGCACTCGCCTGGTATGAGTGCAGCCCGGGTTCGATCCTCAGCACCACATACAAACAAAGAAGTTGTGTCTGCTGAAAACTAAAAAATAAATATTAAAAAATTCTCTCTCTCTCTCAAAAAAAAAAAAAAAAAAAGAGAACTCCTAGAAAAATAAGGTATAGTAATAGTGTTTAAAAGGTTAGTTTCTTATCTATTAGGCTACTAGGGCTGCTTCTCACTGTTAGCAGCTGGAGTGAGTTGGAATATAGAGATGAAGAAGACAGAAACCAAGACTCAGATTCATGAATCCTATTTAATCATAGCCAAAATAAAGGCTTTTAAAAAACACATCGATTCATGTTGTAATAAAATTTGATCATTCAAGAAAAAGAGAAGAAAAGATAAATCACTTAGAAAGGAATAAGCATTGGTCTGACCTCTGACTTTCCCCATAAAATGCAAGATACAGTACAGGGAATAGTAGCTTCAAAAGAAAAGTAACCATCAATTTAAAATTGTGCACTCAGCAAAATCACTTTTAAAAATGCAAATGAAACAATATTTTCAGACAAATAAAGGCTGTGAGAATTGACTATGTATGAGCAGACTCTCACTAAAGGAATACCTGCAGAGTTTGATAAAATACAATTGTAATTCACTATGTTGGGAAGGGATCTGAGATACTTCATTTCTAACAAGCTCCCAAGTAATTAGAGTAGAAAGTTCTCTAAAACACATATATTAGAAAGAACAAAAAATATCTTGAATGAATTGAGATGCAGGAGGAAATGATGATCAAAGAAATGATAACCTGTAAGAAAAGTTATTTAATAATGGTATAAAATAATAGGATCAGTGTTGAATTTTTAAGTGTAAAAATATGCATTGAAATAATTAAAATCCCAGATAATAGCATATAAGAGAAGCAAGGAATGACTACAGCCATAGTATTCTAAGGTCCATGTTCTGTTGTTGTTAAAGGAGAGAATTTTATATTTTACATACATTATTTTATGTATTTAGTTTTTGTTAATTTAGATATGTGAGTTAATTTTTTGAGGAGAATCTCTCAAAGACTATAAATTGGCCATATAACTTCCACATCATGACAGGAGAAAATATTAAATGAAAACAATATTCAATAAATTCAAAGGAATCCAAAATATAATAAATAAAAAAGGAGAAAAGGAATATAGAATAAGAAATGAAAAGGAAGCATAGAATAATATGGTAGAAATTAAAACAAATGTAAATACTTGCATAAAATATAAATGAACTCGATGTTCCAGTTAAAAGACAAAGATTATAAATCTGAATTTTTAAAACATCCAACCTTACACTATTTACACGACGACTATGACCTGAATGTTTGTGTCCCTCCAAAATTCCTATGTTGAATAACTTCTAAGGTGATAACATGAAGAGACAGGGACTTTGTTAGGAAATTAACCCTCATGAATGAGATCTGTACCCTTATAAAAGGACTTAAGGAAGCCTGTTAGTCCCTCTACCATGTAAGAAAGTGACAAGAAGATGCCATCTATGAGGAGTGGGTACTCACCAGACAGTGAAACTACTAGTGCCTTGATTTTAGACTTCCCAGCCACCAGAATTATATATTTCTGTTGTTTATAAATTACCCAGTCTAAGATCTTATTTGAGTAGCTGGAATGAACTTTAAGACAGTGACATAGCTTTACTGCAAGGGCATAAAAATTGAAAGTAACAGGATGGAAAATGATAAACCAAACAAAGAACCAAAAAAGTTCATGAAAAAAGTTCTTAAAACAAAACCAAAACTAAACAAATTTGAAGATTATATATTAATGGAAAATTTAATTAATTAGGGAGATATATCAATTGTTTAGATATGGATGCAACTAAACATAATTTCAAGATCTATAAAGCAAAATAATAAAAATACAAATCAATAAATCCATTATCATAATGGAAGACTTTAAAACATACAATAACTTCTAGATTAAGCAGATTACAAATAAGTAAGGATGTAGAAGATTTAATTAATATAGTTAGTAAGCTAGATCCAAAAGACATACTATAGAATGTAACATGCAACAAGTAGAGCACATAAAACATTTACAAAAATTAACTAGGGCTGGGGTTGTGGCTCAGTGGCAGAGCGCTTTCCTCACACATATGAAGCACCATTGGGTTTGATCCTCAGCACCACATGAAAACAAATAAACAAAATTTAATAAATAAATAAATAAATAAATAAACTACATTGTAGGATATGTAAAAAACAAATCTTGTATAATCAAAAGCCTATAGTTCTATTACTTAGTATTAAGTATTACAAATAAATAATGAAAAATAACATACTCAAAAAGATCCCATATGAAATTAAAAACATGTTTCTAAATAACTCACAAGTCAAAGAAGAAATCATGAAAATATTTGAAACCAGACATTTAGCTAGTACATACCAATATTGCCAAATCACAGTTAATACTTATTATTAAGGTATTTCCCAAAGTTAATAATATTTGAACATATTGGGAAATACCTTAATAATAAGTATTAAAAATATCAAATTAGTAATGTGAATATGACTATAAACTGGTTAATTTAACTATCATACAATATGACAATGCCCACTGACAAGTGGATCTTCCACTATCATGGCAATAGAGAGCAGTCAACAAAATTAATCTCCAGTTCACTTTGATAATAAACTTTATGGCTCCATTGAAATTCTCTATAAAGTACTTAGGACTTTAGGATGATCATTAGTTTTTCCTTCTGCTAGAATTATACAAGTTATTAATTCTAAATATTTTCTTCTTATTTATTTATTTGAGAAAAAAGAAAAAGAAGTTTTATTGCTTTGCAAGCAAAGGAGAAAGACTGGGGACTCTTGTCCAAGAGGCTGTGATTCTCTAAATATTTCCTTCTTATCTGGGGCATATTGTATGTGCATTGTAATTTTTTTTTTTTTTTTTTTAGTTGTAGTTGGACAAAATACCGTATTTTATTTATTTATTTATATGTGGTTCTGAGGATCGAACCTATGGCCTCACACATGCTAGACGAGCATTCTACCATTGAGCCACAACCCCAGCCCCATAATTGTTGAATAAGCAGCAATTGTTCAGCATTTTGATATTTTTACATTCAAGAATATATAACAGGGCTGAGGTGTAGCTCAGTGGTAGAGCACTCGTTTAGCACATGTGAGGCACTGGGTTTGATCCTCAGCACCACATAAAAATAAATAAATAAAGTAATGTGTTTATCTACAACTAAAAACATTTAATTAAAAAAAAGAATGAATAGGGCTGGGGTTGTGGCTCAGCAGTAGAGCTCTTGCCTAGTACACATGAGGTCCTCAGTTCAATCCTCAGCACCACATAAAAATAAATAAGTTAATTAAAGATATTATATCCAATTACAACTAAAAAATAAATATTAAAAAAATTTAAAAAGAATGTATAACATAATTTTAAAGTCAAATCCCTTCAATAAAGAAAACATTTTAATGTACTTTTTACAGATTATTCACAGATTTCTTTTAAATCTGCAAGGAAATTTAAAAAATCATTATTGATAATGAAGAACAGCATGAAAAATATTCTAATACTACGCAAAAACTGAATCAACATGGAATGTTTATTTTATACCATGCAAGCATAAAAAGACTCTCCCCAAACTTTGTGTAAATCTGAAATAAAATATAACTTGGTTACTTTAACGAAAATAGAGTGACTTATTGCTAAAGTGACATAAATATTGGAATATAAATTGTGTCAACAGAAAAAGTAGTGTCGATACTTTTTAAAATACCAAATGATTAATAATAAAATTTATAATCCTATGGCACACATTAGGAATGAAAAGTATAACATAAATAAGGAAAATCAGGGATTTAAAAAGATAATATAATGAAAAGATTTCTTTAAACAAACTTAAAAACATAGGGAAAGGGGAGATTTTTCTGGAAATTTAACTTACCAAAACTGAAGAAGAACTAGAAGAACTGAATGATCCTAGGACCATTAAGGAATTGAATCAGCAGTTTAAAATCTTCCCACGAAGAAAATACTAGACCTAGACACTTCTAAAAGTGAGGATTTTTTTTTTTTTCTTAATTAAGAAAATGTAGGGACCAGGGGTGCGGCTCATTGGTAGAGTATGTGCTTAGCATGCATAAAGCCCTGGATTTGATCTCCAGCTCCAATAATAATTATAATTCTGAAATCATACAAAATTTTTCACAGAAAAGAAAAAATAGAAAAGTTGTCTAACTAAACTTTTTGTCAGTACAAACATACTCTAGGACAGCCCCCATTTTGCCAGTACTTTATCTATTGCATATAATGTCCCCACAACATACAACAATGTATCCCTCAAAACAATGTTTCATCTAATATTTAATTAGGAAAAACTATATTTAAGACCCGAAACTCCACACAAAATTTTCAAACCATCACCCAAAAATGTGTAGGAAATGCCCAAGTTATATTACAAGCGTAATTGGTAAATGACAGTATCATGTGTCAGAACATCAAAATTGATATGAATATCTATGCCACACAAATGCTACTGGTGAGATGTATATTAAAACATATATCATATATATATGTAAATTGTATACCCATACAATTTATCACATTAATAAATTACAAGAAAAAATGTTTATATTCATAGAAGAAGAATAAAACAGGTCATAAAATTCAACATTCAGTTATGACAAAAATGCTGTTGGCAAACAAGAAAGAGAAGGAAACTTCCCTAACCCAATAGGAAAGGCATGAAAATGTCACCCACATCACACACCTTGGCTGAAACAATAAGAACGTTCCTTTAAATCATGAACAAGATAAAGATGTCTAAGACATCTTATCACTCTGTTCAGCATCTCTCCTGGAGGTCCTACCCTGAGTATTCCCTTTCTCTCTCTCTCTCTCTCTCTCTCTCTCTCTCTCTCTCTCTCTCACACACACACACACACGTATGAGAATGGAAAAGGAAGAAATAAAGCTTCTGGAGATGAATATGATTAAGGAGAAAGCCCAAAAAGAATCTACAAAACATTTTAAATTATGTAAATTATTTAATATCCATATATAAAAGCAATTATATTGATACATGTTAAGAGCAACTAGATATAACTTTTAATTTAAAATATTTACAATAGCAACAGAATTATAAGAAATAAGAATGAACATAAGATGTGTAAGATCTTTATGCTAGAAAATTTTAAATTTTTGTTTGAAAGATGTTGAAGAGACAAAAAGAACAGCATAGTGCATTAGGCAACATTCTCCAGAGAAAGGAAGAGAGGGAGAGAGAGAAATTTATTATAAGGTATTGGCATACACCATTGTGGAGGAGTCTGAGAAGCCCTAAGATCTGCTCTCTGCAAGCTGGAGGCCCAGGAAGGCCAGTGGTATAGTTCAAAGGCCTGAACCAGAGTACAGATGTATAGCTTTTAGAAGGGCCCAAAGGCCTGAGAATAGGGGCCAAGAGGGCAGAATCAGTCAGGCAGAGGAAAAAGGAATTCTCCTTTCACGGGTATTGGGGAGGAAAAATCACTTTACTCAGTCTTCCACTTCAAATGCTAATCTTCTCTGGAAACATCTTCACTGATAGCACCCAGAACAGTGTTTACTCAGATGGGGATCCCTGTGATTCAGACAAGTCTGACACATAAAATTTAACTATCATCCCATCCTCCTAAAGATCAATTTTCTCCCAGGCTATCACAGATTCAATGTAATTCCAATATACATCCCAACAGTGCTTTTCACTGAACTTTACAAGCTAATTCTAAATATTATAAGAGAAAAGAGACAACAGCTAAGAGAAAAATCAAGGAATCTGGGTGGCGATATGGATGGGGGAACAGGGAAATTACATTTCCATTTATCAAGACTTATTATAAAAATATAGAAATTAAGACAGTGCAATTCTGATACAAGATAGACAAACTGACTAGTTAGAGACAGAATAGATGGTGAAGAAATAGACCTACTCAAACAAAACCTTGATATATGACTATGTCAGCATGATAGATTTGTATAGCAAAGATAGGCTATTTGATAAACAATCTTGGGAAAATTGGTTCTCTATATGGAAAAAATCTAAATGGATCCCTACACCCATGACAACTTTATATGGAGTAAGTACTATAAAATGGAATACACATACCTTGTCTGAAAAATCTCATTTATATTCTTGATGATGGGGTGAGACAATAAAAGGTGGAGTAAAATATAAAGTTCACCCACTCTTCACCTCACATGATTGGTTTTTTCTTGCTTCCATAACAAATTAACACAAATTTAGAGGGCTAACACAACACAAATTTGTTATCTCCCATCTCTGTAGGTAAATCATAAGTCTGCATGAGTCTCCCTGGGCTAAAATCAGGGTATTACTAAGGGCTGTGTTCTTTTCTGGAGACTCCAGAGGAACATCTGCTTTTATGCTCATTTAAATTTTTGAAATAATTCAGCTTCACTCTGTACAGTTGTAGAAATGAATTCCCTTTTTCCTTGCTGGCTATGAGCTGACATTCCCAGGTTCTAAAGATTGCCTATACATATTCTTTGGTTTGTGGCCCCTTTCCTCCATCTTCAAAGTCAGCAATGGAGGATGGAACACCTCTCATGTCCCACCTCTCCTGCCTTCTTTCTCTAACTCTTCTGCTTCTTTCTCCCATCTTTAATGCCCCATCTCAAGGTCTCTAACATTAATCCCATCTGCAAAGCCCCTTTTGCTATCTCATGTAAGCACATTCACAGATTCTGGGGATTAGGACATGGATAACTTTGGGGGGGGGGCATCATTCTGCCTACCACACAGGGAAACTGAGTTTTCTATGTTTGCACTAACACTGTGTGTGGCTTGTGTGTCCTTACACAGTGCCTCAGCCCTATAGGCAAGTATGGAAGGGAGACTAGGTAAGACATATCCCTTATCTTCTTCATCCTTTATGCTTACCTATACTTAATTACTGGGTTTTGCTTACCAGGACATGTGAGGCCAAAATGGACAGGAATATTAAGAATTTAGATTTGATTTCCTGACACCCAATGCTAATCTAATATTGTAACAACGACTTTTCCTCTATCTATCTATTCTTGTATCACCCAAAGTCTAGGGAAGAGATACAAAAGGAAAAACAGAAGAGAATAAGTTGGGAGCAAAACCACAAAATCTTTACAAGAAAAACAGAAGAATATCCCTCCTATCCCTTCTTTAACAAATTAATCTAGGAAGGTTCCAAACTTGGGGTGGGATAAACCTCAGAAGAGCCTAATTAATTTGAATAATTTATTACATGTCATTATGTACCATACACAGCGCTACACAATTCCACAAACTTTTCTTAGTTCTTTAAACTAACCCATATAGTACATGTGCGTAAATTCTGTCTGTAAATGAGGAAACTCAAGCTCAGAGTGGTGATTCATTTACCTAAGGAAACAATTTCTTGATCCTCTCTCTATGGAGAAGGCAAGCCTAGAATCACCACACTGACTGTTTCAGTGTCTAAATGACATTCTTGGTGGTATCTCCTCTACATCTAACCTCTCTCACCCTGGATGTGACAGTGACTTCTTAATGCAGATCTGGATTTATTTACCTTCTTTTGATTGCTACACATTTATTCCCAAATTGATTTTCTTATTACTCAGGTAAGTTCTTGTGTGGTGACCACTGGGTTGTGTACCTATATTTTCATTTTCTATTTTCAAACCACTTTGTGGAGGTATGATTGAGATACAGAAAGCTATAAGAATTTAATGTATACAACTTGATGAGTTGAGAGATAAATTCATTTAGCTTTTTGTTTGTTTGCTTTTTTAGCACGAAGCTTCAAAGAAACAAAGGTTCAGAGACTGTGATCTCTGGCTAAGTCTCTGCTGGGATTTACAGAAACAAGATTTTATTGTTTATTACTTTCTCATTGCCTTTCCTGTCTCTTCAAGGAGTTATGGTTGGTGGTGATGGTGGGGAGCCAATTAACAGTCTCTGCTTTATTTCTGTGGTGATAATTAACTCTAAAATTTCAACATGAAATACCATTCCTCTCCTTGTATGACTTGCTCCCCCCTCTTTCACCACATCTTTTCACTGCACTTCCTACTGTGTTCCAATCACACTGGCCAAGGCCAGCTCTCCCCAGATATCCTGTGACCACCCCCACACTCTCTACTCAAAATTCACCTCCAGCCTGGCACACTTGTGCACGCCTGTAATCCCAGCTACTCAGGAGTCTGAAGCAGGAGAATTGCAAGTTCCAGGTCAGTCTCAGCAACTTAGCCAGGCCCTAAACTTAGTGAGATCAGTGAGATCATATCTCAAAATAAAAAAAAAAAAAAAAAAGGGGGGTGGGGCTGTAGCTCAGTGGTAAAGTACCCTGGGACTCAATGCCCAACAAGGAAAGAAAAGTTCACTTCCAGATCTTCTATCACTAGCCCAGTGAACTATTGGGCACCTGAAATGTGCATAGTCTGAATTGAAGCATAAAACATACACCATTTTTTTAAGATTCAGTAGGAATTTAAAATATGAAACATCCTATTAATAATTTTATATTGAGTACTTGTTGAAATAATATTTAGCATAGGTTGGGCTGCTTAATGTAATCTGTTCGTATGTTTTACAATGTGGCAATTTGAAAATTTTAAATTGCATTCATGTTCACACTGCGTTTCTACTGGACAGAGCTGCTCTGTTGCTTTACCCCTTTTTGCTTTTTTTTTTTTTTTTTTTTTTTTGGCGGGGCGGGGTTCTTAATACTGTGTGAAATTACAGTATCCGCATTTAAGGGCTTTGGGTCTTCCTCGTCCAAGTAGAACCTAAGATTGGAACCTTGTCCGTCTCATTCACACCCGGATTCCCAGGCATTTAGGACAGAGCCTAGAGCACTGTAAGTACTCAATAAAACCTTTAAAAATGAATGACTTACTCTGCCTTAGTTGGACACGACAATTCTTTGTGTCGACCGACAAAACTCTGGGTCCCAAGTTCTTTGGGTTATGTCCGCTGCTCAGTACTGACTATATGCTCCCAACTCTGGGAGGAGGAATGGTAGGATATCCACCTTTGATAAAACCTCCTTCCCTACCGAAAACACTGGTCACCCATCCTCAAACGGGACCTTCCCTCCTCTCCTCTTTCCTTGGGAAACCAGTCCCACAGCCCCTCACTGAGCGCTTTTCCCTCCGGCCACACGGCGGCACACGAGAGTACGGCAGCCTGTGGTACAGTCCGTTCTCCCCGCGCCTCTAGCACAGTGGACCCTTCCAGTCGTTGAAAAGCATTGTGGGAGGCCCATTCCTCCTTTTTCTTCCTATTCTTTTCGTGGTCTGTGGTGTGCTGCGGGTCCCGGCATGGCTAGTGGCTGGCCACGCGGCTTCCCACGCCCGGGCGCCGGGCTTCGGAGGAGCAAGGGCCACCGCCCTGAGCCTGATGAGGCGCCTGCGATGGCTGGGCCACGATTAAGGGTCCAGGACTCAAACGCGCTCGGCAGCGGCCTAACCTTATGGGTCACATCCTCCGAGGATCCTCTTGAGGGC
Source organism: Callospermophilus lateralis (assembly GCF_048772815.1). Lineage (NCBI taxonomy): Eukaryota > Metazoa > Chordata > Mammalia > Rodentia > Sciuridae > Callospermophilus > Callospermophilus lateralis. Next base: position 75,754,299 of record NC_135309.1, on the reverse strand, counting down.
CTGAGGCCGACTTCGGCCTATATTCCCTTCCCGGGAAATGGGACAGTAACTAGATTTGCTTTTATTGATCGCCGATTGTACGCCAGGGAGCCTTAGGCGTAAGACCAGGGAAGGCCCCACGATGTAAATGGCTTTGTGTCTGCCCGAGCCCACTGTGAAGTGGGTCAACATCCGGGCAAAGTGCCTTTGAAATGCAGATCGCTACATTTTTGTGCTCAGGTGCAGAGGTGGGCCGAAACTGAATGAGTATCACCAACTTTGTAGGTAAGTTTTCTTGTAAGCAAATTCGCCAGCTTACTCGGGATAAGAATTGTAACCCACCGTTACAATTTAAAGTTTTGTTTCAATTTTCATTAACGGGTAGGATTAGTTGTATTCTTTTCAAAGAGTGATCATTTCATCTCAGCCAGTCAGCAGCCTCTGCCATGGTAGAGCCGAACTTTTGTTTTCACGAAGCCTTTGTGTTGCCCGTTCACTTTTGCAAACTAGTGAATGTGGTGTCAAAAAAGGCATAAATAAATACTTTGCAGCCTTTTCCTGCCCTTAAATTTTCATATTTTTGGTGTAGGAACTGCATAAGTGACAGTTTGCATTTACATTAATTTGTATATACATGAGTCTTTAAGTCGAACACTGTTCAGTATGTGTTTCTTTTAACCTGTTTCAACTAATTTTGTTCAGGTGAAAAATGGATGCCTGAAGCGGACTACTGACCTCTGAACACTTGAGAGCACAAAGGTGACTTAAGGTAGGATGATATCAAAGTAGAAGTTGTGGAGATTTTATCTTTTTCTTGAGTAGGCAATATTGAAGAGAAAAAGTAAAAACATAGTACTCTAATTCTGGATATCATTAGATTTGTTTCTTTCTAGTAAATGTAAGAAAAACTTGACAAATCTCAAGCATGAAGTCCAGACATGATATGACTTTTAATACTGAGGATTTATTATTACTAAGTTCTTTATTAATATATTAAAATGTAATGTGTAAATATGTACTTTTCAAATTGAGTGTTTTTTTTTTCTTATTTCAGGACATCCTTGGTACGGATTTTGGAAGTTTGGTCTTCAAAAGTTGCTTGGATCATTTTAAAAATGTCCAGGAGTCTGAGGAGTATTGAAATAATTGGGGCTGTGGCTCAGCAGTAGCACACGTACCTGGCATGTTTGGGTTTGATTCTCAACACAGCATATAAGTAAATAAAATAAATTTCTATTGACATTTTTTTTAATATTAAGAAAATAATCAGTGCTATCATGGCCACTGATTGTCTTATGATAGCTTCTGGCAAGGGCCGAAGAGAAATAAATACTTTTCTTCCCATGAATTCAAACTACTATGGTTTTCTTGAATTTAAGACACTGGGTAATGATTCTTCCTTTACTTAATAGGAAAGAGCAGATAGTGTGTTTAGGCATTCAGAAAATTTTATTTAAAAGTAATGTATTAGGATCTGGGAACACAATGATAAGCAAAACAGTTCCACCCGCTGGGACCCTTTATCTGAGTTGAGGAAATATCACAAAAGTAAAGCTTCCTTTGTGACATGAATACCACAGTGAGATTTGACCACATCTGGGAAACCTGAGAAAGCAAAGTTGACTAAAGGTAGATGCCATTTTTCCAAGGTGAATATGGACAAATGACATGTGCAGAGACCTTAGATAATGTGGGTCTGCTTCATATGACAGTTTTGGCTGCTTTCCCTTCTCAGTACTCTAGAGTTGAATGCTCAATGAGGCTTGTGAGATGGCTATTTCAGGAGCTAGGCATGTTACAAAATGAGGTTAAAGAGGTAGTAAATAGACCAGATCATGTAAGGCTTGTGTTTTATTAAAGCAAGAAAAGAAAATCCAGTAAGATAACAGTGCAGAGCAAGTGGCCCAATTAGATGCCACTACAGTTGTCCAGGCAAGAGATGACTGATTTGGACCACTGTATTAAAAAGGGCAAAATCAACAGGATTTGATAATATAGAGGTCCATAATGAATTAGGCTTACACTGTGACAATGGCCCTAAGTCTAGGTTGTGGGCCAGTGCTTAGCTAGTTGAAGCCTTTGAAAAATCCAAGTGGCCTCTTAGCAAAACACTGAGGTTTGAAAAACTCAATAAGCAATAGAAAGGTAGAGTATATAGACTGTAAAGTGTGGTCAGAATGGTAGAAGCAAAAGAGGATTGCATTACATCAGAAGGAAGAGCATGTTTTAAGAGTAAAAATTTGGAGATTTAGTGACAGGAACATTTATTGGAGTGGTGGGAGAAGCATCCATATAAGAGTTTTAAATAGGCATTTGATGACTTGAGGGCACTGACTGAAGATGAAGATCATCTTTTCAAAGAATTTAGCCAAGAATAGAGAAGAAAAATTGTAGCTTGAGAAGTTTGTGGTCACAAAAATGAACTGTTAAATTGTAGTCATGTTTAAACCCAAGTGGCAAAGATAAAAGGAAAAGACTATAGAAAGCAGAGACAAGGATCCTGAGGAGAGATGGCATCCAAAGCACAGGTAGAAAGGGTGGAAGATGAGTATTTGTATTTTCCCCATAGATTGAAAAGTCATCTGCAGAGAGGAGAGGTCTGAAAAGATCACTAAGGAAAGAGGCAAGTAAGGTGGAATGACAACTGAAATTCACACTTAAAACCTTTTTTTCATTTTTTTTTCCAGAAAACACAACTAGGGCACTTATGAAATTAAAAGCAGCACTTAAAAACAAAGCTTTTTACAACATTTGTAAATAAACAGTGGAACTTAATGCCACAAAATACAATATTACAAAGAACTTTATATCAGTAAAAATTGCAGTTTGTCTTAGTCCTTGTGCACCTCAGCACAAGCTGAAAACCACCAAGAGCTGGGAAGAATGTTTTCCTCCCACTTGGTATACTATTGCACAGCAAGTCAGCTGCAGGCCAGGATTCCAGGTTGAAGCATCCGGTGGTAGACATAAGATAGAGCCGGATAGTTTGTTACCCTGTTTCAGAAAGGAAAATTAAGAGTTTTTACAAGACTATCCTTCCAGTTAAAAGGCCCTTCAGCATAGGTATGCTGTAGTTGACCCTTTAAAGAACCAAAAGATTCTTATTTTCTTGTGCTGAAGAAACACTTGCAAGGTTTGAATAAATTCACAGTTTCAAAGTACCAGTGGCACACAACACCCCTCCCACTCCCATTCCTGGCCCTTCACCAGGATCAAGTCTCTATCTTGAGGCGAGCAGCTTGAATAGTTTTTATTGTTTTTGCTGTGTGCTTTCCAGTTAGATTGCTTGTAGATGTCTGAGATTTGTCTTCAATCAGGCTGTCTTTAGACCCATTTCTTCTCTAAAAGAAAATTTGAAAAAATACAGTCAGAAAAAAATATAGCCAAATCAATTATTTTTAAAACCACATCAGGTTATTATTACTCAGGTTCATAATACCAAAAGCTGTTTGACAAATACTCCCTCAAATATTTAAAATGTGTGTAATTTTTGAAATATGTCAGTCTTGACAATTATGTACATGGTGAATTTTATTCATGAAATTTAGGTGTAATTCACCCAAATAAGTCATTTTTTTGTGAATAATTCCTAAACCAGACTCAAGTCTTCCCACTTTTCCAAGCAGGGCAGAGAGATGAAAATACAGCTTGAAGTAACTTAAAATCTTCCATAATTATAAATTGTTTTCAGAAGTCACTGAATGAAACAATATGCACAGCACAATGACTTAAGGCCCTCACTTATCAGAGTTTGTGATGTGAGCGCTTGCTTCATCACAGAGAAAAAGGCTGGCTGAGTTACCAGAGCCTGGGTACTATACCCAAAACTTCTAGAATTGAATTTTGTACACAACCCACAACTGGATGAAGCCCTGAGAATGCCACTAACAGTACCTCAAACTACTTCCCTCAACCTTCCTGCCCTTACCAATGATCCAAATGGTCTATAGATCAGACTGAGAAGCATTTTTTTTCTTCCACAAAAGTATATCCTTACACATATGGGCGACACTATCCATATTCCTATTTTGAGTCATTTGGACTTAAAAAACAAATCGTCCGGGGCTGGGGCTATAGTTCAGTGGTAGAGCTCTTGCCTCGTATGTGTGAGACATTGGGTTCAATCCTCTAAAAATAGATATTGTGTCCATTTACAACTAAAAAAAAAAAAAATACATTAAAAATTATCCTTTAGGAAGTAGTTATCTTTCATTTATTCCTATGACTGCCTTAATTTGTAAGAAGGATTGATAGGATAATTCTGCTAAGAATAACAAGTATGAATAAAATAGAAGATTTCTAGATAGCTAGAGGTTGTGGTAGAATGCTTGTGAGAGAGAAGAAAGGACTTTCAGCAGAAGAACCACTAGTACAACAGCTAGGAAGTGATCTAAAACTCTACCTTGTAAGTTTGTCTAGCATTGAATTGAGTCCCTACCTAATCCACCCCATTATTGCTTGTGCATTAAAAGGCCAGGTGAGGTATAGACCAGGACACTGTCAGAACTCTGGCACTACAGAGGAGCTTAGGAAACAACTTTCCTGTTCCTACTGGTCACTCCAGTCCCTTTCCTATATGGTAGCCAGATTAATGGCTTCCTTTTTGGCACTTAGAAAGGCATAAAATCCAAACCCTTTTCCCCTGAATTCTAAGGGTCCTCTGTTATTTACCCTCATTCATTATGCTCAGGCCACACTGGTCTTAGCTCCTCATATAACCAGGCCCTTTCCAGTTTCAGCATTTCTCCCAAGCTCTTACCCCTACTTGCCCCAGCCTTCCACCCACCCACATGGCTGGCTCCTCACCTGCTAGATATCAACTTTAAATGGCACTATCTAAAGTGAGTTTGACTCTATTGACTATTAGACCGATATCTCTTTCTCTCTCTCTCTCTCTCTCTCTCTCTATATATATATATATATATATATATATATATATATATAAATTTTAGTTGTAGTTGGACACAATACCTTTATTTTATTTATTTATTTTTATGTGGTGCTGAGGATCAAACCCAGGGTCTCACACTTACTAGGCAAGCGCTCTACTGTTGAGCCACAACCCCAGCCCCTAGATCTTTATTTCTTTAGAATGCTTACTATTTTAATTATTTTGCCTGTTTTCTTTTAAGTAGGCCAGGATAAGCAAACATTTTTTTGGTAAAGGGCCAGACTGTGGACTATGTTCTTTTGCATATTATTTTTTTAACACTGTTATTACTTTCTGGGTTGTACAAAAACAGGCAGCAGACTAAATTTGGCCAATTGGCCGTACTTTGACAATTGCTCAGACCAGTGCATGTCAAGCTTTAGAAATGCTCATTACCTAGTTGTTGAATTTTAAATCAAATGCATCCCAGAGTCAGGCTCACAATCAGAGCCATTGATCAGAAGATGCACCTGAGTAATTGTATGCAACAAAGAGCTACCTTTTCAACATTTATTGTGTACAATTTGTGTTTCTTGAAATTCCTCATTGATGGTGATTAAGCTGAGGATCTATAGTAGTTAGAAAAGTAAAACTTCAGTAGAATAAAATTCCTGTTCTTGTTAAAACCAACTTAAATATAAAGAAAAAAAAAAAACCTCTGAAAGCTATTAGTGCTTATTGATAATCATCATAATAATCCTAAGAGGTTTGAGCTTTCCAAAGGCAAAGCCCAAACTATCAGTCATGAGTATAACTTTAAAAAAGTACTTTCAACTTGAAACAAATTATCTGTTTTGACAATTTATTAGCTCTCTCAGATTTACCTAATCAAACAGTAAGCAGATTAGAGCAGAATTTGTGTTTTCTGCTAAATCTCTATTCCAGACAAAGACTTTCATTCCTCCAGCTGCCAGGAGGGTTAACTACTTAAGGCTCAAAACTGAGCTGCTTCCCAGGAACTACCCTCTGCTGAAAAGAGCCTTGTCACTTCAGATCATGTCCCTCCCAGAAGCACTCCTTATCAGATAACTGCCAAATGGTGAGTGTGTAGTGTTACAAGGTAGGATAAAGGGCCATCTCTGGAGCTTCCCACAGAATCAACTACTGCCTTAATTTGGGACTATATCACACAACTATTTCCTCTCAAATCTCTTTTCTTTCACTCCCCAACAAGTGTTAATCCTAAGGATACTTTTCAATAAACTTCCTGCTATAAATCTCCATCTCAGAATCTGTTACTAGGGAATCTAAGCAAAATTAGCACAGGCTTATTTCATCCTTGTTTGAATTATTGATAAGAAAGAAACACGACAAGGACTGGGGATATAGGTCAGTTGGTAGAGCGCTTGCCTTGCATGCACAAGACCCTGGGGTTGATCCCTAGCACTAAGAAAGAAAGAAACAGGGCAAATGAAAGGTAGAACATCATGGATACCACTGGGATCAGGCTTAACAAGTGGTCCATGATGTATGCATTTTCACACATTTTTGATGAGGAGAGAGACAATAGTTATAATTGGCTCTTCTAAGGAATCCACCATCCAAACAAGAATAAAAACCACAGAATTGTAAACATCAACTTTGGTTTTGGAGTGATTGTTTACCCAACTATATATCCAAATATCTTATTCAGCCCACATTTTTCCCATTTTGCTAAAAAGTAGACCATGAGAGATGATCTCAAACACTATAGAAATACACTTGCTACAGTGCTTCCCTGATACATCTGTCTACCTCCACTGAGCATTAATTTTCTTAAAGCAACAAGGTGCTCTACTGTGTCCTTGAATTCCCTTTTAAACACATTTGTAAAACATTTTCAGCTTGAAACTCATTCTCTCTAATAGGGAGGACAGACCTAAACTAGGACTAATTCTTCTGTTTGACAATTGAACATCTGTCACCCCACCTGTTAATCTATCACCTACTCTTTGTTTCTCTGGCTCAAAAAATACCTAAAAAGACTTTTTTAAAAAAATTACTTATGTTATTTTTTCTTTAATCTAATCAAATGATCTTTCAGTCTTCAAAATACTTGGTATGGTCACAGGTTCAGATCATTTTAAACCTCATACTATCCTCTACCTCTTATTCCTAACTTAATCAGGCTGCGTCTTGGTCTTGAGCGCTGCCTCCTATTCCTTCTCCTTCCATGTTTTGTGAATGCTATTTGAATAGAATCTCAAAAAGGAAATTAATGATTCATCTGAAGGAACTCCCCAAAGCACAAAATGCTTCTCAAAATGGCCATCAGTACAACACCTTAGAACTTTATTATTACTAACCTGATGAACTGTAGAGCCACCAGAACCCTGAGCATCTGAAGAACGAGTCACTGGAAGTGGTGGTACAAGATCTGTTTTTGAACTGCAGAGATGAGTTTCAGAATTAATGAAGGAATAACACCTAGAATCAGAACTTAACTTGAAAGAGGGTGATGGTGTAGATATAGGACATTTCCATCACTGCAGAGAGCTCTACCAGACTCTGCTTTTCCAGAGCCACCAGGCAGGTAACATCCCCAGGCTACCTACTTACTTCACTTCTGAGAGAACAGATCGCTCTCCATCTGAACACTGGGACCTTCGATACTGGCGGTAACTTCGTGGTGAATGAGAATGCCTGATGCGGACTGGGTCACCCTGAGTCCTGAACAAGAAATACACAAACAAACAAATAAAAATATATACACACACACCCATACACAAAAAACAAACAAATATGGCAAAAGTCAAAACAGGATAATTTGGAATTTTCCCTTAATTTTGAAACTAAAAAAATAAAGAAAGAAATTACCATCAGACAGATTATTCAAATAATTTGTCTCAGCCAGGCATGGTGGTACATGCCTATAATCCCAGTGGCTCGGGAGGCCGAGGCAGGAGGATCATGAATTCAAAGCCAGCCTTAGCAAAAGCGAGGCACTAAGCAACTTAGTGAGGCCCTGTCTCTAAATAAAACCCAAAATAAGGCTGGAGATGTGGCTCAGTGGTGAGTGCCCCTAAATTTAATCCTTAATGCAAAAAAATAAAATAAAATTTGTCTCTTCTGGACTCTAAAAGCATGAGTGACTTAAATTTCACCTGTTAACAATAGGAAAATGCTTCCTTGACCATACATGAATATGGAGCTCTTTATAGTATTTGTATGAATTCAAAGGTATGTGTATATAATATATACAAATATATATATATAAGTGTATAGGTGTATGTGTATATATATGTGGATGTGTGTGTATACATATATGTATATATTTACCACCAAACTTTCAATGAAATTACTCCTTACAGTTGAATGTTTTCCAGTAGTGTGGAAGAAAAATCTACACTGCAGACAAATGGCACTACTATCAGGAAAAGTTGATCATTATCATAACTATTAACTTGACTGTCATTAAGAGTTTGATTTCCAGCCAGGCATGTTGGCACACACCTGTAATCCTAATGTCTTGGGAAACTGAAGCAGGAGGATTGCGAGTTTGAGGTTAGCCTCGGTAACTTAGTGAGGCCCTAAGCAGCTTAGCATGACCCTGTCTTGAAATAAAAAATAAATAAGGACTGGGGATGTAGCTCAGGTGTAAAGTGCCCCTGGATTCAATCCCTAGTGCCAAAAAATAAATAAATAAAAAAGAATTTAATCTTCACTTGAAAGTTGTTAATATTAAATGTGGTTGACCACAAAAATATGATGTCAGGTGGTAGATATGTTAATTAGCTTGATTTAATGATTTTACAATGCAGACATTAAAATATCACATCATATTCCATAAGTATCTATAATTTTTGTCAATTATATCTTAATTCAATTATATCTAAAATTCAATCTTTGGCATAAAAACAGGTTAGGGTAGGCTGGAGACCACCAATCAGCAATTCTTCTGAGTGGGAAAGAAGCATGTGTTGCAGAAGAGAAATAAAGCAAGGATGAAGGCTCCCACTTTCTCTGAACCAATTATAGCAAGGCAGGAAACACAGTAAAAGGTATGCTGTAGCCACACTGATGAGCAACCAGGGGTACCTATCAGCCTTTCATGAAGACTATCCAGCTGAATGTGCTAGTTCTATGACAGGGATCTTGGTCTTACATGACAGTTTTGTGGTAAACATAATTCTCTTGATGGTAAAATAGTGGATAAATGCAAACTTTGTTACCAATAAATAAATACTTCAGAAATACATACATACTATATATATATATATATATATGGGGCGGGTACTGGAGATTGAACCCAGGGGTGCTGAATCACTGAGCCATATCCCCAGTACTTTTTAATATTTTATTAAAGACAGGATCTCGCTGAATTGCTTTGTGTGTTGCTAATCTGCTGAGGGACTGGCTTTGAACTCACAATCCTCCTGCCTTAGCCTCCCAAGTTGCTGGGATTACAGGCATGCACCACTGTGCCCAGCAAGAATTTATTTTAAAACAGACATTAATCATCAAAAGCCCCCTTGCACTTACCACATACAAAAAGGGCCTCTAACAGGATATTGACTAGAGTGCAGAAGTAAGATACACCTTTTTCTACCTCTCTCCCTATATTCACTTTTAACTTTAGTTAAAATATACAGACAAATTAAAGCACTCTAGGGAACACAAATAAAGGGTAAGAATGAATAACTTCCTTAGAAGCACAAATAAAACTTTTGTGAAAAGATTTTCAAAGACGTACTCTATTTTAGTGTATGGGATCTCTTTCAATTGCTCTTCTGACATTCCAGAGGGATCCACGAGTTCCTTTCTAGAGGGAAATAAGCAAGAAAATAAATGTGGCCATGCTCATATACACACTATTCTCTTTCACAATCAGCAAATGAGTTTTCCCTTTCAAATTTTGTCCCAAAATGCAGTGTTAATAAGACTAATATAAGCTGGGAGCAAAGATGAAAACATGAGAATGTGCCCAAGGTAATACAGGAGGAAACCTCTTCTGGAGCTCTTTTGCCTTCTTTTAGTTTTACCACATCCACACTTTTCAACTGTCTCTCATTTCCTATGACAATTCTGCTTCCCTCCCCTGTGGTAGGTATCTATTTATTTCTGGATTTTTTTCCCCTCGGTATTCATTTGTAAACTATTGGACTGTCTGAGTCCATTTACAGGTAAGCTAAGTGACCCCAGGAGAGGAGGTGATAGGGCTGCCTGTACCGTATCATGCTGATAAGACTAGTTGCCAGGCCTCAGACGGAGGATGCCTCTTTGTTACAACAGTCTTTCTTGTAACTATATTCAAACTACATGGATTAAAACAACAACAACAACAACAACAAACTTCCCGGGTTTTAAAAACAATGAGGAAAACTCAATACTCACTGTATATGCTTCCATAATTCCTCTTTTGCTTGAATATCAGGGCTTCTCCTATAAATGAAGAAAACAATGCTCACCTCTGAAAATACGCTTCATCTGCAATCTAATAGCTAACTTTAATAGTTTTCAGACTGTGAAGGTCTTATTTGCCAGCTGAGACCAGACAAAGACTGAGCAAGGAGGGCCACAGCAATGGTCAGTACAAAAACACCAGGTAATTCTTCTGCTGGTGCCACTGAAGGGGGAAAATATCACATAAAAACCAGCCATAACCAGAGTTTCATTTACTTGATGAGGTTAGAACTGCAGGGCTAAATCCACGTATCCTCCAGTGGTGACTATACAATCAATAATGATTCAGGGACTTTGGTTTCTGATCATCCTAGCTATTGCTAAGTAAAGGCAAAAGAAAAACTCATCCAACTACTATTACTAGGTGAGAGTCCCAACATGATCTGTGATTACTTAATACAAGCCAACAACCACAAGGGAAAAGCAACTGGTAGGACATCCCAGATGGCAGACTATATACCGATGATCCATCTTTCATGTGACATCTGGTATAACATTTCTGCACCTGGGTCCACAAAAGCTAAAGCTATCTGTTGGCTTCCAATCATGTGGCCTCACTGAGTTGCTGAGGCTGGGTTTGAACCTGAGATCCTCCTGCCTCAGCCTCCTGAGCCACTGGGATTGCGGTGTGTGCTACTGCACCCGGCCATGTGGCCATTCTTTATATGTTCTTTTCTATCCTTAACTATCAATCCACAAATCCCTTCCTCAAGAACTACTTAAGTAGAAATTATACCACAGTCTTTAATGTCACAGAATGAGAAATCTGAAATCAATGTCCATGTGTTCCTGTTCTTCCTAGTATGAACTATTAACCCCTACTGTAGCAGTGAATACTAAAAATCTATTATCACCCAAATTCTTGTCACAGAATGATTTTTTTGCTATTGAGAAAATGATAAACTTTCAAGAGTCCCCTCATCAGAACAAGAGGTCTAGTTAATAGGTCCAAAGAAAGTTCCAAAACGTTAACAATTGAAAGGACAAGAGTTAAGCAAACCCACTGATGTACTCTGTCCTGTGGAATTTTATGTTGACCATCTGTATCAGCATTTCGGGGCTCTACTATTGTTTCAACATATGATGTCATCAATGCTTTCAACAATAAGGGTATGACTGAGGAGTTCTGGCAGAACTTTCTGAGCCTACAGAATATGATAAGTTATTTTCTAGTCACTGAATTAAAGAAGTAGTTTTGTCTTTGGGGGAGAAAAAACTGTCAATGAAGACCTAGGAATCAATTCAAAAGGGGACAAAACAAAAAGGAGTTAAGGGAATGGGATGAAGACTTAGTCTCAGAACAAGAACGGTATTATTAAATGTAGATTTTGCTTGTTATAAGAATAAAATTGTATACGTAAAACACACACACACACAAACACAATTCTAAAAACTACTTCTTTGGAAGAATCTCTTGAATGTAATCTGCCTTCCTACGTTTGGTTGGTTTGATTCACCAGGTTCTAAGCTAAACCAGTAAATGCTAATCTCTGAGAAGGTGGTAAAAAGGCACCAAGCTATTTTTCCATTCTATGACAATGGAGATTCAGTTCTAACTATACCAGCATCTGATTCTCATAGAAAGTTACTCAAGTGTTCGGAGTGTTGTGTAATATTTAGGCTAAGAAGCTGGTTTTGCTGATAATCATTTGTATTTCAGAAAGGTACAATAGTGAGGACAGTATTGGCTATCTACTCATTATAGGAGGGTTCCTTCCCCTCTGCATTATTGACATTTTGGGTAAGAATTCTTTGTTGTAAGGGTCTGGGCACTCAAAGATGATTAGTGGCACCTATGGCCTCTACCCACTAGATGCTAATAACACCTCCCCAGTGTGACAACCAAAAATGACTCTAGACATTGTCCTGTGAGGAGCAATGCTGCCCCCAACTAAAAACCACTAGTCAAGGGTATGACCTAAGAAGTGGCTAAGATTAGGTAGTGAAACTGAGAGACAAAGTTATTTATAAAGATCCATTAGGTGACTACTGAAATAGTACTGCAGAAAATGATAGGCAGGAACGAAATGTTACAAGAATACGGAAAGTGTCAGGGCATAGTTGATGACAACAATAAGGAGGAGTGGCGAGTGGTATAATTTGATGGCATAAGATTAAAGCTGAATGCTGTTAAGGAGATTGGAGGGAGAATGAGAAAAATAATAGGCAAGGAGGTCATACACCCCAGGACCACCCTATCAGGCCCAGTGATGAGAAATCCTAAGTATGAATAATATATAAAATCCTGGTAACAGTGGATATTTCTGAGTATTGGAATTACAGAGGTGTCTTATTTTTCTTTTTCTTTTTTTTTTTTTTTTTTTTTTTTTTTTGATACAGAGTCTCAAGCTTTTGCCCTGACTGGTCTCAAAACTCCCAGGCTCATATGACCCTGCTGCCTCAGCTTCCTAAGTTCAGGGATTGTAGATATGTCACCATACCCAACTAATTTTCTTATTTATTATTTCCTGTCTTTTCTGATTTTTTTAAGTCAAGATAATTTCTTATATTAATTATCAGGAAAAAGGTAGTTCCTAAGTATTTTTTTTAAAAAACTATTATTATTGTAATTCCTTAGGAAATGCCTTTCATTCCTATCTCAGAAGACTTAGAAATGTTATCTTAACCTGAATGAGATCATCAGTCCTTCTAGCCATAAATATTGTTCCTAAAAGATTCAGGAATTTAGTCTTTAAGTCCTAGAGCACCATAAGATCATATTTTTAACTAAACTGAGCTCTGAAATATCCAGTATTTTCAAACAACTAAAGGCAAAAAGAAAGTTTCAAAGCTTTAAAAAATAATAATTTTCTGACTATTAGAGCTCCTATGATTGAAAAAAATATGAACATCAGCTACATGTTAATGAAGAAGATATTATTTTTATGCTTACATCTGCACTCATTTAATCAATAACTTAGGATGAATTCATGTTCTGTCTGCAGCTCATCATTTTGTGGATTTAGAAAGCTGTGAAATATTAGCAGTCATTTTTCATAATTAAAAGACTTTTCATTATGCAGATGTTTTACTTAAATTCTCCAAAGAAGGCCCTCAGGAAATAGACTGTTGAGTTGTCCAAAGATAAGACATATTTAAAAAATAATTCAGTCCAATATTTTCCAAAAGCATCCTTCATCTACACCTCATACAAATATTCCACTTCAAATTAATCAGAGAAATTAGTTTGACTGAAACCTTATTTACAAATCAATTCCCTTCTCTTAAAAGCCCCAAACAAGAACATTTTATAAATTTATAAAGGATTTAAACTCCATTATTACATATAGTCTTTTCATATAACCTCCAAATTCTCCAGTTATCTAAGAAACACTATACAATAGTACATACTATATATTATTACATGATAGTATATACTATACTACATTTGTATGCCATATTGTATTTTAAAATTACATATAGCAACATTTGACTTGTATTGCTTTTGTGATCTTTACACTGATCATAGCTCAAATAGGAAATTTAGAATTGAAAATAGTTAAATTGACAAAATTATCTTTAGTTACAGAATTCAAAGTATTTGACAAATTTCTTGGTAATTTTTCATCTTATTCCTGCGTGGTCAGAATAAACAAATTAGGAGATAGCTTACTCTTCTCCCTCATTTCCTCTCCAAATTAAAGAAATATTGGGAAGCCTTGGAGCCTAGCAACCTAGCTTTTAAAGATTGCTCAGGAATCCCTTCAAGAAACTTCACATTAAATCTTGAGCAACTATACCAAACTTCTGTTTTGTTTTTAACTGAGAACACTGGTTCTCCCTGACAAACCCATCTTCCACATTATCAATTACTTTTCAAGGACAACAGTAAGACAGTATCACCACCAGAGGGAGCCCGTGCCTACTTGTGCACACAAGTCAAACCTTTCAAAACTATTGTTTGAGCTTCAGTGCTTTTCCCCATATCGCAATGAGTAAAGGCTTGCTCAGGTTGAATGTGCTTTCACTGAGACCGACTTGTTTTCTAATGATAGTAAACATGAATGTAATAGCAATGTAGCTAGAAAATATATTAAGTGGCACTGTACTTAATGATTTACCAGACAAGATCCTTATATTTCAGTTCAATGCTTTTAACGCTAATAAAAGACAGCCCAGTTTGTCCTATATAAAGTAATTTGTCATCTTGCAGAGAGTTTCCATTTGACTGCCTGTTTAGCAACTCAAACCTAACAAAACAGAAAGTTTGGCTTTCATATCCTCAGCCCATTCCTTGGTTTCTCAGTAAAATGGCATGGTCACTCACTCCGTTGATCAGCTCAAAAACTAAACAACATCCATAATTCCTCTCATACTACAAATATGCAAGCTCTACTTTCAAAATCCACTGGTCTCTATTTCCATCACCATCATCTTTTCTGAGCTATGATCATTTCTCACCTGGATGACTGCAAACTCTAATTGCCCTTTTTGCTTGTTTACTCTTTGTCAATCTGCTTTTACCAGGTCAGAACAACTTCTGAGTGAAACACTCTTTTTCTATCTTATCTGTACTTTGGCCATGTAAGTTATCAAGTTAATTAATCAAGCTCAGCCATACAATCATCTCAAATATTTGCTAGATCTTTTTATAGTTTGCTTATAAATTCCAGAAAGATACACACCTAACTCTTAATGGGTCTGTTTCATACAGCTGCACTGTTCTGAGAAAATCCTCTATATGATCTGATAATTTGATCATATAGGTAAAATTTCAATGTTTAAATAAAATTTTAAATTTAAAGTACCATTAGATTTTTTTTTCCGATTCCAGCTGATCTGATAGAAACAATTCCCAACTTAAAGTTATTTCTCTGTTTCAAAAGAGCATTCCTTAACTTCTGCTTCTTGCCACAATGAAGTAAATGATACACCTAAAGTAAAATACACAAAGCAAAGGTCTGCAGACATCAGGTAGCAGAAGTCTGTGATCTTTGAAAGAAGGGAAGCCCAGGGTGAGCTCCTACTTGCTCTAGCTTTCTGCCTTGGGTGGGGGGGATGGGGGGGGGTATCTTCCCAGTGTGCAACTCAGGAAGCAACAGTCTCACACTGCTGAGGTGGCAGAGATCAGAGACTGAAGCTGTTGACCAGGCTGAAACTCAAGTGCAGGATGAAAGAAAAAAAAAGGCAGCTCTAGAGACTCTAGAAGTTTGTATGAGGATTTTTCTTAAAACATTGATGGGGTCTGGTCACGAAACACAGTCTCCACATACGCTAGTGAGACCCCAAGAGACCTAACATAGCACAGCTGATGAAAGGCTAAGTGCAAACCGAAGCACCAGGCAGGGTGAAGTCCTGCTGTCACAGTGCAGATCCCATGCTGAGGACTGTGTGCATTCAACTAAGACCCCAGAAAGGCCAGGCTGTGGGAGCAGAGACCAAGCCTAAAGTAGAGAACAAACATATCTTAGGCTGATGACAAAAGCCCCATTTTATGAACGTATTAAACAAGTTTGATAATATCAAGAGGATGGGACAGAAATTGAACTGCCTGACAACACAATTTGACCGTTTAAAAGAAGACTACAGGGCTGGGGATGTGGCTCAAGCGGTAGCGCGCTCGCCTGGCATGCATGTGGCCCAGTTTCGATCCTCAGCACCACATACAAACAAAGATGTTGTGTCCGCCGAAAACTAAAAAATAAATATTAAAAAATTCTCTCTCTTTCAAAATAAATAAATAAATAAATAAAAGAAGACTACATAATCCAGACCTCCTACAATGTGTCTTCTAAAATTTCCAGCATATAATAAAAAATTACTAGACATGAGTCAGGGAATTATAACCATACTCTAGGAAAAGAAAACAAACAAACAAACAAACAAGAGCAGTCAATAGATACGCAGACTTTGAGAAGGACTATATGTGGTTATGTGAACTCTTTTAAGAACGCAAATTATAGAGACCTAATATAACAAGTAGAAAATACGAATGGCACCTCATGTGTTAAAGAACTCGAGTCTGCAATTCAAAACTTCCCACAAAGAAATCCCGGGCACAGAGAATTCCACTGGTAAATTGTATCAAGTATTTAAAATGTAAATAATGCTGATTTCAATTTGTTTACTTTCAGAAAAGAAAGAAGGAAGACTTCCCAAGCCATTTTGCATATCCACTATAACTCTGCTACCAAAAAACCAAAGGTATTACAAAAAAAATTATGCGCCAATATTTCTCAAAAACATAGAGAAATCTTAACAAAATAATATCCAATAGAATCTAGCAATGTACTAAAAGGATACCATATCATGACTACAAGGGACTGAACCTTGGAATATGTCATTCAAAACTGAACCAATACAATTCCTACACTAAAAAAAATAAAGAAGAAAAACCCATATAACAATCATCTCAAGAGATGCAGAAAAAGCGCATAACACACTTCAAAAATCATTCGCAATGAAAACTCTTCAATAACTCTTAGCACCTAGGGACAGAAGGGATCTTCCTCAGTCTCAGAGCTAGCATCACACTTAATGTGACATGTCTAATGCCTCCCCCTAGAAAGAACAAGCCAACAATATCTAGTTTCTTCCCACTCCTGTTCAGCATGGGATTCAACACTGTATTGGAGGAGCTAGCCAGCCCAATAAGGGAAGAAATTGAAAAAGAAGGCAAGAGGATTAGAAATAAAGGAAAACTGCCTGTATTTATAAACAATATGATTGTGTCTATAGAAATTTCCAAGAAATTGCCCCAAAAGGGGCAAGCTTCCAGAATTAATAAGAGAATTTAACAAAGCTCTAGGAGAGCAAGATACTATATGTATTTTTTTTACAATCATGTTTATCAATAGACTGGCAAATAATTAAGACAACTTTTAAGAATATACAAGTCAAATCATTAAAATATTAAATATTTATGATTAATCTTAACAAAAATACTATAAATATAGCAACGATTAAAATTGTTACTGAAAGAAGTTAAAGACAGATAAATGGGTAGGGAAGATATTAATTTTGTCAAAATTGATCCACAAAAAAATCCTAATTTAAAGCCTACAATCTTTTTGGGGTGAGTAGTAAAAACTGACAAGCTGACTCAAAAATTTACATAAAAAGCAAAGGTAAAACAATCTTAGGAAAAAGAAAAAGAACAAAGTTGGAGAATTTACACTGTTTATTCAAATTTTAGTATAAAATTATAGTAACCAAGACAGGATGGTCATTTAGCAACAAATAAATAGATCAATGAAGTAAAATTGACCTACATATAGATAGTAATTTATTTTAGATAAAAGCTCTAAGGTATTTCAATGACAATAGTCTTTGCTACAAATGGTACTGAAATAACTGGATGTATGTCTCAATCTCTACTTAATACATATGCAACAATTAATCCTGGATGGACCACAGACCTAAATATAAAAACAAAATCCATGAAGCAAAAAGAAAAACATATGAAAGATTCTTTGTAATACTGGGGTAGGCAAAAAATTAACTATAAACAACATAACAAAATGAAATACTGGTTTACATCAAAATTTAAAATGTCTGGTCATCAAAAAGAATGTTCAGACCATAAGGCAAATGACAGGCTGGGAAAAAGTATTCACCATACACATATCTGAAAAAGGACTTATATCCAGAATATATAAAGAACCCTACAAATAAATAATGGTTTTTAAAAATGACAAAGGAACTTCTGACTTCTGCTTTAAGAACAACAGTTTAATTAGGTTTCCAAACAAAAACATAAAGCAATGAATAAATATATGTGTATACTGCTCAGTGACAACTAAACCTAAAAGGCTTTCTGTTACAAAAGAACAGAATCTTTGATTGTGATGTACTACCAACTTAAAAAAACAAACCAAAACACTCTGGGTTAAGTTCTAATCAAAACATCAGCATCTAAGACTACTCAGACTAGAGGTGTACCTTCATGTCCTCTTGTGGCCTGCTAACCTGACCTAGAGCTCACAGCTGTCCTCGGGCACACTCCGACCTGTCTCCCTCAAAGTTCCCACATACCTACCCAGATTTTTTTTTTTTTTTTCTGTATAAACTTCTCAACATCCTTCCACTGCTCTACCTCAGACATTAATCCTTCCTCCCCTGTGTAGATGACACCATACAAACCATCCAGGACCAAAGGGATCTATAGGTAGCCCCAGCTCACTTGAAAAAGATATGCTTTGGGAAATAGGCGGTCTAAATCTTGATGCATAGATACACAAACACACACTGCACCAAACACACATAAACTTTATCAGCTTGGAGAAAATTAATTTGAGGGACTGGCAATCTCACCACTAAGGGGTAATTGTGCTCACACATGGCATTGCCTAGCAACAGGAGTGCACAAACCCCAACACAGGAGTGTAATGAATCGCTGACTACTGCTCACAAATGGTAATTTGATGGGAAGACATTCACATCTGGTTCGGTCTGGAGCAAGACTTCAGACAATTCTGCAGACTCAAATTGAGAGAAGCAGCAGGTACTTCACCAAGGCCAGGCTTCAGAACAAAGGAGACTATTTCTATTTATCCAGCTGGGTATATGCATTTGTTTAAAAACAGCACAAACAAAACAGAAATAAAGTTTTGATAGCCTTGTTTCTATGACATTTTGTTTTGGCTGTGTTCCATCTTCTATAGCTTCAAATATATTTAATGAAAGTCACAAATAAAGGTAAATTTGACAAATAAGCACAGGGTAATTGTGGCTGGGCTACACTACATTAAAAGCTCCAGGCATCTGCCTGCTACTTGAAGCTCAGTGTTTTTGAATCAAGGTATAAAAAGAGCCAACATACGAGCGAGATCTGTGTCTGGATCGCCTGTTGTTGGGGTCTGCTTGGTTTTTTTCCTTTTGTCTCCTTAACACGGCTTCCCACTGAGGCGCTGAATCAACCATATCGTTCTCCTGCCGTATTCTGAAAAGAAAAATCATTTATCTAAAGTTAACACCCATGCATGGTACCTTGTTTCTCCGTTCATCCTAAACTTGCTTTTCACTTAAACAACAGAAATTTTACTATAACCACTGAAAGCTAAGAAAGTATTAACAGGATTAACATATTCTAAAGTAGATAAGTGTGTGTGTACATATGTACAAATATATACACAGAGACATAAATAAACATATAAATATGTTAATTTTTTCCAGACTTCTTTGACTTTAAATTTTCTAAGAAAAGATGTATCAAATAAAAACTCATTCAAAACACATTTAAATTCTGACTAAACAAAGAATGGTGTAGCATATAGTGCCAATGTAAAACACAATCTTTTTTTTTTTTTTTTTTTTGATACCAGGAATTGAACTTTAGAAAAGCTTAACCACTGAACCACATCCCTAGCCTTTTTTATTTTTATAATTTTAAGCCAGGGTCTCGCTCAGTTGTTGAGGCCTCACTAAGTTGCTGAGACTGGCTTTGAACTTGCAATCCTCCTGCCCCAGGCTCTGCAGTTGCTGGGATTACAGGCACAAAATTATTTGTCAAATATGCTACTTAAAATAGCAATGAATAATCTTACTTTCCAATGCTTTTAAAAATTCACGTTAATCATCCATGTTATCGAGGACAATAGGTGGAAGGTATAATTCCCCTTTTTAAGATAGCAAACTAGAAGTGTGAAGTCAAACATGCTGGCTGGCATAAGGCACTAGCGGCTGCACATGTGTACATACACTATTCGGATGCGGCTGCTCTCTTGTAGAATAGGGAATGAAGGGTGTATGCCTGATGTGGCCAGGGACCAGGCAGGGAAAGAAAAATAGGGAGGGGTTCTGTGGGGCACAGGCCGTCGCCATGTGAGATCACAGAATAGTGTTAGCAAATCCTCTACTTTTAAAAAAGATAATCCACAAAACTGAATTTCTATGGTGAACATTTCCAATGTTCACATATTGACAAACAAGTCTGAATTTCAAGGCATTGTCTGACTCTAACCCTATCCATGGGCCACACTCAGTCTGCAGATGCTTTTGGATATCGATATGTCAAGTCTTAGTAATAATGAGGTGGGGTATTGGAGGAGGGAGGAGAAAGAAACAAGAACTTAATTGAAGTAAGTGCTTCGTTAACATGTGGATGCTGTCTGGAATGCATGGCAATGATGCTGTGAAGCTGTGGCTATTCCCAGCAAAAATCAAACACCTGTTATGTGAGCATTTAACTTTTAATTTATGTAAGCTCAGCAGGAAGCTGCCCTGAGTGAGCACCTCCCCATTGTGGAGAACAGCTGGGAACTGTCAGGATCCCAACCTGATACTGAAACTGCAAGAGCACAACTGCAGGAGACCAAGCGCAGGCAAGTTTGAGTCCTTTCTGTCTGAACAGATGGCTCTTGGTTCCTCTGTTCTGGCACTTAGACTATGGGCTGCATAACTGGCTTTGCTTCTAAGTGTAAATCAGCAAATGGTGGCAAATATTCATTCCACATAGAATTTAAATGGAGATCACATAAAGCAAATTCAAGTTGAAAAGAACAGCACCTTATGAGGAAGGAACAATTTAAAATCTCTAGATTAAAGGGGAACTGTATTAAGTAAAAAATTATCCAAGGCTTTGAAGTGTGTACATTTCCTCTCCAAAGTTTTCATTGCTAATAGGCTATTATTTGAAGATTAACAGGACACAGTCATGGTACTTTTCAGAAATTTAAGAACATAGTTCCTTCTTCTCATGGCAGGTACAGAGGAAATTAAAATTGGACATATACTGCTATGGATATTAACATCAGAAATATCTGAAGAAAAACATGAGAAGGTACACTGCTGTGGTCATAATCACTAATTGTACTTTGAAACAAACATTCCCATTTGACAATGCCATACAGGTACTTGTGCACCTGTATACATACATACTTCATGCCAGAACCTACACTTAGAAGCCTTCCATGGATCACAAGACAGTTCCTGCCAGGCCAGCTGGTATAAGCAGCCCTGGACACTTCCGGAGCTGAGGGATCAGGCTCAGGAAGAGAGAAGGGAAGGTGTCAAGCTGGTAAGCTGGAACCTTCCCTCCCACAGGAACCCACACCCCAAATGCTGGGCTGAGGATTAGACACAAACCCAGGTCTCTTGCTCCTATCCCTGGAGTCTATTAGCCAGTAGCTTCCATTCTGAATGAAATTGCTGCACAGATCAATGGCAGAATTAAATTTCACAATGTGAAATGTTTTTTATCAGGAAGTCGGGATCTTTACATATTTTTGAGAGGTTAAACCTACTAAAGCAAGACTGAATCATGAATTAGGCAAACACAAACTTTCCCCAGAGTATAGACTTTTCAAAGAAGCACAATTATTGTGAGCTCATTCTCATCCATTGTGAATTTCGCAGGTGACTTTTATACTCGGACAATGATGAGAATAAAATTAAACTCCAGACACATACATACTTCCTTTTTCCTTGCTATAATAAGGAATGAATCAGAATAAACTTTGGATGACAGCTTGTCCCTTTAACTTCTGTTTTTCTAATTGAAAAGTCTCAAGTGAGGGCAGTGACTCCCTGTCAGTTAATATCCTTGTGACCCACATGCTTTAAAGACAGATGCCCTCTATTGGTGATGCTGTTTCATAAATATTCTAACAAGATGCATTAAAAATGTAAGGCCCATTGGAGAGTCACAACAGAAGCACATTTTCCTGAGTAATGGTGGTACGGCAGCCTCAGTCTGTAATGAAGTTTGAAATTACACCCTTACAAAAAGCCTCTAGTTAATGGTGCCTCATTACAAGAATGAAAGTGTCATTTCTTCTATTGCTGAACTGCTCCAGAAAACACAGGTGCTACTTGGAAAGAAAAAAAAAAAAAATCTTAGCCTTTAAAAGCAAGACTATTGTAGCACACAGTACTTACAAGACAGAAGCTATCTATTTTGTTTATGCATGAGTAATAAAGAAATCTTTAAATGAAAAAGCATATCTCCTATAATGATCCTTACTTTTAAGTCTCATTTATTCTTAAGTGTAGGTACACAAGTATTTTCTTTTTTTTTTTGCTCCCCTCCTTTCCTGCTATATTACAATTTTGATATAGAGATTTAAACATTATAAAGCATAAAAATACTGCAATTATATTGACATAGAAACCTTTTAAAAAATCAAAATGCTCTTACATCATAATTTTGAAATGATCAAGGGGGCAAAGAGTCGATTGTCATTTATATTACAGATCTGATTATTTCAAATGTTGTAACAATGAGCCACAAAAAAACAAGAAATGTTTCTTTCTTGTACTCTCTAATCCAAATGATAATCTACATTCATCACACTTCATATATTTCTCCATCAAACAAGTACAGAGAGTGAACAGCAAGAGTAGGAAGTAAATCGTAACAATGCTTTTGAATTTTAATTAACGTCCAAGGTGAAGGTTGTTTCCAAACACAGCAACTTCTAGCAATGTTTCAGAATAGGAGAGTTCTAATATATTTTCTCAATTTCTCACCAAACCTTAATGTTCTACTTTCCTAGAGTACATAGGCAATGTAGATCTTAACTGCATTTGACATTTAATTAAAGTTCGCAAAGGTTTAGAAGATGAAATGCCATATAATCGCTCCATAACAATAATGAAGATAATAACTATTCCTAGTCTCTTCTTCCCTATTATAGTTCTGCCTCTTCTGCAAAATTCTTCACATTACCAAATTAAGTCTTATACAAATCTCCCTGGGTTTTACTTTGTCCTCTCCCTTTATCAGTTTTGTTCCTAATAGGACCTTCCTTTACATCAATTCTTAATTTACTTCTAATTCACTGAAATAATGGCCATGATTAATGTTGAACCTGAGAATTTTTTTGGAGTTCAATGTAAAAGGAAACTTCAAGCTGATGTGAGCAGCCCATTTTGCTCTTGGGTTTTATCTATTTCCACACCTCTGCCAATCTGGCTCTCACATCTTGGGCAAATCACTTGTCTGCTTTGGTAGGGTTTCAGTCTCTTCATATACAAGATTATTACAGAGATCGTTTCTAATTTTTTTTTTTTTGTATTAGGAATTGAACTCAGGGGCACTCAATCACTGAGCCATATCCCCAGCCCTATTTTGTACTTTATTTAGAGACAGGGTCTCACTGAGTTGCTTAGCACCTCACTTTTGCTGAGGTTGGCTTTGAAATTGCTGCTGAGGTTGGCTTTGAAATTGCGATCCTCCTGCCTCAGCCTCCCCAGCTGCTTGGATTACAGGCATGTGCCACAGGGCCCAGGCAATATTTTCTAATTTTAAGACTCAATATTTCTCTATTTCTATTTTATTTCCAGGCCAATCAGACACAATGAAGCAAATTTCTACTCTTCAACTATAGCATAATGCTCCAGACAGTTGCTCCATGTGGCCACTCCATTGTTAAAATTAAATCAGCAGGTTCCAACTGATCATGAACTTGTGTTCTCATCAACTGCACTCATTTTTGGATCACCTGCTCTAAAGCAATCTTCATTTTTTTAAGTAGTTTTTCTTCCCTAGGGAAATTTAAGTTGGTTCCAGGCATCTGTCAACATCCTCCCTTGAGACCAGCAAGCAAATAAATCCATTCGCTTTTCCCACTTTCCCCTATCACCAATAAATTATTCTTATTTGCTCTTAAAGTTGCTTCAGTCTCTTCCATTTATTCCTCGTGCTCCTGTTACCAAGATGAGCTACCTATGGTGCAATTTCCCTTTCAAACTCTCCTATTTTCAATATTTTTTATCCTGTTTTGTTCCCACTCAGTAATACAACAGCATTCCTCCATTGCTGTGGCTGTGCGTTTCTACAGTCATTTCTGTCAACTTGGATGATGTTCTGGAAGCCCTATATCACCCATGTTATAGGTCTAAATCTTGGTCCAATTAAAGTACAAATCAGAAGCCCTTGCATCAATGGCATGGTGACCAGCATCAGCTTCCACTGGCTTTGTCTGAACTGTCCTCTCCACAACCACAACGTTCACCATAACCAATTTTTATCTTTACATCAATCAGGGACAGGACAGTATGGAATGCTTGCAAGAAAACAGGTCCTTGTTTTCAAGTTATGTGGAAGAAAGCCCACTGGTTTAAGTTTGCTAACATCCAAAACCATTTATTCCTAGGGTACGGATACTAATAAAGTTCTTTTTTTTTTTTTCTTTTTTAACCACTTGCACAAAATCCTACCAAAATCATGAGCTTCTGGATTCACCCTACTCAGATATACTGTCCCCATTAGTTATAGTACAGAATTTCTGTCACAGATATATAGGATTTTGTTGTTGTTGTTGTTGTTGTTGTTGTTTTGTTAGAAAAATAATATAAAAGGCCTAAAGGAACATGCCCTGGACTACCCAGAGCATATGCAGAAAGAGGACCCAGAAAGTAGATTTATCAAAGGGAAACCTCTCCCAAATCAGCTTTCCCTGAAAATACCTTGAGCTTAACAAAGTAACATAAAATTCTTAATCCACTATTCAGATAGTAATAGACATCTAATAGACTAATGGATCCTAAAAGACATCTAAAAGATAGGAATAAACTCTACAACATTCATACCAGAAATAATTCAGGAATTCAGGTTCAAAACACTGACTTCTTCGTTTTTTTTTTTCTTTTTGTTCAAGGGAGCTGAGCCTCGATTTACATATAACACGGGGACTTCAGATAACCCAGAGCACTACTGAGTGTTCTCATTAATTTAATAGCAACTACCGAGGCAGGGCATTTTCCACTTTTCACATATATCCATTACCTCCTGGAGGTGGGCAGGGTAGGCATTATTCCAATTTGCATGTGAAGAATTAAGATTCACAGGTAAAGTAACCTCCTCAAAACCACAGAACTCTTCAAAGCAGGGTCAGGCTCTCAACACAAGCTCCCTAATTTGCACACACACATAGCCTCACATATATGACTCGCATTTAGAGAAAGGTTCAGATGGTCTCCTGTTGCCAATTTCCTTTAGTCCTGCTCTTTCCCTGAGCTTCTTTCATTTCTCTTACTCTTTTAATCCTCACCAAGCTCCAGAGTTACTCTCACTTTTTCACTTATGCAAAAAAAAAAAAAAAAAAAAAAAAACCCACCAGACTACTTTTCTGTGTCACCCTCCAAATCTCCCACTTAAAACTCCAAAAGCCCAGCAACACATCAAAGCTAACGAATGACTGCGAAATGCAAAGAGTCTCTCCAGTGGTGCCCAGAGGAGTGTTGATTTCCATCATGAGTACAAAAGATATTTTTCAGACCAGTTTCTTCGAATGTGAAGAATATTTTGTTAAGCTCAAGGTATTTTCAGGGAAAGCTGATTTGGGAGAGGTTTCCCTTTGATAAATCTTTCTGGGTCCTCTTTCTTCATAAGCCCTGGGTAATCCAGGGCATGGTCCCCAGGGCTCAGGCCTACAGAGATCCTTCTCATCTCAGGGACAGGATTCAAAACTCTAACTAGCAAAAACTACCACACTCTACTATTCACATGGGTCATTAACTTCAAAGTGCCTGTGCTTTATAGGTTCTCAATTTGATGAGTTTAATTAAAACAACTGTTTCACAAGTCAATATACCAAAGAAAGTCATCTCTAAAGAAAGTTTAAACATTTTAGCTTTTAATTCTATCAGTGAGTTGAAATACCAATTTCATTTCCCAATACCAATTTACCCTTCACAATTTAGATCACAGTGAACACTTTTTTGGGGAGGAGGTATCACATACAAACCTCTTAAGATTAACTGATAAAAGCTACAGACGTGATCTCCAGAAAGCTGTGCATCTTATGCACACACAACTGTACATACAATTCCATGGGGTTATGAGACCCAAAAATTCACCCATAAACCATAGGTTAAGAGAGTTGGTATAAACGCAACCAAATATGTAAAATTAGAAAAGGTGACAGAATGGAAAATAGGACCAACAAAAGGAAAGGTTGGGAGAGATAGAGGACAGGAAGGTGGAGAAGAAGCAGTGGTTCTGGAATTAGTACAGGACTGTGCGGTTCTACACCATACAGCACCCTTACCTTGTGGATTTCATTTGATCTTTACAGTAACTCATTCAACAAAACAGGTAAATTGTTATGCCCCGCCCTTTTCTCCCACCAAACATACACTTTAAGGACCAAAAACTCAAATTTGAAGGCCCATTTATTGACTGGGTTCAGAAACTGAGCAGACACTTCATAGAAGAAGATATAGAGTTGATCAACAAACATGAAAAAAATGTTCAACATCTCTAGCAATTAGAGAAATGTAAATCAAAACTACTCTAAGATATCATCTCATTCCAATCAGAATGGCAATTTTCAAGAATTTAAGCAATAATGTGTATTGGAGAGGATGTGGGGGAAAAGGTACAACCACTCTGGAAAGCAGTATGGAAATTCCTTAGAAAACTTGAAATGGAACTACCATTTGACCCAGCTATCCCACTCCTCAGTCTATACCCAAAGAATTTAAAATCAGCATACCACAGTGATGCAGCCACATCAATGTTTATAGCAGCTCAATTCACAATAGTTAAACTGTGGAACCAACCTAGGTGCCCTTCAATAGACGAATGGATAAAGAAACTGTGGTATATCTATACAGTGGAATATTACTCAGCCTTAAAGAATGAAATTATGGCATTTGCAGGTAAATGAAAGGAGTTGGAGAATATAGTGCTAAGTGAAGCAAGCCAATCCCAAAAGACCAACGGCCAAATGTTTTTTGTAATAAGTGGGTGCTGATCCATAATGGGGAGGTCAATGGAAGAATGGAGGAACTTTGGATTGGGCAGAGGGGAGTGAGAAGAGGGGAGGAAATGTGGGTGTAGAAAAGATGGTGGAATGAGATGGACATAATTATCCTAGGTACTTGTATGATTGCATGAATGGTGTGACTCTGCATCATGTACAAACAGAGAAATGAAAAGTTTAGGTCCATTTGTGTAAAAAACAATTTAAAAAAACCCCAAATTTGAATTGGTTAAAATAGTTACTCTAAGACAATTATCAGCATATGGCAGAACCAACACCCTTAGCTAAACCTGGGGTTATACCCTGACAAATCACTGGCTCTTAAGCAGAAAAAAAGGAAGGAAGAGTAGGAAAGAAAAAGAAGAAAACTGTTGAGGAAAATAACAAGATACAAAGAGCGAAACAGAAGGCAGAGAGTGGAGAGGGAGATGAGGATACAAGTAGAGAAACTAGTGGAAACAGTGACCATCACTTTAGATAATGTGACAGGAAACTCTGCTCCAACACCCAGCTGCTTTACAAAAAAGAAGCGAAAAATCATCTTCTCAAACATCAAAACCTAGAAGACGGCAGGATGCCCATAGGATCATGAATACAGTAGTAGGAGAGTAACTGAAATGTAAGGGGATAAGGGAAGACATAAACGACATCCCAAAGAGAAGAGAGTGACCTACTGGTGTTGTAGGAAGCACTGTGGAATGACACCTGCCAGTAATGCACAACTAGGAGAATCTTCACACACCTGGCTTCATTAGTTCTGGACCCAAAAGTGGGGTGTGGGGGGATTATTTACAATTATAGTTTTCTAAAATTAAAACTCAAAACAACACCTCTTGCTTCTAGTATTAATGCTCCACTGTTTTTTGTGGGTTTTTTTAAATTTGTTTGTTTGTTTGTTTGTTTTGGTGGTGCTGGGGATTGATTGAACCCAGGGTTTTGTGCATACAAGGCAAGCACTCTACCAACTGAGCTACATCCCCAGCCCTACTTTTTTTCTTTTAATGGTGTTAAAAGCCTGCTTTGAAGTTGATTTATAAACATTATTTTACTAATTTTGTTTCTCTTCACACAAATGGAGAGATGTTTAAATTGTTAAGCATGGAAACGGTAAAGCAGGTTAAGCCCCAGTGGGTTGATTTTTCTGAGAAAAACAATCTTCACACAGAGTATACTCAAGCTGAACAGGAAAGACTTCCCATTTTAAAAAAAAAAAAATCCAGCAAGGAAAGGCAAAAGGAACACACAAAGATCACACACAACCTTCGAAAGTAAAGCTGACTCTCTACTTCTATTGGACACATCACAGGCTTCAAAAGAGATTTTTTAAAAGAAGATCCGTCCAGTAGCTGTCCTCCCCAGGCTACAGCCTCCCAAGTGAAGACAGGAAAGCTGGAGTCAGGAGAGGGCTGATGAGGGTGAGGATGATGATACAAGCAGAGCTGCTGCATCTAGACACTTGCTGGACCCCATCCTATAGGCTCCGGAGTCAGTGCTGAGGATATGCAAGGTCCCACCAGCAGCCAGGAAAAGGAAATGCAGATGGGGTCAAAGAGATTCAACCTCTCCCCCAAAGAAGTCTTCTGCACAAGTAGGAAGTCAGACGTTAGGAAACAACCTTTCATTATGAACAAAAGACAGACTGGGACAGAAGCAAGGCTAGTGTTTACATGTTCAGACCCATGCATCATGAAGAACGAGTGCATTCTGGCAAAATATAAAAGGCTCATAATGGGAGGGAGGGATTGGCAGTAGCACAGCATAGTAGGTAAGTGGCACCTAGAGATAGTGTAATGACTTTGCACCCTCCCTCCGGGCACACTGGTACCACCAGAATTTGCAGGGGTGGAGATCAGAACTGAAAGACATACTTCTTTTACTCACTTTTTGTCATGTCTTTGAGAGCTAGAATCTAGATCTTCTACGGATATAGAAACTTATACAACCCTAGAGCAATATTTCTCCAGGTAGAATAAATGACTGTGAAAGTCTTCTGGATCCTTCATTTGAAATGTGTGAATGTGCTGTGAAAGCTATAAAGCACACTGACATTTAAACATTCAGAACCACTTCCATTCTAAAATACGCTTCCTACCTAGCACTAAGAAAGCCAAACTAAAAAATGTCCCCAGGAATTGGCTTACTTCACTTAGCATGATATTCTCCAACTCCATCCATTTACCTACAAATGTCATAATTTTATTCTCTTTCAATGCTGAGTAATGTTCCATTGTGTATATATTCCACAGTTTCTTTATCCATTCATCTATTGAAGGGCATCTAGGTTGGTTCCACAGTTTAGCTACTATGAATTGAGATGCTATAAACATTGATGTGGCTGCGTTTTAAGTTCTTTGGATATAGACTGAGGAATGGGATAGCTGAGTCAAATGGTGGTTCCATTCCAAGTTTCCTAAGGAATCTCCATACTGCTTTCCAGAATGGTTGCATCAATTTGCAGTCCCACCAGCAATGTATGAGTGTGCCTGTTCCCCCACATCCTCACCAACATTTATTTATATCTGTATTCTTGATAACTGCCATTCTGACTGGCATGCGATAAAATCTTAGTTTTGATTTGCATTTCTCTAATTACTAGAGATATTGAACATTTTTTCAAATTTTTTTTTATCAAACGTATATCTTCTTCTGAGAAGTGTTCAGCTCCTTAGCCCATTTGTTGATTAGGTTGTTGGGTTTTTTGGTATTTAATTTTTTGAATTCTTTGGAGATTAGTGCTCTATCTGATGTGTGTGTGTGGCAAAAATTTGCTCCCAAAATGTAGGCTCTCTATTCACCTCATTGTTTTGCTGAGAAGAAGCTTTTTAGTTCTAGTCCATCCTATCTATTAATTCTTGATTTTTGTTCTCTCTGATAAGTGGATGCTGATCCATAACAGGGAAGGGGGAGGCATTGGAAAAATGGGAGAACTTTGATTGAACAAAGGGGAGGGAGGGTGGGGAAGTGCATGGGGGCAGGAAAGATGGTGGAAAGAGATGGACATCATTAGGTACACAGCTGACTGCACATATGGTTTGAAGCTACATCATGTACAATCATAGAAATGAAAAGTTGTGCTGCAATTGTGTACAATGAATCAAAATACATTCTGCTGTCATTTATACCTAATTAAAATAAATAAATTGAAAAATTTTAAATTTGGAAAAATGAATAACATTAAAAAAATAAGCTAGAGGATGCCTTTAAAATAAATAAATAAATAAATAATGTCCCCAGAGGAGAGAGGAGAAAGCTCCCCAAAGAGGAAACACCTAGGAGGAACACTGAAGCTAGTGGTGCCAGATCAGTAAGCAATTTAAGGATTTGGTGGCAACCTTTCAATAGTGTTTCATTTTTAACAGCAAATGTCGCCATGAGTACATTTAGCCCTAAAAGACATTGATTTTAAACAGGCTCTCTTCTGAGCAGTTGAGAATGGAGCAGTATGAGCACAATTTGGAATATACTAAGCAAAACAAAGACATGTTAAAATTCTGTTTTGATCAATAAGTACAAGTTTTAAGTAGAAAAAAAGTAGGGTGGGGGGTTGCTTTGTTTTTTGTTGTCTATACAGAAATACTGATTTTTAGAACCTGGTTTTCTTTCCTGAGGGAAAGCCACCTTCCACACTGGGTTTCTACAGATAAAGAAACAGATCATTTCCTTGAGAAAAGTATTGCAGCACGCTGTGATCTCACATCTATCTGGCGCAACTCCAGTCCCTAAGAAGGCTTCACATCGAAAGCTCTCCGAAGAAAGTGGTCCACTCTCACAATGCTGTCTGGGCTATTATGATGCAGGCTTTGTAGTTAGGGCAGATTCAGTTTGTGCCAGGCACAGGGCTCCAAGTACTAAAGAAGAACCTTGGAGATTATCTAGTCTGAAGGGGGAAAAAAAATGACCTAGAAAAGCAAAGGAACCAGGCCAAAGTTCCACACTTGATGAAAACAGGTTTCTCTACAGTGGCACACTACTGATTTATTTTACTACGAGACACTTCTTTGTGGTGGGGAGCTGTCCTTTGTATTGTGGGATATATAGCTGCATCTCTGGTCAATAGCAATCTCCTTGCTCAATGCTGATTAAAAAAAAAAAAAAAAAGAAAGAAAGAAAGTCTCCAGATGTTGCCAAATGGCCTTGGGGAGGAGGCAGAGAGGACAAAACTCTCCCGGTTGAAAACCACTGGGTTTGAAACTGGTATGACCGGTAACTAATTTCTTCTGCCTCCCAATCTGGTGCTTTTTTCATTAACACCATGAATACTTGTTTGCAAATATATATTTTGAAACTACAGAGAAGAGATGAATGCATTAAGCCAATACTAATGCTGATTACATGCCAAGTAGTGTATTGATGACCTCTTAAAAATGAATCTTAGAAATGTGAACTGACAGTATTTATTAACCTGTGTGTGCCCGACATGAATGTCAACACAAGGACTGGGGATGTAGCTAAGTGATAGAGCATTGGCCTAGCATGCACAGGGCCCTTGGTTCTATCCCCAGTACCAACAGAAAGTGAGAGAGTGACACAGACGACAGACAGAGGAGATGAATGTAAACATGTAGAGCATAGAGATCTACAAAAGGCCAAAACTATGGAATCTTGGGGTTGGGTAAGGTACAGTAGTGTCACATTAAATATACCACAAGGAGAAGTCACTCTACAAATGGTAAACTCTGCTGTCAGACTTAGGCAAATTCACTACACATTGTACCTAAATAGGGGATCATCTTTTAAAAAACAGAAACCAAAAGGGACCTCACTATCAAACTGTTCAATCATTTTATTGTAAGGACTGAAGACTCAGTTGAAAGAGCTGAGGTTTCCTAAACTAGTGGGTCAGATTCCTGGTAACACAGATGAGAAAACCAGGTTCATGAATAAGTGGGACACACAGATTCTAGTACCAACAGCAGCCTCTGATTTCAGAGTTCCCGTTAGTTATGTTATTTAGACATTACCTGTTTCTCTTTTTCCGGTGTTCTCTATTAGAATTTTCGGATTCACTACCACTGCTTGTATTACAGCGTGAGCGAGACCTGAAGACAAAAATGAGAAGAGCAAAGGAGAAAACCCAGGTGTAAGACAAATGAAAACTTTCAGAAAGGTTCATTTGGTTCTTCTGAACTAATTTTGCAGTCAAGTTACTAATCCAAACATAAAGAACTATCTTATCCCTCTCCCAGTCGGTGCTTCTGACCTCAGTCAGACATCAGAACAAGACTACAGCCCAGGAAACAGCAAGACAGGGGAAAGATGGAAACAGATTAAGGCAAAAGTCATCATGTTCCCAGAAAGGACCACAAAAACCAATCACTTCTAACAAAACTCTGCCATGACAAAGCTGTGAGTCCCTGTGGTGACTAAATATGGAGGAAGAGTCTCACCCCTCCCTACTCCTATACAAAGAGGCAGGGTTTATTTCTTCTGCCCTTGAATTTCTATAGGTTCTGTGACTGATTAATGAGGTGTGAAAGATACTCTGCCAATTCCAGAACTATCCCTTAAAAGGACTGACTGCTTCTGCTCCCTCCCAGCCATCATCTAAAGAAGTCCAGGCCAGCCATGCAGACAGACCAGATAGAGAGGTCTTAGGCCTCGATCCTTCTGCCAAAATTTCAACATGAGACAGAAAGAGCTGCTAGACAACCCAGCCTCTGCCACCATCAATCACAGCCTCATGAGACCCTGAGCAAGACCAACTAAAGAACTGCCTTTCACTGGACAGAATTAAACTATACGTAAATATATTATATAAATAAATATATATGTGTGCATATAGCACACACATAAAGATATGGCTGTTGTTGCTTTAAACCACCAAGTTTTGGAATGATTTATAAACTAGCAATACTTAACTGATAGCTCCTCTGAAACACAAAGGAGCAGGAAGAAAAAGAGATGGAAGACTGAGAACCAGCTGAAACCAGTTGGAGTTTTGAAAGTTAAAAAAAAAAATCCCATTCTTGCCTCAACTCTGAGCACTGCTAATCTGCTAGCCCTTCCCCGCTCTCCCTGACTCTTCCATTTTTGCCCATTTTTGGTATTTTACCTCCTTCTTTGCTTTAGATCTGAGTCTTCACCACTGTTATGGGCTTTCCTATGGAAAACAAAAGAAGACATTAAAGAAAACAGAACATTATCAATTGGCTAAGGAAAGCATATCAAGACAGGCTTCACTGTAGTTAATTCATGTCTGTTATGTGTGACTTACCACACAGTTATGTCCCAGAAACATAACATACCACCCTCTGGCCTCAGGAAGCCAGAGCTCTAGAGGGGGCTGCAGTCTACAAATAGCAACAAGTAGCTTATCTGTTAAGTTCCATTCAGCCAATGGTGGTGTAAGTCTGCAGTTTATAGGCCTGCAATCCTCTAAACCAATTTCTGCCATGGGCTAACTGATATCAACTCTTTTTTTTTTTAATTTTTATTTTTTATTAATTGCTCGAGACAATACAATGATCTTGACATATCATACATTTGATTCAAATGGGGTATGAACTCTTATTTGGATGACCTTGTTCAACATCCTGTCCTTCAAGTCCTTCTATGACTTCTCTAAACCTCTCCCACCACAACTCAGCAATGTACAGTTTGTTATACACGGAGCCACATCATCTGTAACCACCTCCACACACTTTGCTCCCTGACCACAATCTCCTCTTCTTCCTGTTCACCACTTCCCATTGACCTTCCAGCAGCTCCAGTGGGGCATCCTAGTTCAAGTGCAGGCTCCAAAGTCAAAACAGCCTGAATGTGAATCCCATCTCCTCCACTGCCAAGTTGTGTGATTTAAACAAGTTACTTCTCTACTTAGTACCTCACTTTTAATAAACCTCCCATAAAAGGTTGTTATGAGGAGCAAATGAATTAAATGCACAGCAGGACCAGGGCCATTATAAGCACTCTATAAATGCAAGCCACAATCATTACTGTTTATTCAACAATTTTCATTCTGCCCTTTCTTTGATCCCAGTAAGGCTGCCTATTGACCTTACCACTTTCCACCTTCACTTTTCTTCACTGTCCTCCTTATCCAACTTAGATTTCCTAGTCCCCCATTTCAATAATGTGCCTTTCACTGCATCTTTTTGCAAAACATCACACATGGGTAAATCCAACTACCCAGGTTCTCTCCAAATAGTGAGCTGAGAAGTGCTGGAGGGAGTTCACAAGAAAGCATCTTACTACAACAGAAATCCAATTCATAAACCTCGAGGGGGGCCACAACATGGTCCAGCAATCTCACCACCATTTTCAGACCCAAGGACTATGTTTCTGCAAAGCAGTATTAATTCCTTCTCTTGGACTCCTGGCCCATGGTACCTCTGCTTCAGCATATGACTTTTCTTTCTCCTTCCAAAGGAAAAAGTGTCCATTGGATGGGACTCTTTCTTCCTCCTGCTACCAAGTCTCAAAACTTACCAAAATATTTCAGTTATTTATGAATCTATCCTGACAACTAAGATTAGTCCTTCCACCTTCTTGTGACAACTCATTGATACAATATTTTTCATTTTTCTAAAGGTAATAGTTTTTAAATTTTTTATTTCTTATATCATCTATTTCCTGTGAGTTCCCCTTCACTGCATTCCTTCCTCCCTCCCTCCCTCCTTTCCCCCCTCCTCCCTCCCTCCCTCCCTCTCTCTCTCTCTCTCTCTCTCTCTCTGCATCTCATTTTTTTGTTTCAGTCGGCCTTTTAAGACAGAAGCCACCCTCATACACAGTTCATAATGGCTCTCTCTTCCTATCTCAGCACTAAGCAATCAAGAGACCAGAGCCATCTAGATGTGTCAAGCATGTTAACTGATACCTTTGCTGTAATGTGAGGCAGCCTCTACCACTTCATTGGGGATCCTTTCAAAGTCAGGATCTGTAGGTATTTCTCTTGTACCTGTCTCTTTTTTTACAGTAGAATTTTCTTATCTCATGCTTGGGAGATAAGAGCCTAGCTTCTAGCATTCTAGGAGTGAAGAAAGAAGGGTCAGAAATACAGCCTGCTGCTTGGTCTCTCCATCTCCAAAACTAGTCTCCTTCACTGTTTCTCCACAGGACAGTAACTTTACAAGCACAAATGCAATCATGCTATCATGATTATAACAACTTATAACATGTTATAACAACGACTGGTCTAAGAATCAAATTCCTGAACAAGCCCAGATGGGCTATAAAGTCTGTCCCCATCTTTTTCTCTGGACTCATCTATATTTTTATTCACTCTCAGAATTTGAACAATACTGTCTTCTTTCCTTCTTATGAATGCTCTCTGTTCCCTTCTACTACCTCTGGCTGGCATCTTTCCTTTCCTTTTGCTTTTATCTCAGTTCCTGGTTCACATGCCTAGCTTCAGGAAAACCTTGCCCAACCCACTTAATCCAGCAAACTTATCTTAATAGTAATAGTTGTACAGGTGTTTGATTTGTTAAAATCTACAAAGCAGTTATACTTATGATATATGTGCTTTTCTGTATGTATGCTAGGTTTCAACAAGATTTTCTTTTAATTCCTCTAAGCAAAAGATAATGTACCTTCACATAACTTATTAAAGTCACCATTGCACATTTTTTGTATAATACATAAATTTCTCCTGTAACATCTGGTAAGCTCTCAAAGGACAAGAATTTTGTCAGTGTTGTTTAGCATACTACCTGGCATACTAATGGCACTCAATAAAGATTTTTAATGTAAAGATGGAAGCTGTGCAAATAATTGTACTTCCAGAACATGTGCTGGTTATCTTTTCCTAGAATAGAAATGTTGAAACAAGCAGGTCTCAGGGTCTCCATAAACCCTGAAAACTAAATGAAAATGCTTATATGTACCTTTTTCCCCTAGGGACTGAACACAATGCTTTATCAGATTCTCAGTGGGTTCTGTGGCCCCAAAAATGTTAAGGACCACTATAGTAGACTTGGCCAAAATTTGATAGCCTACATCCAACTCATGACAAACAAGTGACAAATAAGAAATTTTGGTATCTTTTGCAAAACATATTTATCCTGGTATCCAAAGCAAAATAGAACTTCCTATTATTAACTTTAAATTCTTGAGATTCTTCCATGCTGATGACAAACCTCAGTTTTAAATGTCAGAGTTAATCCAGCAATGAAGGGATTTGTGCCCAGGAGCAAGGTAAATTTGTATGAAGATAAAACAAGACTAACAAGGACATGGACATTTATAGGTCATTTATAGTGGAAAGAAACAGAAAACAATGCACTTTAGCTCTTCTACGCCAACATGTAGCAATGTCTGGTCTTCTCAAAATGAACATGCCCATCAAGAGATCTTTAAGTGACATGCAGAACAGACAGAAGTCTCTACAGAAACTTAGGCAAAAAGATTCTCTTCTCAATAAATTTAAAGGGTCCTCTCCCAGGAATATATGCTAGTGAAAGGATCCTGTAACCACTTTCTTCAAATGCTTCTCTGTATTTCACAGGAAGCCAGCAGAAAACATATCTCAGTATAGAAATCATTAAGTTTGGACTTGGGAATGTATATAGTCCATATAATTTCACACAATTTGAATTTTGATATACCTAAGCAAATCTTGGTAAATTTATTTTCAAATGTAGTAAAATCAAAATGACTAATTAGCATATATAATAATTTTATTTAGGGAGTGCTGACAAATTGTGCTAATAATTACAGATGAAAAGCTATAAAAATCTA
Organism: Callospermophilus lateralis; assembly: GCF_048772815.1. NCBI lineage: Eukaryota > Metazoa > Chordata > Mammalia > Rodentia > Sciuridae > Callospermophilus > Callospermophilus lateralis. The sequence continues at coordinate 75,717,681 of NC_135309.1, read as the reverse complement.
CCCGCTGAACAATAATAATACAGCACCAAGTCCTTAATGCATGTAGTCCTCTCCACCACTTAACGCCCTAACAACACACACACACAAAAACTGTGCTTTAAAATGTTTTGTAATGATGTTGCTTTGGTTTTAAGAGTTGTACAAGTTGAACTAACTCTTGGTGTCTCAAGGAGAAAGTTTAGTAAGGGCAGGATGGAGCCTTATTTAAATGATTCATTATCCCCATCTTTTTCTGACCTACAGATCTGGATTCAAATTCCATATGTGCCACAAAAGACAAACTACTGCCATTTCCCTCATCCTGTTTTCTCATCTATGGAAAGGAGATGATAATGCTGGCCAAGTTTTTTCATTGGTAATCATCGCCATACTGACCCACTAATAACCTCCCCTTTTTGGTAAGACTGGAAACTAAGAAATTATATTTTCTTGGACTCCCTTGCCAGCTGGATTCTAGTTGGAGAGGCAATCAGGCAAGATTTGAAGGTAGGAAAAAAGGGAAGGTGATTTTGCTTCTGGCAGAAACTGTGGCATCCACTCCTACATTCCTGAAAAGTGGGTTCCAGAGCTTTCACTAGAGTGGTGGTGCCTCCAGCAATGTCAGCAGCAGTGCAGATTCAGGAAGGCCAGCTCAAAGGCAGAAATAGCTCTGGTTTCTGGACAATAACAACCCTTTCTCTTCTTGTATTCCACCAGTACAGGGACAGCAACAGTGGCTAGACTGCTGGGTTATACCATTCTCCACCTTTTGTGCCTCAAATCCTACTCACATCTTTGTACCAATTCCCTGAATAATCCTTCTCTACTAGAAATACCTCATGACTGTATCAAAAGCCAGTTCCCAGACAGCTATTCTCAGAATCAAGTGAGATATACAGCAGACACTTTGCGTAGTACTTGGAATGTAACAGACACTAAACAAACAGCAGCCATTCATTATCCAGTGTTCTAACTCATCACTGTTGGCCTGATCTAGCTCCCTTTTCTCAACCCTCCTCGGTGAAGGCCATGTAGACTCTTCTTCCCCATCAAAGGGTTTGAGAGAAGTTGGACTTAACTTGGGAAAGCTGGGGAGCAAGAATGGGAAATCAACAGTAGAAGATATCAAAAGGAAGGATTGAACAAGCCTGTACAAGGGCACAAGAGAGAGGAGGAGTCGGCTTCTAAACCCACAATGTGCATAAAAAGAGTCTTGATGGTTATCTGACATTATGACCTGAACTTTTAATAATTATCAAAGCCACTTATGTGACTTATGTGGGGTGGCCAAAGTAATTCCCCCTGAGAAGTAAAAGAAATTCCACTGGTATGTCATTTCTAGGGCTTCCTCTCTTGCATCTGTCACATTACTCTGGCTGCTTTGCAGAGTCCAAAACTTACAAATGTATAAAGAATGTATAAAGATTAGGTGTACATACACAAGAAAAAAATCACACGAACATTCTGACCTGCTATGGAAAAGATAACAGGATTCATTTTCTCCGTGCTCTGAAAGGGTTTCACTGGTATTTATGAAATGATGTAAGTCTGCTATGCTTAGCAGCCGGGCTTGGCTAAGAAACATGATAACTGTGGCTTTGTCCTCCCAGATAGAAATATTTAATATATATTATTTATACTATATAATATACATGTTACACATATCATTAGCATAGTATATATAAGACATATTTTTTAAAATGTATTAATCAATTAAAATACAGAAAGCAAGTTCCCATTGATATTTCATCATTATTTCTCTAAAGTTCTGGCTGTTTCAGATAAATGATTCACCATCCCTAATTTGCTTTATCTCAAAAAAATAAACTTCCTGTTACCTTGAGAAGATGACCAGTAATGGCATTCTGAGAATCACCTGTTATAACAGCACACCTGGGACCCAAAGTGTTTGCTGCAAACGGCAAACAGAGGACCTGTGCTCAGCTTACCTTCTCCTCATTGGCTGCAGAGAGTCATTGTCACTTCCACAAGAGGGGTTTCGACGCCGTGCATAGGGGAACTTTGGTGATTTAGTGCGGTCACTGGGAGAGTTGTAGAGCCCACTGGAGTGAAAGAGGAATGGTCAGCATGTCTACTTGGAAGTTCTTACAAGAACTACACAGCAGGGGAAATTATCATTAAGGTGTCATTTAGAGTTTGCAGAATGTTATCTCACTCTAAACCATCCTAATGAACTTTCAGATGATTTCTTAACTTCCATTAGTTTTCCCTTCTGTCTTTTCAGGAACAAAGTTTCACATGAAGAGACATACTATTGTCATGTGTGGTGGCACACACCTGCAATCCCAGTGACCTAGGAGGCTGAAGCGGGAGGATCCCAAGTTCAAGGCCAGACTGGGCAACTTAGCAAACCTCTGTCTCAGAATTAAAATTTTAAGAAGGCCTGGGAATGTAGCTCAATGATAGAGCCCCTGTGTGGTCAATCCCCACTACCCACCCCTGCTCCCCCCAAACAAATCATACTATTGATTTCCACTTCAGAAATTCCCACCAGTCATGCTAACTTAGAAATCTCCCCAAGTGAGCAATCACATAGTGGTGGGATTCCTTTAGTCAGTGAGCTGAGATTGCTATCCCCTTTGTTACTGTTCTTTACAAAAAGAATGAGTCCTTTACCTCTGGGGGCCATTTTCTTCCCACGGTGCTTGAGATTTGTTTCTTTGGGTATCAGGGCTGTTTTCATTCTTTACTTTCTTAAAGCTTTAATTAAGAAAAAAAGAATAGAAAATAAATTAACTAGGAAACAAAGGGAAGTAAAGCCACATACTGATTTCTTTAGTAAAATTACTCAACAAATGCTAAGGAGTGTGTGTATGTGTGTATACTTGTTCATACCTGTGACTCATTCCAAAAAGAACATGAGGTACCTGCCTGAAAAATATATTTCTCCAGCAAGTTTCACTGGGCTTCCTCCCTGCTTCTAGTTTTACTGCTTTAGGTCAACAGAAGACAGGTCTATCATTTGTTAATAAACCTTCAAGTGTCCACCTCAGGACAGGAAGCAAGGATAACAACAAAACCAAGGAGAGAAGCAAGCAGAGGAGGAAGGAAACCTGGGCCTCCAGGCTTATGTGACTGGCGCCCTCTGGGCAACACTGGTGCAGACTCCCTGGCTCTGGACTCAGGTCTGAATGTGTGGAGGTCAGTCAGCCCTGGGCAGGCTCAGACGGCCCAAAATGACCTTTCCTCAGCTTCCGCTAAATCTTGGCTTCATCCTTCCAGATCAGAATTACTTTCAAATGCTATTTCCTGACTTAGTATCATCTTTCTGCCCTAAGAAGGTAAATATAACTGAGTTGTTATTCAATCCTAACAAATTGTTTTAGAAACACATAGGAAGGAGACTCTTCAGAGGTCACCAGTTGGGGTGGAGGGGTGTCACTTCTCCCTTCACCAGGAGTCTTAGCTCCAGAAAAAGGTAAAGCTTCTTAACTCCTAACTACTTTTAACTCTGGCTTTTTGAGAGATCCTAGAATAGGAATATAGCAGAGTTCATAATCTGACAAGGTCATTCAAAAGGAAAAGAAATGAACTGGTACCCTAGCATACTATATCCATACAGGAATTAATAGATACCTATGAAATTATACATCCAACAAAGGCATATACGCCATAGTCTTGGTAGGTAGCAGGTACATTTTATATAGGAACAATATATTATTTTTATAAAGGTTTAAAAAAAATCTGAAGTTCAAATTCCCAAAGTAAAAGTTTATCTTTTGAAATGAGAAAAATTAGTAAATATGGTGACGATTGAATACAATAGTAGAAACTGTGTGTGCATTCAATAAATAAGAAAGAAAAAGCAAGAGGTGGGGAGTAGAAAAAAAAAGGAGATGAAAGAGGAATTGAGAGTAGACCAACATTAATAATAATAACGAAATCCCAGGTTAATTCCATTTTTTTCCCTAAGCTGTTTCATACCTGGAGCTTCAGTGGTAACTTGGAGCCCCCTCAAGTGTTAGTACTACCCCTAAGCAGGAATGCAGTCGCAAAGGGGACTGAATTCCTTTATGTATGCTCTAAAAGACCCAGAATCTGATCTTCAAGGAAGATTACTGTTCTGATGCTGGACCCACCTTAAGCATACCCTATATGTGCAGAAGACATTGACTCCCTGTTCGTAAGTGTGAGGTCAAGCAGCAGAGACAGTAGATGGAAGTGTATCATTCAAAGAATCTGTCATTCCAGATGCTGGGGTTGGGGTTGTGGCTCAGTGGTAGAGCACTTGCCTAGCATGTGTGAGATCCTGGGTTTGAGTCTCAGCACCACATATAAAATAAAATAAAGGTTCATTTACAACACACATATATATACATACATATATATATATATATATATATATATATATATATATATTTAATTTAATAATTTTAAAAAAGAATGTGTCATTCTAAAAAGGAAATCTGTAATATCTTGGAACTGAAGAAAAGTTCATGTAGGTAGGCAAAACCCTGCGAGAAATTGCAAAACTCTGAGAATCCTCATATCTTAAAATAATCTTGTGAAGTGCAACTAATATGGAAAGCAGTATGGAGATTCCTTGGAAAACTTGGAATGGAATCACCATTTGACCCAGCTATCCCACTCCTCGCTTATTAAACCCAAAGGACTTAAAAACAGCATACTATAGGGACACAGCCACATCAATGTTTACAGCAGCATAATTCACAATGGTTAAACTGTGGAACCTAGATGCCTTTCAGTAAATGAATGGATAAAAAAAATGTGGTATATATACACAATGGAATATTACTCAGCATTAAAAGAGAACAAAATCATGGCATTTTCAGGTAAATAGATCGAGTTGAATAATATTATGCTAAGTGAATTAAGCCAATCCCAAAAAAACCAATGCCGAATATTTTCTCTGTTATGAGGATGCTGATCCATAACAGGAGGCATGGGAGAAATGGAGGATCTTTAGAGAGGGCAACGGAGAGGGAAGGGAAAGGAAGGGACAGCAGGGTAGGAAAGACAGTGGAATGAGATGGACATCATTACCCCAAGTACATGTATGAAGACACAAATGGTGTAAGTCTACTTTGTGTACAACCAGAGACATGAAAAATTGTGCTCTCTATATGTACTATGAATTAAAATGCATTCCGTTGTCATATATAACAAATTTGAATAAATAAATTTTAAAAATATAATATTGTGCAGAAATTATTATTGTGCAGGAATTATAAACTAGATTCCTCAAAGTAGCCACACTCTAGCTAAAGGAAGACACCAACATTTACTAACAAAAGATGGAGTCAATGATGTAAGAAATCTCTGCAGGTCACGTGTCTGTGAGTGCCTGAACTTCTCCATGATGTATGGGGGCAACTTCTAAAGAGAAAGCCAGCCTATGAAAGCGGCTCATTGTATGTTTCTAATGCTACTCCATGAACATAATTGGAGATAGGAAAAAAAAAAAAAAAGACCCTGAAACAGTGTCTGAAAGGAGAACAAGGCAGATCTCTCAGGAAAACAATCCATGTAATATATTAAGAGAAGGTTTTTCCACTGGGGAATGCCTCTGGGCAAACTGATGCAGAAGACTGTAACAACTCTTCATACATATGCAATTGCTGACTTCTGAGGCTCTGATGCTTCTACATGCTATAAACTCTCTTTCTGGGGCCACAGTTCAGTGCACTACTGTAATGAACAGTACATTACACATAAATATCATCTACTTTATTTCACAAGTCCCTGTGAGTTAGTCCATTATATCATACCATTTCAAAAAAATCACATGGAATTTTCACTTTGCTGTTGCGAATGCAGACCATGGATGATCTGTGAGTTCATCACACTGACAGTAAAAGCATTTTCTCCAATAAGAGAGGCAGGTCTTGATGTTTAATATTTTACTGGCATTTTAAAATAGTCCTTGGCCCGGAGACTATCTACAGGACCCATGGAGCAAAATCAGTTAATTTTTTTCAAAGTGAAAAAATTCTTAACCTTGCCAACAAGGACATATGACAGCATATGGTTGCATATTTCTTTAGTAACTACTGACCTTTTTATTGGTGAAGGTGCAATAATTTTAGTTGTTCCTTCAGTTTCTCCATTTTCCAGGTTTGCAGTTATCCGGTTTATGCTATTTGATCCTATTAGGAAAGGTGAGGAAGAAAACACGAAAGAGAGAAAGGAGACAGAGATAAAGAAAACAAAGAAACATAAGAATTATTTTTATTTATTTATTTAGGTACTAGGGATTGAACCCAGTTTTACTCTACCATGAAGCTTCATCCTCCACCCTTTATTTATTTATTTTTTTCTTTTTTACTGGGGATTTAACCCAGGGGTGCCTAACCACCAAGTTACATTCCCAATTCCTTTTATTTTTATTTTGAGACAGGCTCTTGCTAAGTTGCTTGGGGCCTCACTAAATTGTTCAGGCTGTCCTTATATTTGTGATTCTCCTGCCTCAGCTTCCCAAGTTGTTGGAATTACAGGTGTATTTACAGAATTATTATTACAGGTGTATGTACAGAATTATTACTTCAAAATGCAATTGTAGGGACATTGTGGCACTTTGTACCCATAGATAACTCCCAATAAATAATGAACCATCCAAAAAAAATCTGAGGTACTATTTTCTTTCTTTCCCTCCCTGCCTTTTTCTTTTCCTTTTTTGGTACTGGGGATTGAATTCAGGGGTACTTTACCACTGAGCTACATTGATAGCCCTGTTTTTTTTATTATGAGATAGGATCTAAGTTGCTGAAGCAAGTTTCAAACCTTCAATCCTCCTGCCTCACCTCCCAAGTTGTTGGGATCACAAGTGTGCAAGTCAGTGCCCAGAAATGAGGTACTAGCTTTGGACGTGTACTAACCCCTCAACAATGTTCCAGAAATCTAGACAGTGAGTTTTTTGATACTTTCAGAGTAAATTAAGTTCCCATATAATGGACATTATTTACTTTGTTAATATAAGATTCTGGGATATTTAGTACCATATGTTGGAATATAAAACATAATAGTTCTTGGTAACTATATTGTGAAGAAATTCTCAGCATGTCATGATAGCCCCCATCTAAAATCAAACCAAAAAGAAGAAAAAATACCAAACCTGAAAATATCCCTATTCATAATCTGAATAGCAAAACAGAGTAAGATATATGTTACATGTATCACTCACATACAAAACAAATTTTCCACATGTGTTTTTTTTATGGAAACATTCTTAAAAACCTAAAACTGAATTTTTAAAAGCAGTTATTTCACAGATTTGCATACATGCTAGATGGACCAGCAGAGGGAGCCCACAGCAGATGCGATGTTGGAAATCATGGTCAAAATAAAGATAAGTGAGACACTAGTTTTGAAGCTCTGGATCCTGTTCTCAGGGCAGAGGCTGAAAAGCCTTTAGGGCTGAGATGCAAGGGCTCTGGTGACAACTTTTCTCCAATGTCCAGGACCTCACTTGGGAAGAGGCAATTCTGATGAGTAGAGGAACAGCCATTGAGGATGCCCATATGCCTCAAATAAGTTTATGTGGCACGCAGAAACTTCTTCCTCAGGGTTGCTCTTGCAGGTATATGTCCATAGAACACTTGAACACAAAGCATACTCATCACTAACCTCTGAGGGTTTGAGTTCTGAAGATGAGTTGGCAATATTAAGAAAGCACCAGTATTTATTGAGCACTTATTATGCATCAGGTATTGTTTCAAGAGCTTCACACATATTTACTCAGATAATCCTCAAAAAAAATCCTATGAAGTACATACTAATATTATCCCATTTTCAAAGATAGGTCCCATATCCTAAGGCTTTGAAACTGAGCAGACTGACTCAAGAGACTTTCCTCTCACCCACCACAATACACTGCTGTCCATCTGCCATATAGGCCCCACCTAAGAACAGCCCAAAAGTCAGTTTAAATTATGGGGCAACGGTAAGACAGAGATCCTTCAGAGGACAAGTGAAAGGCACATCCAATGAAGAGAGCATTTGATAGACAACTAAGAGAAGAATTCCTTCTCTCACGGACAACCAAGACTGAAAGACAAGAAGAACATCTGAGCACTCCCGAAACTGGCAACTTCCTTCCAGAGGAGTTTGGAAGTATGTCTGGCTACCCACCTGGAAACAGAGGCATTAATAAATATGCTTTTTACACAGAAAACAAATTTCAAATAAGAGTTCTTAAAACTATTATTCTAAGGAATCCGACGGGGATTCAATATCTGAACTTTGTTCCTGTTTTGGAATCTGGACATGGACAGGTGAGTCTGATATATCCAGAACTACAAGGTGAGTTTATGATGCAGCCAGTAAGAATAACTGAACAACATTCCAAATTCAATGTTATAAAGAGTAGCCATGGGGTAAATTTTGCAAGATATAATAAATGGGACACAACCCATTCCCTTGAACTACTCCATGTGTATCGAATGTGGACAGTGTCATTGTCTAAGTCACTTTTGCCATGGCCACATGACCATTAAAATCACAAGGGCTAACTCTCAAAATTGCAGACGCAGACCTGGGATGGAGCTGCTTTTCACATGTGGAACGCCATGTGGTACTGCCCTGGAACCGTGGCAGGAGAGGTTAATTCATTTGAGTACCAGACAGTAGGTGTGGCCTAACATTAATATTTTTAATTGTTACTAATGAGCTTTGTTTAAATGTGGTATTGTTTTCAACAGGTATTACTGATTTACAATATTAATGAAAGAAACCTTCATGTAATAGGGCTGTTTACACAGGCTGGGGAAAGGAGGGTACATCAGAGAGACCAATTCCCAGTGCCACTGATATCAATTGCAAAAGAGCAGAGTAAAGGTGAACATTATGTCAGCCAAAGCCCTATGTAACTAGCTTAAGAATAAACTCTCTGGGGCTGGGGATGTGGCTCAAGCGGTAGCGCGCTCGCCTGGCATCTGTGCCGCCTGAGTTCGATCCTCAGCACCACATACAAACAAAGATGTTGTGTCCGCCAAAAACTAAAAAATAAATATTAAAATTCTCTCTCTCTCTCTCTCTCTCTTTAAAAAAAAACAATATTAAAAAAAAGAATAAACTCTCATCTCTCTAGACTGACTAGTCTTTTCTTAGTCTCACAATCACTCACTTTAAGGAAAGTGAAGTTGTTTAAGCACATTTAGTCTACTTCCAATCAAATTTTCCAAAATTAATGAATAAGCTGAAACTAAATCTGAAGAATACTTTCACATAGAAAAATTGCATGCTATGTTTATATGTACTCTTAAAGAAATTAATATTTGATTATTTGCAGAATCCTAATCATAATTTTCAAAATGAAATACTAGCTTTTGTCAGGTGTGATGGTGCATGCCTATAATTCTAGTGGCTCAGGAGGCTGAGACAGGAAGTTTGTGAGTTCAAAGCCAGCCTCAGGAACGTTGTGAGGCCCTAAGCAACTTGGCAAAACCCTGTCTCTAAATAAAACATAAAAAACAGGCTGGGGATGTGTGGCTCAGTGATTAAATGCCCTTAGGTTCAATCCCTAGTACCAAAAAATACACACACACATACACACACACACACACACACACACACACACGATTTTCCAAAAGAATTTACAAGCATGCTCTCTGTCACAGACACTCAGAAGCAGTATGGCAAGACTTGAAAATAAATTATTCAACTGTCAGGACTAATTTACTAACATAACTCTCATCCATACCACACAAATGAGATAAGTTGTTGTCAGTAAAACAACCTAATTCATGGTTCTTTTATATTAAAATTTATAAACTATTCATCACTTATTTGCATAGTCTGTTTTTTCTGTACGAAAAGTCCATTATATGTCTTCTCCTGCTTCACATCTATGTGATCCATACAATAACAGAACTACACTTAAAAGCATTAACTTACTGGAAGCATTTCTGAAGTATCCATTTATACGCTAACCTTAACCCCAATTCAACAGTATTTATTAGCTTTCTTTAAGGTCACTAAATATGCCCTTAAAAGTAATACCTATTTTCCTAATCAGTTAAAATTAGTGAGATTTTGCCATACCATCATTTAAGGAGAAAGTAAATCAATTCAGTAATGCTAGGACATTTGGTTACTGAAGTCTGCAGAGAAATTTAGGTGATACATTATTTAGGTTTACTGATTTTTCATTTTACCAACATGCACTACTAACTCTGTTTTCCTTTTCTAAACTTTTTCCCCCCTCATCAGACCACCTTCCAGAAACAATCTTCTATATTAGCTGAGAATTTGGGTTACAGAGAAGTATGATCTGACCAACTCATTCCACTGACGGATTCATGTTTTCATTTATACGAGTTATAAATTATAATAGACTTAAAGAAAAGAGTATAACACAAATATAAACAACTTAATGGGTAATAACAAAGTAAACAATTTAACTACCATCCACTTAAAGAATTAAAACACTGAGCCAGATGTTGAGGCACATACCTGTAACCCAGAGACCTGGGATGCTGAGGCAGGAGGATTGCCGAGTTCAAGACCAGACTCAGCAATTTAGTGAGACCTTGTCTCAAAAATTTTTTTTTAAAGGGCTGCGGAAGTGATGGGAGGGGAGGGGTGGGGAAGGGGGAAAAGGAAGGACAGTAGAATGAAACAGACATTATTATTGCTGTGTGTATATACGTGACTGCATGACCAATGTGATTCTGCAACCTGTACACTCAGAAAAATGAGAAGTTATATCCCATCTGATTCAAATGTATGATATGTCAAGGTCATTGTACTTTCAGGTGTAACTAATTAAAACAAATAAAAAAATTTTTTTAAAAAGGACTGTGGATGTGGCTCAATGGTTAAGTACCCTGGATTTAATCCCTGGTGCCAAAAAAAAAAAAAAAATTGAAACAAATTTCCTACACATCATAAACCAACCCATTTGGAGTAATTCTTTATCTTTTAGATAAAGCTCAATAGTTTTTCTCCATCCTTAAACTATCTAGAAACAAGGATTATTCCACACATATTTTAAAAATATTTATAACACATACAAGAAAAATTATATAACATAATTATATATAATAAGGCCCTAAGATCTTAATAAATAAATAGGCCTTAAGAGCTTATTAAAATGAAGGATACAGGGCTGGGGCTGGAGCTCAGTGATAGAGCATTCACCTGACACACGTGAGGTACTGGGTTCAATCCTCAGCACCACATAAAAATAAAGGTATCGTGTCCACCTACAACTGGAAAAAAAAAATATATATATATATAATGAAGGATGCATCCCTGTATCCCCTTGTGTTGCAGTATAGGGTTTGCCCATGGGAGGTGTTCAACAAAGGTCTCTTATTAGCGAAGCTGTTTCTGTTTCTACGTTTTCCACTAGCAAGGAAAACTCAGAATAACAATACTATGTTTAACAAGTATCAAAATCAAAACAAACAACAACAAAAAACAATGACAACAACTTCCTGGATATGGTAGCATATGAGATGAGTCTCAAGCGGACCTACAGCCAAAATCCTGCAGGGCAAGACTACTGCTTAGAGCTTTAAAAGCAGCCTTCTGCTATAGCACAGTGTTCTTTTAAATCAAAGCCACATAATACCTATATTAAAGATCAGTTATTGACATATGGTTACTAAGGCTTCTAAATAAGTCTATTTATTCTATGTTAGGTAACGTAATATTAGCTCTAGTGAAACCACTTAGATTTGTCAAGAATGCCAATTCATCTTACATATCATATTGTTCATGTTAAAAAGACAAAGTCCTTGTTTCAAGAAGTAGGTCATATTTGAAATACAAGTTGATCAGGGGACAGCTACAGTTTGTTAATGAATCAAGTTCAAGCCTATGATATTTATTTCTGGACTAGAAGACACTATGGCTGACAGTGGGCCCACCCAGTTTCTTGCAGTTTAGACAGCACCACAATGCCAGTGTCCAGAGCCCCAGGGTCTCATTTGTTCACTTTTAACACACTATCTCAAAATGCTTCCAGCCTGTGTTCACTGAACCACTACCAGGCTTTTGTGTGGTTAATTCTGTTCACGTTTGAGTGCCTTCATGTTAAGTGACCCTTGCCTTCAGTTCAGGAAGAGTGACCGCCAGAAACAGAAGCAATTTTCCCAGGATCTATTCAGCTATTTGATTGGAGGGTAATTCTTAAAAGTCATCCTGTGATGTACAGACTGGGTGATGAACAGACATGTATTTTCGATTATAAAAATACTTTGCATTTAAATAGCAATATAAGTTGTACGAAATTCCTAACTCAATTGGATACCTGTCAATCTAAATCAAATCTTTGATGTTACTTAAATGTTGGTATAGTTTTTAATTCAGAGTAGAAGTAGAAGGTGAATGGTGACCTTAAAATGAAAAAATAAATGAACCCATATATTCTGATATATGGAAAAAGGATACATTGCTAATGAGTAAAATGGGTTTGTAACATATTATAATTTCTTTAAAGCCCCTCAAATATAAAATTGTAAACCTTTAGGTTAAATTTTATCTTACTTATTCATTTTGTTTCTTCCCCAACCTTAGAAAACAAAACAAACAAAAATTTACATCTAATGCTTAAGACAAATAATCAGGACAGATAACTATTCCTATATACCCTGTCATTTTTCAAATAAAGCTATCTGATTTATATTATCTAACCCATTACAACTTATCTGAAGAAATATGATATTCATGAATTAAGAATAAGCTAGTAATTGGAAATAATACTTCAGCTTTTTTTCTCAGTCACAATACAAAGTCACTTTGCCTTGGTCTCACCAACTTTAGACTGGGTACTGTGGAAGAAACTGCAGAGAGTGCAGCAAATTAGCACAAATAAAACACTATTTTAATGCCACAAATTACGGGCAAACAGAGAAATGGCCAAGAGGAAAATTTACATATCTTTTCCCCAATCATCATGGAAGATTTTATATTTGGCAGAGCACACACTCACTAATTATTTTTAAAAAATTCTAGACACAAAATTTGGATAATTAAATGTTCCTGTGTCCCATGACTAATTATTTGAAGTTAAATGCCTGACATTGGCTCATTCATCTCAAAAGAGTTTCCAGAGCCCTGCTTTGGTAAAGCATTTCTGCCTTCAAAGCCCCAAGAGTGCCATTTAAGCACTGTTACTTCTTTACCACAAGTATACAGATTTAAGACACTGTCTGCTACATGCCAATTGCAAGATTGAACAAGGCATTCCACTAACAAGCTGGTAGACAGCTTATAAAGATGGGTGTGGACAGGAAAGATGGGAGGAAAACATGTCTGTGCTTCATAGCTGCCTTCTCAAGTTGGTCTGCTTCCGATTTCCTCTTCCCTAACCCGACACGCTCCCAGTTCCTCTGCTCATCAATTTGAAGGTGTGAGTTGGGTGAACATGAAGGCACTCCTTCCTTGCCCCTCTGTCAAACTACAGAGGTGCATGTACTAAGGGAGAGGGCGCCACTGACACTATTGCTTGTGGGTCCCAATGCCAGGTTCAGAACAAAAAGGGCACTTTTGAGCCTGGGAAGGTTTAGCTCACTCTCCTAGGCCCTCAGAGGAACAGAATGTCCAGCATTGAGGGACTGCCAGATGTGGTCAAGTAGAAGGCAGCTGTCCTTCCTTCTAGCTCTCTTGGACTCTCTAAAGACAACACCTATCTGGGAATAGTTGTCTGGCCTCAAAAGGCGTCAGGGGGCACTTCCCATGACAAGAGGATACAATTCAAGGGAACAGAGTTAAATAAATGTTCACATCCGATCCTGACAGTAACTCCTCCCAATTTCTCAGCAACATACCCCAAACCTTCCCCTGCCCTGTACTCCCAAACTGCACAATATATGTCCTCTTGGTCTAGGGTAGGGGGATCATTCCAGACCAGAAGTAAAGTTGGTTCTGTTCCAGTGGAGAGTGGTGGATGACTCACTGCTTTAGAAATTTTTATATGATAAAACTATAATATATAAAGTAAATACAAACAGAGTACACATAATTGTATATAAGGATTGCTATTAAAAGGCTTATTGGTAAAGGAAAAACTGGAAATATTTTATTCTGTCTACTTCCACATTTAAGCTTATCTCTAGGTGTCTGTAATTCGGAGATCCTTAACTTTTCCACACAAGTTATCAGTATAAAAGAATTTTTAAAACTATATATATATATATGCACTTGGGAGTATATATCTAAGATGATAACTAACATTTTTCATCAAGAGTTTAAAGAGTACCAAAGGATATAATTTGGAGCATAAAAATTGAGTGGTTTTAAAATGAAACTGTTTCATGACTTAGTTGAATGTATCCAACGTAATAAAATACCATCCCAGTTTTAAATGACACACAAAAACCATAAAATGGTACATAATTAATAGGTTAACATGTCATGCTTCAATATAGGCCTGTATTATGCAATATTTAACTCAGCTTAAACATTTATCTCCTTAAACATTTATCATTACATATGGTTAAAACTTTCAAAATCCTTCCAACTTTTAAAAGGTATGGCATTATAATATTGTACATACTATACTAATATTAAAATATTACACATAATTATCTATAGTCAGCCTACTATATAATAGTACACCAGAACTTCCTACTTCCATCTGACTGCAACTTAGCACTCATTAATCAACCTTTCTCCATGTATCCTTCCCCTGTACTCTACTCTGCTAAGCCTCTGTTAACTGCCTTTCCACTCTCAACTTCTGTGAGATGAACTTTTTACATCCCACATAGGAGCAAGATCATGCAGTACTTGTCTTTCTATGGATGGTTTATTTCACTTATAATGATCTTCATTTCCATCCATACTGCTGCAAATGACAAGATTTCATTCTTTTTTTTAATGATTAAATCATATTTCATGCTAAGTATGTACATTTTATTTGTCCATTCATCAGCTGATGGACACTTAGGTTGTTTCCACTTCTGGCTGTGAATACTGCTACAATAAACATGGGAGTACAGATGTCTCTTGGACACACTGATTTCTTTTGAATACATACCCAGGAATGAAACTGCTGGATCACACAGCAGTTCTATTTTCAATTCTGGGGGAACCATTCATATGGTTTTCCACCATGGTTGTACAAATTTACATCCCACCAAGAGTGTGCAAGGGTTCCCTTATCCCACTTCCTCACCAGCATTGATTATCTTAGTTTTATAATCATAGCCATATTTGCTAGGGTGAGGTGATATCTTATTGTGGTTCTGATTTGCATTTTCCTGATGATTAGTGGTATTGAACACTTTTTCATATTCCTGCTGGCCATTTGTATGTCTTCTTTTGAGAAATGTCTATTGAGGTCTATTGCCTATTTTTAAATCAGATTAGTTGTGTTTTTTAGTGGAGTTCTTTGTGTATTCTGGATATCAACCCCTTCTCAGAAGTATAGTTTCCAAGATTTTCTCCCATTGTGTCTCTTTACTGTTGACTGTTTCCTTTACTTTTTAGTTCGAGCAAATAACATTTGTCTGTTTTACACTTTTGTTTCCTGCACTTTCAGAGTTTCGTCCAAAAAAAAATCTCTTGCCCATTCCAATGTCCTGAAGAATTTCTCCTGTTTTTTTCTAGTTGTTTCGTAGTTTCAGGTCTTATAGTTAAGTCTTTAGTACATTTTGAGTTAATTTTTTTTTAAAGGTGAAAGGTGTCTAGGTTTATTTTCATTTTTTAGCATGTAGACAGATATTCAATTTCCAAGGACCACTTTTGAAAAGACTGCCCTTTTTCTAGTGGGTATTCTTAGCATGTTTGTTTAAAAATCAGTTGGCTGTAGATGTATGGGTTTCATAGTTTCATACACACACACACACACACACACACACACACACACACACACACATATTCCCTCCCACCCCCACCCAATGCTGGGGACTAAACCCAGATCAGAGCCTTGCTCATGCTGCTCCATAGTATGTTTTGAAGTCAGGTGATATAATGCCTCCTGCTTTGTTCTTTTTGCTCAAGACAGCTTTGCCTATTCAGGCTTTTTTGTGGTGCCATATAAACTTCATAATTTTTTTGTAGTTCTGTGAAGAACACCATTTTTTATTTTTTCAGTACTAGGAATTGAACCCAGGGCCTGGAGCACGCTAGGCAAGTCCTCTACCACAGCCCTACGCCATCAGCATTTTGATAGAGATTGCACTCAATCTATAAACTGCTTTGGGTAGCACGGACATGTTAACAATACTGATTCTTCTAACCCATGACCACAGGATATTTTCCACTTTTTCTTTTCACTTCCATTTTTTTTCATCAACATTTTATAATTTTCACTGTAGAGCTCTTTCACCTCTCTATTTAAATTTATTCCTAGGCTTTTTGGGGAGTTTGGCAGCTACTGTAAATGGAATTAGTTTCTTAATTTCAAGTCAGACAATTCATTGTTAGCATACATTGATATTTGTATATTGATTTTTTGTCTCTCCTGTAACTTTGCTAAATTGATTTATTAGCTCTAACAGTTTTTTGTTTTGGGGGGGTTTTTTTGGTAGAGTTTTTGGGGTTTTCTACATATCAGATCATGTCATCTGCAAACAGTGACAATTTGACTTCTTTCCCAATTTGGATGCTGTATTTCTTTCCCTTGCCTGGTGACCCTGGCTAAGATTTCCAGTATTATGTCAAATAAAAGTGATGAAAGTAGGCCTCCTTGTCCTATTTCAGATCTGAGAAAGTTTTCAGTTTTTCCCTGGTTCAGCATAACTAACGTTGGTGTTGGTTTATTAGAAATGAGCTTTATTATATTGAGGAACATATCTTCGATATCTTATTTGTTCCAAATTTTTATAATGAAGGGGTGTTGAATTTTGTCAAACATCTTTCTACATTTATTGAGATGCTCATAAGTTTTATCCTTTGTCCTGCTGTATGCTACATTATGCTCATTGATTTGCATACACTGAACAATCCTTGTATCCCTGAGATAAATCCCACTTGATGGTGGTGAATAATCTTTGTAATGTGCTGCTGGATTTCATTTACTAGTATTTCGTTGAGAATTTTTGCATTGATGTCCATTAAGGATATTGGTTTATAGTTTCTGTTTTTTTATTACATTCTTGTCTGGTTTTGGTTTCAAGGTAATGTTGGCCTTATAAAATATGTTCGGAAAAATTCTTTCTTATTCTTTTAGAATAACTTAGAAAGAACTAATATTAGTTCTTCTTTAAATGTTGGCAGAATGCAATGATGGAGCTTTTTTGTGTGTGGGGGGAGAGGTCCTGGGATTTTCTTTGGTGAGAGCTCTAAGTACTACAAATAATTTCTGAACCAGTTATTACATTTAGTAGTATTAAGAGTATACCATATAAATGTCAATAAAATAATTGCTAAATACAAAAAGTAAATTTTTACTAGAAATTCTTAATGAGATAAATGGGGTGTAGTTTTCCTAATAATTATGTATATCATATCTATTTAAAATTTTCTTTTTGTGCTAGATTTAAACAGTACAGCAAAAAATCTACCCCTTTATTTATTTTATTTGTCTTTTTTTGGTTCTGGGGATCAAACCCAGGACTGCTTGCTTTATACCGAGCTACACTGCAGCCCTATTTCTACTTTTGACAGTTTTCTATGTTGAGAAAACTTGTTCAAAGTAGAGGTGTATCTAAGGTAACCTGTCATGTGGTTACCACCACTGTCCCAAAGGACTTCTAAGAGTTACATGTCTAGTTTTGACATATTATCCAAAATCATTTTGAATATTCTATCAGGTAACAAATCCATTGCATCCTCCTTCAATTTTGTTCTAAGTCAAAATGAGAAAATGACTTAGAAATGCATATGTTGCTTGACAATAAGAAACATTTACTTTTTCAACACCAACCCAGGGGGTTTAACACTTAAAGACAAAGCAGTTTAATAGATTTAGGATGGGGGAAAGAACTTCTTTCTTTGGCAAAATGGAGGTCAAGCTACTTCAAAAAAGCAGGTTGGAGAGAAGAATCAGCATGCCTATTACCATGCTAGACTTCTTACAGGAAAGAGAATATAGCATTGAGTCAGTCAAAACTCTCTGATTCCATCCTCTTTATCTCCATCTTTTCTTGATTGAGTTCAGGATATGTCACCCTAAAATATGGTACCTTGGCATCTGAGAAAACAGTAGAAGAAGTTCCACTTCCACATACACCTTTTTTAGGTGGTGGGTACTAGAGATGGGCTGCTTTACCACTAAGCTATATCCCCAGTCCTTCTTATTTTTTATTTAGAGACAGGGTCTTACTATATTGCTTAGGACCTTGCTAAATTGCTGAGACTGGCCTCAAACTTGTGATCCTCCTGTCTCAGCCTCCCAAGTTACTAGAATTATAGGCATGCCACTGGACCCAGCTAATACACACACACACACACACACACACACACACACACCCTTCTCCCCTGAAGCAGGTCATAAAACCTAGGAAACTCATTCTTTCATCTTTTTTCCTCTTCCTCCCCTTTAGACCATACCTATTTATCCCCTAATCACACTCTGTGTGACTTTCATAAAAATAGAGTTCTCCCATTTCTTTGGGTATTCAGTTCTGAAGGCTCTTGTGCCACACAAAGTTTCAATTAAACAGATTTCTGTGTGCTTCTCTTGTTAATCTGCCCTGTGTTATACAGGGCCCAATCATGAACCCCCAGCAATGGATAAGAAAAAATTATTAACTTTTTCCTCTACATACACTCCACCCAGTAGCTACAAACCCCAGCTTAAAATCTACTTCCCTAATTTATCTGGCCTTCAAAAACTATACAACAGGATCATGGATTGCCTCTAGCCCAGCAAATTATCCTTCTGAACACTTGCAGCTCTTTCAGGACATCACTCTGCGATCCTTGACATATCCTGCCCCCCTGAACCAGGTATTCTCTTTTTCCTCTAGTCTTGCAAAATGGTTAGGCACACAAAGTTGAAAGTTCCACAAACCTATATTTGTTTCTCAGTTCTGCCCATTTACCTCTGTCAATTGATCTTGTCTTGGGCAAGATACTAAACTCCTGTGGGCCTCAGTTCTTTCATCTATAAAATGGGGTTACATCATGAACAGGAAGATTAAATTATAAAACATAGAAAGTCCTTAGCATAGTGCATCATATTTAATAAGTGCTTAATAAATGAGTATCCTGTTATCTCTATCTGACTAAGCTTCTATAGATAAAGGGCAGAGTTTTATTCAACCTTCTATGCCTCACAGAATAGGGTCTTGTGCCAAAGAGGTGCTCAATAAATTCTTGGTGAATAAGAAAGGAAAGAAAAAAGATGTCATTCATGGCAATTCTCTGAAACTATGACCTTAACCTGAACATATAATAGGCCCTTAGTTCTCCTTGCTTTTCTAATTTTGCCAGCTATGCTTGGAATGCTAAACACTCCTAAGAAGAGTAGAAACATTAACTTTGTAGAGGAAAGCTAACCAGACTTGACATATATTAATAAATCCTTTACAGGATGAAAATAAGACTTTAAGGCAGAATAGAACAGTGTGTCAACAAACGAAAACAGCCTTGAACAATATATGCACCTGACTATGTGATCTGCCTAGAGTTCACTGTAATTAACACCATTAATTACTGCCTTTCCCCCTCTTTGCTAGGTAAAATGTCCCAGGAAACTTGGACACTTCTTTTTTTAAACTGGATTTTCAGCAGGCTCACTTGCTCATTGTAAGTGAACAGAATGCCGTGTCTTCTTAAGAACATCTGCTGAAACAAGTCAGGGAAGAAATTGCATCATAGGGGAAAAACAGGATGTGTATTTTCACACCCTTTTCTGTTTTCCATTTATTCTGCAATCTTGCACCCGAGTCTTCTAGGAACTTAGGTGCAAATCCTGACATTGCTCTTACTATCTGTGATCAGGACTTTTTTTTCTTGTGCGGATGTTGAGGATCAAGCCCAGGGCTTGCCCAGGCTAAGCAAGCACTCCACCGCTAAGCTACACCCCCAGCTTAACTACTCGTATAACCCTGAACAATTACTTCATGTTTCTAAGCTTCAGCTTCTTCACTGTTTTTGTTTTTTTTTAAAGCAAAACACAACCCCACTCCACCTTCCTCACAAGGTTACTAAAAGGATTATGTACAGTGAAAAACCAGCTTAAAAGGTATTGGTGGTAAATACACCTCAGGACCTCACAGACTAGAATTCCTGACACAGTCTCCCTTCCTCACTCCTAGCAACGCTGCATGATCTCTCTGGGCTCTCACAGTGAGTCAATTCCATTCTCTTTTCTCTGCAAAACAGCTTCTCTGTTCAGGGGTGCACCTGGTACCTGGGCTGTAAAAGAAGCTGCACAAGACTCAGCTCCACCCAGCTGTGACTCATCTGCTGCATTCCAATTCAGCCTCTGTGGAAAAGGTCTATGATTCCAGTTTTCCTCAGAAGCCCCACTGTTACCCCAGGCAAGGCCAGAGTTACAGAGCACCCCCACATATCCTTTCTGTACTCTTGGCCTCAGGATTTGTACAGTGCAGTGTTCAAAGTGCCAAGTGGGCACCTCCTCTGCAGGGAAAGTAGTTCCCTTCACCCTTGCCTCACAATCTCCTGTCCCTGCACCTACCAAAATAACCCTGAACTCTGGGAACCCAAAACCTTGTCCGTATTGAAATCAATACGTAAGGCAGAAAGAGCCAGAAAAATGCATCCCAGATTTCTCAAAGTCTGAAGAAAAGGCTGGCAATAGGAACCACCACAAGGAATTCTGAATCTGATAGGAAAACAAAGGTGTGGAATCTCAGACGCCATCTGCCCAGGAATATCTACCCCCAAAACAGAATCTGAACAGCTGAAAGACAAACCTTCCAACCCCTGCCTGGGTAGAAGAAAGCGGGGTAAGAATTTTTAACAGGGATGTTTGCCTAACAAGTTAGTAAAATCAAAAGAGAGCATCAAGAACTGTGAGAAAAACAACGACCAAGGTGGAGCCAGTCCCACTGCTGACTTCCAAAAGTACAAGCAAGTTCAAGAAAGGACTAGTCTATAGAGTTATGTTCACAAAGAAAGAAGTAAAAGGCAAAGGCAAAGCTATGCATGCTTTTCTAGAAAGGAACGTCTCTTTTTGGTTTTTGCCTAGCAAGACAGAACTAACTTTTAACCATGAATTAAGCAAAGAGGTAAAAATCTCAGATTCATATAGTCACTTTAGACTAAAAGAATAAAAGCAAAGGCTTTTACAACTAATTTTATTCAATTTATCCATAAGTTTCTCATTTGAATTCTGTTTTAAAGAATCAGCTAAAAGGTTTCACAAATATAATAATGTTATACATTTCCAATGAGAAAAATAAGTTTTGTGATCTGGGAAGATATTTTTCACAAGTCTGTGAAACTTCTGAGGTGGTAAAGACCATACATTAAAAAAAAAAAAAAAATCAGCAGGATGTTATTGTGCACATCTGTAATCCCAGCTACTTGAGAGATTGAGACAGGAAGACCCAAGTTCAAGACCAGCCTCAGCAATTCAGCAAACTCCTGTCTCAGAATAAAATTTTTAAAAGGAGGGATGTAGCTCAGTGGTAGACATAAGGCCCTGGGTTCAATCTTAAGTACTGCAATAAAATAAAATAAAATGTGGTTTTAGTCCTAAAATTCATATGAAAGCACAAAAGAATCTAAGCAGCCAAAGCAATCTTGAGCTTAAAGGATGAAGCTGGAAGCATTATAATACCTGATTTTGAGACATACCACAGATCCATAGTAACAAAAACAGCATTGCTTTGCACAAAAACAGACGTAGGCCAGTGGAACAGAAGAGAGGACCCAGAAATAAATTCATACATCTTCAGCCAACTGACTCTTGACAAAGGTGCCAAAATTATACACAGGAGAAAGGACAGACTCTTCAACAAATGGTGCTTGGAAAATGGGATATCCACACATAGAAAACACAAACTTGTTTTCTATCTCTTACCCTGTCAAAAAATCAACTCAAAGTGGGGCACAAAGGTGCATACTGGCAATCCCAATGGATTGGGAAGCTGAGGCAGGAGGATCACAAGTTCAAAGTCAGCCTCAGCGACTTAATGAGACCTTGTCTCAAAATAAAAAATAAAAAACGGGACTGGGGATGTGGCTCACAAATTAAATGCCCCTGGGTTCAATCCCTGGTAAACACCCCCTCCCTACTAGCCAAAATCAACTCAAAATGGATAAAAGACCTTAATATAAGACCTGAAATGATGAAACTACTAGAGAAAGACATAGGGGAAACACTTAAAGGTATTGGCACAGGCAATTTAATCCTGGCTAGGAGCCCAAAAGTACAGGAAACCAAAACAGACAAATGGAATTATACCATAGCAAAGCAATCAACAAAGGGAAGAGACAACCTACAGAATGTGGGAAAAGCTTTGCCAGGTATTCATCTGACCTGATTAATATCCAGAATACATAAAGTCATAACAAAAAAATATACATAATCCTATTTAAAGATGGACAAATGGTCTAAATAAATACTTCTCCAAAGAAGAAATACAGCTAGGTATGGTGGTGCATGCCTGTAATCCCAATGACTCAGAGGCTGAGGCTGGAGGAGCACAGGTTCAAGGACAACTCAGCAGCTCAGAGAAGACCCTAAGCAACTGAAGATCCTGCTTCAAAATAAAATAATAAAAAAGGCCGTGGATGAAGCTTAGTGGTAAAGTACCCCTCTGTTCAATCCCTAGTACCAAAACAAAACAATAAATACAAGTAGCTAATAAATTTATGAAAAATGCCTCAAGATCTTTAGCCATAACAGGTATGCAAACTGCAACTATAATGAGATTCCATATCACTCCATGAATAGCTATTACCAAAAAAGGAAAAAAAATTAATAAAAATAACACAATTGGTGAGGCTGTGTAGAAAAAGAGAATGTGAATTAGAATACTATGGGTGAGAATGTGAATTAGAACAGTCACTACGGAAAACAGTATGGAAGTTCCTCAAAAAATCAAA
Organism: Callospermophilus lateralis; assembly: GCF_048772815.1. NCBI lineage: Eukaryota > Metazoa > Chordata > Mammalia > Rodentia > Sciuridae > Callospermophilus > Callospermophilus lateralis. The sequence goes on along the minus strand of NC_135309.1, from coordinate 75,694,806 downwards.
ATTAGAACAAATGATATAGCTATCCCACTCCTGGGTATAGAGTCAAAGGAAATGAAGTCAACATATAAGAGATACTTGTATGCCTGTGTTTATTGCAGTACTATTCACAATAGCCAAGATATGGAATCAATTTAGGTGCCCATCAACAGATAAATGGACAAAGAAAATAAGATATTTATACAGAATGATATATACAAATATGTGTGCATATATATTTATGGATGGATAAAAAATATATAAGGTTGAAATCATGCCATTTGTAGGAAAACGGATGTAACTAGAGGACATCATGTTCAGCAAAATAAGCCAGTCCCAGAAAGACAAGTATCACATTTTCCCTCAACTGTTGAAACAAAAAAGAAGGATGACCTGAAAGTACAAGAGGAACTATTAGAGGCTGGGAAGAGGGCTGGGGATAGGGAGATGAGGGTAGATGTGTGGGTGGACATGACCATGCATGTATGGAAATATCAGTGCATCAGATTAACTTATACAATTAATATGTATTAATAATAATTTTTTTCAAAAGATGTCTTTTAAAAGTATACTTGAGAAAACCACAATACTGACAAAAAGAAAAAGGCTTGCGATCTAAACTCTGACAGCTTTGCTTTGACAGCTAAATTAAAAAACAACAGAATTGGGGGGGGGGAAAGATTTCTAAACTTCTTTTATATTTATATGTATATATTTTTTTCAGTCCTTCCAACTCTGTGACAGGTAAACCAGAATTTAAGGAAGAATAGGAATCTTTAAAGTTTATGTACCCATTGTTTTATTTTAAGGATAGTTCAAAATGCTAAGTGACATGTTACAACAGGTCATAGCCAAGCTAGATCTGGAATTCTGGTCTACTGAAATCAAGTTCAACTTTATGGTCTTCTTTTTTCTTTCTTTCTTTTTTTTTTTTTTCTTTTTTTTTTTTTTTTTACCAGAGGCCTTCTCAATGCAAAGGTTTAAATAATCAGACAAGAGCAACCTAAATCTCGCTCAGAGCAGACACTCTTATAGTCAGGGTGAGGAGAGAGTGGGAACACAGATTTCAACCACATCTCAGCAGCTTATCTAATTCTAATCTGTCACCATGAAAAAGGACAGCCACAATCACACTCTCCAAAACTAAGTGTTAAATTTTCTAGAAATCTTCTCTAAACACCTACTCAACAGTTCTTGGTTAGAATGCTTTGTTCTAATTCTCTTGGATGAAAATTAAAAGTAATTTTTTCTTTTTCATCTTGAGATGACCCAGAAGGAATAAACAAACACAAACTTCACAATCAACATCAAAGGCCCAATAGGTATGAGAGCTATTATGTCACCATCTTTTTCCAGGCACCTTATCCTCACTTTTTCCAAACATTCCTCAAAGCCTTACCCAGACACCCTCCAAGCTGCAGAACCAAGTACACTTGCAAATCACCTCTTCCAGCCTCTACTTCCTCACCTAAAACACAAATTGATTATCTTCTTCTTCCACTGTCCAAGTCTTCCTCCTTTGAAAAAGGAGTGATCTGCAGCCCTCTGTATATTACCCTGAATTAACATGTTCATGTATAAATGTGTCTTATGGCCCGCTCTTCAAAGACTCAGGCTATATCTGTTACATCATGGGAGAAATTTTGACACTTGAATTTTGTATGAGCAGTCTGGAATTGTTTCATTACTTTTTCTGTAAATGACACTGCATGCTTCCTAGTACAATATCAGTGTCCTTAACTCTGAGCCTTTTGAGACTATATCTGTTGGAAACGAATGTGCATTTGAAACCCTTTTGCAAACTTAATGCATTCCTGACAATTATCTATAGGGCTTTTAAAAATTACAACATGGAAAAAATTCAAATGAAAATAAATCTCACTCCCACTTCCAATCCGTATTCTCTCAGAACACTTCCCAAAGGCCACTACTATTATCAGTTTGTAACACATCCTGCCTGTAAGTAATTTTGCATGCATCCTCCCCCTACTTCTCAATTTTTGTCTTTTTATATAATGGGAACATATTATACAATACCAGAATCCATGCTTTTTTGTCTTCTCCACCACTTCACTAACACTATATCCTGGAGATCATTCCATATCAGCTTATACAAATTTAATACATTTTGTTTGGTTGGTTTTTCTTTCTACATTACAAACACTAACTGACTAGGGTACAGACCCCAGCTGTGTGGTCTTGAAGAAGTCTCTTCCTCTGCTATTTTACCTGAACACTCAAAGTCAAGGCACCTTCTAAAAGTTAGGAGTAAGATACTATCTGTACAGTGTCCACATAGAGCCAGGCATGTGGGGATGTTCGATGATTGTTGAGTCACTCATCTTCCTCCCCCTTGGTGGGCTCCTAGTGGAGCTGGCCTTTCATGGCTGGCACTGTGGAATTATGGAATCAAACCAACAAAAGTTCAAATCCCACTCTCAGATTCTTTTAACAGAGACATGGTGTTCCATAGAGATGGGGAAACATATTCTTTTATTAAGTCAGTTTCCTACTATTGAATATCAAGTCTCTGTGATGACAACTTAGTCAAAGTTCAGCTCATACTATAAAAGTAACCTTGTTGATCTAATAACTTTCTGGACCAACTGAGAGGTTGGGGCTTATTTATGAAATCCCTGATACACAGCCCTGGCTTCTGTGTGTTCCTCATTCAATAACTTTGCTTCCCCTCTCTGAGCTCTGCAGGCTTTGCCCTTTTTGTGTGTTTTTTATTTTTCTTGTCTGCTTGAAAAAATGCACTCAGGTGGGGCTAGCACTAATTACTTCAAATAGGAAAGAACGGGGTCTAGGTATACAGCTCAGGGGGAGAGCACTTGCCCAGTATGTGAGACAGTGAGTTCAATCCTCAGTAACGGGGGGGGGGGGGAGGAAGAGTGGGGTGGGGGATACCACTACCTTACACAGAAGATGTAATGAGTAATTATGTGAACTTTAAAATTACCACAATCTCTTCACTATTAAGAATGCACTGTGAGAAGTTTGCTGTTTCCAATTCATAGTCACAGAAAATCCCAATGGGGCTGGAGAGCAATGAGCATTTGAAGCGACTAGGAGGGGAAAGTGATGACAGAAAGTAGAAAGGCAGTTACCAAGAGGGGAGGGGAGTCAGTGTTCAGTGGGTTTTGAGTTTCAGTGTTACAGATGAAAACGTTGTTCTAGTGATCTGTTGTAGGCCAATGTGAATATCTTTAACACTGCTGACTTTACACTTAAAATGGCGGATATAGTGAACTTAATTTTTTTTACCATGATTTTAAAAAATAGCTTGAACTAAAGGCTACACTGAAAAGTAGAAACCCAGTAAGGAAGAAAACCCCTAAATGTGCTCACAATATACCTGGCTGCTAAGATCTGCAGGTGAGCAGGGCAAAAGAACCTGCAGGCAGAGTGTGCTTGGGCTTGCCTACTTCCTCCACTCCCTATTTATACTGAGTCCACTAGAATAAAATGAAACTCCCCAATTTCCTTCCCAAGCCCCACTGTACTTGAATGGCCTCTCCCCATCCCTCCCTCTCAAGCCCACAGCTCCTTAACATAATCCTATTATCCTTTGTATATAAAGTGGACACTATTATTGTAAATATAATTCAAACACTGACAGGTGGATTTGCAGACCTTTTCATGCTTTATATAGAAAGAAATCCTTCTATTTTAGGAGAAGGAAACTAAAGTATACATACCAAGCTCCTACCAAAGTCTGACAGGATGTTCAGCTCATTTCAAACACCATTTCCATGTTGACGATTCTGAAGCAGGGGGCAATATCCCCATTTCACAGATGAAAAAATTGAAGCTCTGGTTGGCTAAGTGCCTTTATAATGCCACGCATTTGACACATGTACTACTGAAGCTGAACAAAGATTTACCAGATCCACACCACCTCTATCTGACACATTGGTCTCTTCACACAGTAGCCTTTCCTCTACTTTAACAAAAAAGATCTAAATGCCAAAAGTCAAGCTGAGCTTCTGCTGACTCTCACATCTGACACAATGTGCCAACCAGAGGAAGTGCCCAATATATGATAATTACTTTCTTTTTTGTTTCAGGAAAGAAATGTTTGTATTACAAAAAATACACAAGCTGCTTAATAGCACCAATGGATCTTCATGCTATAGCTTTTGTATTTAAAGCATTCCTTATTTAAAATATTTTGGGCAGAGAGTAATGTCACTGAACAAATCACCTTATGACATTTTAGTGCAAAATCTTAGTGAAATATGTGGAATTTGAACATTCAATGGTTACTTTCTTAACTATTTCTCAAAAGCCCAGAGCTACACTGCCCCAAGTGAAACTGTACTATATCAAAGCATTTCTCTGTCTCTCCTGCTCTGGGTGCACCCACCTCAGGTCACAAATAGAAATCCTGGCCAGCTACCCCCAGGTGAATCATTAGTTATATGCTATGATATATGTCATCCTGTTGTGCTTTTCAGTCTGAAGATGTTGCTGTGATCGCTTACTTCTGTGTCCATCAGTGGGATACATTTATGACCTTAAAATGCTGCATCAGAGAATCCTACCATTGTTCATCCACTGTGGTTGGTTTCACCCAATATTTTCCTTACAGGTAATTATGGATTATATCTAAATATTCTGTCTTTATTGATTACCTATAGCAGAGACTTTTCTGACAAGTCTACCTGCATGAGTTGCTAAGACCTTATCAGAGAAAGGCCTATACAAATGTACACTTTTCCCATCTGCATCTCTCTTCCTGATTTACCCCAAACTCCACCTAAGCATTTCTGATTTGCAAGGAATGCTGGCTGCCTGCCCTGGCGCTGAACTCTGGGTGGGGCAGCAGGCTGCTGGGTGCAGAACTCCTGACTCTGGAATGTACTTCCTCATAGAGGTGCCAAGACCTGCACTTGGCAGATTCTAAACACAATAGCTTTTTAGTTACCAGGCATTTATTGTTCCTTACTGAGGGGTGAATAAAAAGCTTTTTAAACTTATAGAGAACTGGGATATGGTTAAGGGGAATAGTTATTTAGGTGGATTGAATTACTGTAACTTCAGAAGAAATAAGAGACTGTCTTCTAAAAGTCATTACTATAAGTTAAAGATACAAACTAACAAAAAGTAAAAATCTCCTTTCTATCAGAACTTATTTTTTATTATATATAAATGTTAAATGAGAAGTGAGAATGTGTGCTGATAATCCAAAAACTTTAACTCTAAAATTTCATTTAAAGAGAATACTGGGGGCTGGGACTGGGGCTGTAGCTCAGTGGTAAAGCACTTGCTTGCATGTGTGAAGGACTGGGTCCGGTCCTCAGCACCACATAAAAATAAATAAAGACATTGTGTGTCCATCTACAACTAAAAAAAAATATTAAAAAAAAAATAAAAAGAATACCAACAGAATTCCCTCTACAAAAATTAATATCTGGCCTGATTAAGGTAAAACTAAATCTCCTTATTTAAACTATAATTTTATTTCTGCCAAATATAGTATACTATCATAAAAGAACTTTTTCTGTGTTTTTAAATAATAAGGAAAGTAACTATGGCAAAGTAATTTACTAAGGTAACACTTTTGTTTTCCTCTAGCTAGTAAAAAATTTTTTTTAAAATTTTTTTAGAGAGGTACTGGGGAGCCAACTCAGGGTTGGGTCTTCTGCATGTTAGGCAAAAGCTCTACCACGGAGCTCCAATTCCAGTCCAATTTAAAAAAAAAAAAATTTGAATAAAAAAAAATGAGAGAGCCATTGTTCATTCTCACCAGTTCCAGAGAAAGGAAGCTTCTGAGTGAGGGGTTATTCTGAAGCAGCACAGCAGGAGGAAGATGGGAAAAAGCAGAGCGACAGGAAGATCTCTTTAGGTAGGCTGGACCCTAGGCCCAAGAGGATCTCAAACTGATCCCAGACCCCTCCCCTCTTACTCTCACTCAGACTGGCTTTACACAGACTGTCCACCTTTGTGGGGCCTGCAGGGCTTGGAAAAGGAGCATGCATACAACAAGCACAGCCACGCTGGTGCAATGAAGACTAGAGGGCCTCTTCAAACCTCTGCTCTGAATCAGAAGCCCACCACAGCATTAGGAGTGAGGGACTGCCTTTCTATCAGCCAAGGTCAATTAAGACTCAATGCAGAGTACATTTGAAATAGAAAAACAAGAAAATGCAATATTTAAAAAATGGAAGAAAATTATCCCTGACAATATTCTTCCTACATAGCATAATAGCAACTGCAACCCTGGATCACTGGCATTTGCTAAGCGGTACTTCCTCACTCAGGACAATCATACAGTCATAGGGTGGGTCATCTAGGGATTCATAGAACACATCACAGTACTGTGGAGCACAAGCTACTAAAAAAAAATTCAAAGTGAAATGTGCTTTTAGCAGTCTTAAACACTGGATTATATACGGTACTTTTTAGAATAAAAATGATGGGTATATATCATTGTTTAAAATACATAATAAATAATCATGAATGCTTAAAGACATTACTAGAGGGATATTTGCTATAGTTATAGTTTTCAAATATTGAAACAGCTTAAGTATCTGATAATTAAGGATTGGTTGAATAAATTGTCACATTTATATAAAAATCTATAAAGCAGAACATCGTCCAGACATTAAACTGGTGCCACATAAGAACATGTAAAGATGTAGGACATATTCATGATATATTAAAAAAGACAATTCTGTTGTAAAACATTATCATTCCATTTTTCTAGGAAAGATATATGAACAATTAACAGGCTATAATAATACATAGCTAGTACTAGAAGACAGAACTGAATATGAAAGCTTTATTTTTTCTTTTTTGTGAGGGAAAGTTCTAAGTTTTCTAAATCTTATAAAATAACTATATATTTTAATATTAGTAAAGGCATACCACATGTCACATTCTTTAAAGACCCACTTGATGCTGGAAGGCTGTCCTCAGAGAAGGACACCTATTCCATGTCATGCCCCACCTGTACCCTCATTCCCTAATGAAGAAGGAATATGTTCCAATATGATCAACCAACAGACCATGCTACAGGGGGCTCTTTCACAGCAGAACAGAATGGAACCTGAGACGTGACCTTGTTAGCATGGATTTGACAGCACAATATAGTTCCAAGTTGCTCTGTGAAAACTGCATTTGGCTGAATCTACAAAAGCCAGGAAAAAAAAAAAAAAAAGGTTTGTCCCTAAATCCAGCTTCTAGTATTTAGGATTCTATGGAAAGCACAAAGAAAAAGTGTTCCTGTCAGTAGACTATATGCAGATATTTCATAAAAGCACAGGAGACCAAAAAAAAAAAAAGCAAATTGCACAGGTTTATAGAGATAGCATATGTGATTCCAGCATCACAAGTGGAATGAAATGTTGACTTGAGGCAGTGAATGTTTTTAATATTCTCAGTTGGTCTCAGAAGAATTTTATAAGGCATTCATGGTGTTTCAGAAATAGCATAGGATTTGAAGGTTTTCTTATTAACTATAGCTGTAGTATAATTGATCCAAATGGGACTTAAGACTGCTCATATAAAAGTAATACAAGTATTAAGATAAAGCATAAAACTAGGCATTAGAAGACTAGAATCTTTGGCCTAGGATTATTATGTAATTGCAAGAAAGTTCTCTGGGTGGCCTTGGCCCAACCCAGGCTTTTTTGCCTATGGTTCTCAAGAATAACTGTAAAATATGCTAGGAATGTGATATCCTAAGATCGAGAGGAACTACCCTGATTAGCCCAGCCCTTATTCCTGTCTCTCCTAGGGACTGTAATATCTTGAGTTAGGAAGAAACTGCAGAGGACAGCCTGAGCTTTGTTCCTCTCTTCTCTAGAAGCAAGATGTCCACCAAAGCTTTAAAGTCTAGTGAGTCACATGACCACTTAGGTATGTAATCCAGAGTGAACTGCCTTTTAGGGTCCTTTAAGGTGTAGTGGAAGTAAAGCATACTCCATTAAGACTCTGTCCCAGGAAGCTTTACTGAGGTCTGGAGGACCAACTCATAAGAGATTCTAGTCTTCTTTTGTCCCATGCTACCTAACTATAAATAATAAAGCTACTCCATGTAACTTGTTACACTTGAGTGTGTTCTGTCTCCTTGTACTCAGACTAATTGGTAACCAGACTAATTGGTAACTAATTGAACTTGCTCCATACTAATACTGACCAACTGTCTGAAATCTTCAGTTTCCTCATCAGCTAAGTGAGGAATAACAATAACAGTAATGTGGCAAGGTAATCTATTACAAATTTAAATCATGTTTTATTTCTGCCCCTATAGAACCACCAGAAAAGGATTGTTTCCTCCCAGTTCAATGAAAGAAGGGGACCTTCTTGGATTTAATTTGGCTTTAGAAATGATAAGTTGGATGCCATCTTCACACCCAGAAATGGTGGAACAAACTCATACATTTCATAGGCTTGACATTTAATGAGGATTAAATGAAACAGTAGATGTCATATTCTTTGCAAATTTTCATATGATGTTCAGATTTAACTTCTATTATTAAAAATTCTATTCAGGGGCTGGGATTGTGGCTCAAATGGTAGAGAGCTCGCCCAGCATGCATGAGGCACTAGGTTCGATCCTCAGCACCACATAAAAATAAAATAAAGATATTTTTAAAAATTCTATTGACTTTACATAATATGACAGAAAGACCCAGAAGACCTTGGGTTCCTTCCCCAACCCTACCTCTGTATAGCTGCTGGGGTTGTGTCTCCCTCACTTATAAAATGTGAACATACTTGCCTCATTCCACCAAACAAAGTTATTGTGAGACTAAAATGAGATGTTATATGTGAAATGAACCTGGAGAGAATTAGACAAGGGTAATCTATAAGCAAGCCACAGACTCAAGTCAGCAACATTATTTTATAGTAAAATTCTGAGGGCTTTGATTACTAAACATATAAATTAAAACTGATTAATTTATTAAAGAAATAATCTACATCAGAAACAAAAAAATTCAAGAAACCCAAATGTCTACCAACAGTAGAATAGATAAAATTGAAAACCTCTGGAATACTCACAGCAAGAAAAATAAATACACTTTAGTACCCACTACATGTCATGTTGATACAAAAAATAAGATGCAAAAGAAGATGCACATGACTGATTAAGAATAGGCAAAGGCTCTATCAGAAGTAAATAATAATGGAAAGTAAGAAAATAATGATCACAAGTTACACAGGATTTCTTCTAACTGGAGAGACTGGATGATGAGAATATGATCAAAGAAATGCCATGAGGGACGGGGGGGGGGTACTAGTTATATTAAACTTTGTGTACACAACACACCCACGGACACATGTGTATATGCCCATATACACATATGCATGTTTGTATTTCATGCACTTTCTGTATTATATTTCATACTGAAATACAAACAATAACAAAAACCCAAACAAATTTTGTACAAATTAAGTTACATCACCAGTGTTTCTTTTGTTTATTTGTTTGTTTTGTTTTGTTTTTAGGAGACTTTTACAAAGAGTTTGTTTCAATTCAATATCAAATAACCAAAGAAATTACTAAGCTGAGATTTTATTTATAAAATAAAACCATTTCAAAAATAAACTATAATCATTAAGCAAGTCAGGATGACTACATATCTACAAGTGACTACTTATCTACAAATGAATAATTACTGATTGAATATTACCAAGGACAAACTAAATATTCTACTAGTAAAAACGAGAAGACTATAAGTCTGGTGGGATGGTGCACACCTGTAATCTCAGTGACTTGGGAAGCTAAGGAAGTATGTTCTCAAGTTCAATACCAGCCATGGTAACTTAGCAAACTCTGTCTCAAAAAGGAAAAAAAAAAAAAAAAAGCCAGGTGCAGTGGTACATGACTTGGAAGGCTGAGGCAGGCAGATCACAAGTTCTAGGACAGCCTCAGCAACTTAGCAAGACTCTCCCCCTCAGCAAATTAGTGAGGTCCTCTGTCAAAAATAAAGAAGAACTAGGGATGCAGCTCAATAGTAAAGTGTCCTTGCATTCAATCTGCAGTACCAAAAAAGAAAAAAAGGAATAAAGAGACTATATACAGGATTATAGTACTACCTGAGCATGTCTTGTACCATGAGCCTAAAAGAAAATGCAAAGTGACTTAAGGCATCATGACTTACCAACTGGCTGTGTCTGTGCTATTCTCTTAGGGTAAGTTTTGCTTCGACTTCTTAACACATTCTGATCAGGCCGGGGAAGTTGAATAGAAAGGTCTCGGCTCATTTGTGAAGCTGTCCTGCCACTTGAAAATGCAACATTTTGATTAGCAAAGGTAAAATCACACAGCTACAAAATTAAACAAGAACTCATTCAGAATAGCTGTAAAGAAGAAGAAACACAAAGACTCGACTGGTCATCCACATATAGAGGTTTCTAATATTATTCATTGTAATATTGGCTAAGGAAGTACATTAAATTTTAGATGGGAATTTATATTAGGAGGAAGATCTTTATGAGAGAGAAACAGGAAGAAAGGGTTTATTAAAGAAGGAGTTAGATTTGTGGGGGGGCTGGGGTTGTGGCTCAGCGGTAGAGCACTCGCCTAGCACGTGTGGGGCCCTGGGTTCGATCCTCAGCATCACATAAATATAAATAAGTAAAATAAAGGTATTGTGTCCAGCAACAACTAAAAAAAAATATTAAAAAAAGAAGAAGAATGATGGGCTAGAAATAAAGGTTTCTGATTTCTTGAGCTCTACAACTCAATGGTAAATCACGTCAGGTGAAATTACACAAGAACAACAATCCCACAGGGAAGTCCCCTATTTTCCTTACAGGGCAAGCTGTGAAGTATCCCTGCTGGACCACTTTGTGTTGTTTTATTCTGAAACCCACCATGGCACAATTAGCCATTGATTGTGCCTACCTCACCTAACGGGTCACATGGGAGATTGGAAAGCAGGCCTAGAATATTCTCTAAAGATTCCATGAGGGTTCAAGAGGGCAAGCTTTCCCTGGGGCTGGACAAGGTTTCTTATGTAATTTTCCCAGAGAATTGTATAATTTCATTCGTTAGATTTCAGTGAACAGCTATTTTACTAAAATTTAATTCCACAACTGGTGAATTTGAGCCAGTGAATGACCCTAGTTTTCATAATGGAAAACACTGTTTAGGTACAGAAAAAAATGCATTTCTATATGTTTATTTTGTTTCACTATAAGGAGAGCCATCTTGGGAGGGAAAAAAAAGTCTTTTACTGGCCCCCAATTCTATCTGTCCTACATTTACAGAATAAAGATTGGTAAATATCTCCCAAAAGGTGATTAAACAACAACAATGTGAAATTCATCTTATATGCTTCTTTGAATATTTCCCCTTCTCACTATCCACTTTTATTAGAAATAAAGATGACTGTAGCCAGGTGAGGAGGTGAGGTGGTGCATGCCTGTAAACTCAGCTACTCAGGAAGATTCCAAGTTTGAGGCCAGCCTGGGAAACTTACCAGATGGTGTCTTAACATAAGACATAAAGGGTTGGGTATGCAGCTCAGTGGTAGAGTGCACCTGGCTTCAAACCCAGTACCACCAAAAAAGAAAAAATAAAGAAAAAAAAAAAGAGAGAAGTGCAACAACATTCATTTAAAAAAAAAAAAAAAAAGTAACTTCTCATCAGGCTAATTGGGACATTACCAGGAATGAGCTATTCTGAGAATTAAGGTGCCAAATTCCATCCATGACAGTACTTCATGTTTAACAGTTCATGAGAATTGGAGTGTAGGGGAACAAGCTGTGATAGTTAAATTTCAAGTGAAAATACACCTATTTTTTTTCAAAGGTATATAAGGGAACATAAATTTCTGAAAAAGTTTTAAAAAATCCACAAATATAGCAGAATTTCATTATCAAAAATGACTGGAGTATGAAGATCAGATCTACTGACATAAGACTTTCTCTGTTTTTAGAAAGACCTGGGCACTGAGTACCTCATTACACAGAGAAAAAAAAATATTTGCTGTGAAAATATAATCCAATATGTGAACCACTGAGACATTTTATAATGAGATTGTACTTTATTATTCAATTTTACCTCTTGGTTTCTCTCTTGGGAACAGAGCAGAAATGACAAAATCACATCACAAGATTAATAAGGCTAAGGTCCAGAAACAAACTGATCTGCCACAGTTTGCACAGGTCCCAGCACTACACCAACTTTTCTGCCCTCAGTTGGTCATAATGGCACAGTCTTGTGGCATGGAAGAAGGGACAGAACAATTAGCCTTTGGTTTGAAGCAACAAGCCCTATTGAAAACATAGCTATGCCTTTCTCTAGCTATCTGGTCCTCAGCAGATTTTTATTTTTAAAAATCTCTGCAGTCTCGTTTTTCTTATATATATTTCTATTTGTTCTTACTATATCCTAACAGAAATAGTTATATGTAGCATTCTATTTCTTTGTAGCAGAAAGTGATGAGTAAGTACATATAGAAACTGACAGTGAATGGTTATAGGGTCTCTCTGCATGACTGGGGACTCTCTATTGTGACAGGGAAGAGTTCTATTTCCACAATCACCCACTTCCCTGCCCTCTCACACTCTGGCATACACCCCCTTCTATGCTAAGTGACACTATCAGAAGTCCTTCAGCCTCACAGGGAGCAAGAGGGAAAAGAAGGAGAGGAGAGGCACTTGGGTTCAAGTTCCAGATTTGCTACTTAGTGGTTAAGGGTCCTTAGTTCAGTTACCTTATTTTAGGTGCTCAAATTTCTCATCTGTATAATTGGAGATCTGATACCTCTTTTGGCAGGTCACCATATAGACTGAATAAAGTAGCCCATGTGAAAGCAAGCACCTGACACTAAGGAGGTTCTCATGAGAACTTGGTCTCTTCTCTGCTTCATGAAATGTGAGATCCCGTGAGGGCGCCTGTGATTTAAGTCCCAGGAGAAGAACATCTGGGTTTCTGGGGAGTGGGGTTTCTTAAGCCTCATTCTCACTTCTGGAGTACTAATCCCACACAACTTATTCATTCATCAAAACCAGGAGTCTCCTATACACTTAACATCAGATGAGGGCAAAGTTAATTTTTAAGGGACTTAGAAAAGAAAATAGCAATGTATAATAAGACATTTAATCAATCAAATATTTAATCAATCTCCATTTCAGATTGTTGGTCCCTGATAATTAAAAAAAAAAAAAAATAGGGCCAGGCACAATGATACACACCTCTAATCCCAGTGGCTCAGAAGGCTGAAGCAGGAGGATCCCAAGTTCAAAGTTAGCCTCAGCAACTTAGCAAGGCCCTAAGAAACTTAACAAGACCCTGTCTCAAAATTTAAAAATTAAAGGAAAAAAAAGGGGAGGGGGTGCTGGAGATGTTGCTCAGTGGTTAAGCACCCCTGGGTTTAATTCCCAGTACCAAAAAAGGAGAGAGAAAATTAGAACACCACCTGATTTCACCTCAGTCATTGTCCTCCAATTTAATTTTGAAATCTGATTATCCTATATCACTAAAAATGTCTTTTTTAAAATTTAAAAATTGTTAAATTTTAAAATGTCTGTTTTTTCCATTAAGTAATGATTAGATTTCCCAAAAGATATAGTAATCTCCTTGGCATTCTGAAAGCCCTAAAATGGAAGAGAGAATAAAGGCTAGAACACTTGTCTTCCTCCATCACATACATGTACATATCACATAAGTGTACATGCACACCCCTCAAAATATTCATATATACTAATATAAACACACACCCTCATGTGCACAGATACTCACATTCACACACTGCAGCCATTTCATAGGCTGCTATTTTTCCCCAACACTCTAAAGCCTGCAAGGTGAAGCAGGGAGCTGTCTGTGTTTCAGAGCTCTGCTTGCAAGTGAGGATATTGCCTGACTGTCTAAAAACAGAGACAGGCATATGATGCTGGATAAAGGTGGGTTGTGTGTTGTCTTTCGACATTAAACAATCTATGTGCTAATGACCATCCAGAAGTCAGAGACCCATCCCTGCCTAAGCTCTGTCTACAAGGATAGAACAGCTTTCTTCCAAGGATTGTGTTAGGTTAGTGCTTCCTACGTATGGATGTGTTGATTTGCGTTTCATTAAGATTTACTTGGCAGTTAACATTAGCCAAGAAATTAGAACAGATTTAGCAGAACCTCCAATTCTGCAAAGGTTACCTTTAATTACATTCTTGGAAGAAATCATATTAAATATGCAAAATCCAATAACTTTCTAATAATAATTCCCAGTAGCCACACATTTGCATTTCAATAAATTTGAGAAATCAGGTGTGGCTAAATTTGTGGAAGCCAACTACAGCATATGTTAAACACCCTAATTATAATTTTAATAGTATAAACATTAAGGCAGATGTCTGTTCACTAGCTCCATTTTGGTGACAAGGAGATAGCTTTACACATTTTCTTTATAACCTTGGCAGTGTTTTATGCCACAACTGGAAGAACAGCCTACATACTGGCTACTGGCTACTCTTCTCAGTATAAAAGTAAAGAATCTTTTCCTTAAACTACTTGTAATTATTTCACTTTCTATGCAGAACCTTGAAAAGCTGCAGGTTAAATATTGAAACATCAATAAATACCTTCATATTAAAAACCAGGAATATCTATAATACAATTAACATTTTTATTTTTAGTCATCAAATAAGCAAACATTCAACTGAACATTGTGTACAAACGAATTCACTACTAGTCACTCCTTTATTGCCTTTGGTCTCAAATTTAAGACTCAAAAAGCAAGTTATTAAAAGAGGAGAAGAATTAAAACCTGGCACAGTGCTGTCCTATAAACACTTGAGTGGGCTTTATTTTCAAATCTCCTGTGCAATCGTTTCTTTCAGTGACATCACCAATGGAACTAACAGAATAGCATCCCACCGGCTGTGTGGCATTTCTGCACCCTGCATGGGTTTTCAAGACCTGGGGTCGTGCAGCGCCACCTGATGAATACTATAGCTCTTTGAAGGCAGAGGTGGTTAGATCTGATTCTTTGTGTCTCTGGACTCCTGATACCATACCCTGCACACCACAGGCTCTCCACTGAACAGAATGAATTAAAATAAATCCTTTTTCCATATAGAACTCACTTCCACTTTTAATGCTGGTATTAGTAAAAGACACAAACACTAACCTAGCTGCATGACAGTCAGGCTTATTCTCAACAAGCTAATCTGTCTAATGGTTAAAAGGACAGGCTGTGGAGTTAGACTGCTAGGGTGTGAATCTCATCTCACTGCTTCTTAGCTATGTTACCGTAAGAAGCCACTTGGCCTCTCTGAGCCTCAGTTTCCTCGTATATTAATAAAGATAATATTACAGGAGATTATGATGACTAAATGAAGCAATAAATGGAAAACAGCACAACAATGGCATTTAGTGGCTGCTCAGATAAAGTCAAGATATAATATGTTAATTGTTTCATTACTATATAAATACAATAATTTTGCACATCAACAGTGTGTTTGATATACAGTATAAAGTATATGTTGTGTTATAATAAGGGATCAACTGAAGATCTTAAGAACACAATCCATCAGTTAATATTCAGAATATCTATTTTGTTTCATCATCATAGAATAAAATTAGAAATAAGTGATAATTGAATCAAAATTAAATTCTGAAGACAATAAGTTATACTACATTCTAAAAGTCCTAAACTTAACATAGCTAATGCAGACATTAAGTATAATTAATTCTGGAAAATCATTTTTTGTCAAGAAAATTTTAATAAGTTGTTATGCTTATAAAACACACTGGCACTGTGGGTAAAATAAGAAAAAATTTAAATCGTACACTTCCTTGTGCATTTTTGTAGACAGCTGAATTAAATACTTATTTACAGGCACACACCCCAAGAAAAAAAATACCATTTACCTGTACCGATGCTTATAACTGATGGATCCAAACTTGCTGAGTTTTCTTGACAATGAATTTGATTCTGTTTCTGGCATTCTAATTAATTTTAAAAAGAAAACCAAAGACTCATAAATGCAGATACTTGTACAATATTTGAACAAAAAGCTATATTGAAAACTTAACAGTGCAATACAGTTTAACAAAGCTAGTGAAAGAATCAGGAACTGGTTATTGTAAGTTCATATGTGACACACATCCACACCTTTGGATGTTACATATATATGATACCAAATACTCATACTTTCTAAAAATTATCATACACATTATTGTCCTAGGAGGTTTTAGTTGTGAATTAACTTTCTCTGTTTAAGTTATCTTGGGAATTTTGTCACTATGCTGATTTACTCTTCCTAAGATTCTCATAAGTCAATCATGACAGATATGATGGTTTGCTCTTGTTTGTATAATGTGTTCCAGGACTTCCCATTCCAGGGCACTTTCAACAGACACTGCCATGGCTCCCAGGCCTGTCCCACTGACCTGAAGGCAAAGTCTTAGGCTTCCTGGGCCATGTTCCTCCTCTAACACAAACCATAAAGAGGACTTTAGTCATTTTACAAAAATATTTCTCCAACACTATGCAATTCAGCTAAATTGTTCCATACAAATCAAAATTCTCCAGGAATAAGGGGAAGAATTCAATCCTATTTTAATTTTTTTTTTACACACAAAAATAAAGCAATAAAGTTTAAAGTATTACCTGCTAAAATTTTGTCTTATCTTTATGACACAAGGATGTGAAATAAGGAAAAAGTGTCCCCACAATTCAGTAGTCAGTTCTCTGTCCTCATCTTACTTGCCCTCCCCGGAAGGCTGCACATAGTTGCTGGCCCCCTATTCCTGATTTCCCAGTACATGACATCCTCTCCTGGTTGTTTCTTCTCATGTCCCTCAGCTGGCTCTTCTTGGCTCCAAAGCTCAGTTCTTAGATTTCTGAGTTTCCCTCTCTTTGTTTTCTCCATAGTTGATCTCAACCAATCCCTTCTGTTATTAAATATCTACTAAAGTTACACCATCAACCTTTACCTTTCCACCTGGCCCTGTATACCCAATTGCCTTACCACATGGATGGCTCATAGGCTTTTCAAATTTACTATGTCCACAGCAGAATACTTGATTTCCACCAATGCCACACAGGTGGTAGTCAAATCTGCATTTTCTACATAAACTTTAAGAAATTACCATTGATCCTTTCTTACAGTAAAAGTACTGTCTACATTGTGTTATGTATATATATGTATGTATACAAACATGTACATCTGTATACACATGTGTATATGATGCTCATCTAATTCCATCCAGAGAACTGAACCAAAATAAATAAAAAAAGAGAAAAGCTTTAAAATTTCTGTTTGCAGACAAAATTCCTGTTATAAAAACAAATGCCATTTTCATTTATTAGAAATGATGAACAAAACTATCCAATTAACATACCTAAAAAATGTATGATATTCTACACTGCACTTCCAGAGATGCTTGCAAGTGGTTTTACTTCGAGCTTCAAAAAAGAATGAGGTTTCATTGCACTGAGAGGAGACAGAGAGAGAGAGAGAGAGAGAGAGAGAATTGAATTACTGGCCATAACACTCTTCAGATAGTCCCTCCTTTAGTAATACAAAACCAAGCAGGCAGAGAGATTATTAACCCATAAAACAATGAGTAATTGTCTCTTAGTAATTATTTTTGGAAGGCTGTATTAAAATCACTTTCCGCTAATTAAAATTACAAAACATAAATTCTGTTTAAATCGTACTGCAATCAACTTCATTATCTACTTCTACATCACCTCACAGCTATGCATAATCCAGGTGATGGTACTGAATTACTGCCAAATCTCCCATCATAAATTGCCACAAAAAACACTGTGTGGAAATAATTTCCCAATAAAAAACAGATGCCCATAAATCCAGTCTTTAAGTATAATTAAGGGATGCACAGGTCACACTCAAATTGATGTCTAGAGAACCTCAGGGGCCAGGGGTGGTATTCCGTGGTATAGCCCTTGCCTGGCATGTGCAAGGTCCTGGCCAATGGCCAGTAGCACACACACACACAAAAAAAAAAAAAAAAAAGATTAAAAATTTCAGAAGGAACCACTGAGAGGAGTAGCCACCAGTGCAATGTAATCTGGGCAAATTAAGTAATATCTCTGATTTTGAGTTCTTCCCCATTCTGTACCAAGTTATTGGATTTATTGAATTAAATGATATGGTAGATATAAAATGTCACATAACAGGTACAAATTTTAATCATTTTAATCTAGTAGTTATTTGATTCTTTAATATACTTAATACAAAAGAAACTAAGGCAACATTAAAGGTAATTCTAATTTTGTAAAAGATACTTATTTTTTGGCAGTACTAGAGACAGAACCAAGGGGTTCTTTACCACTGAACTACAACCCCAGCCTTTTTCATATTTTAGAAACAAGGTCTTGTTAAATTGCCCAGACTGGCCTTCAACTTGTAATCCTCCTCCCTCAGCCTCCTGAGCAGCTGGAATTACAGATGTATACCGCCATACTCTAGATTCTATTGTTTAGGGCTGGGGTTGTAAGCTCAGTAGTACAGCACTTGCCTAGCATGTGTGAGGCCCTGGGTTCGATCCTTGGCACCACATAAAAATAAATAAATAAAATAAAGGTATTGTGTCCATCTACAAAATATATTTTTTAAAAAAATATACTATTAGTTTAAGTGACTGAATGGAAAAAACAAACAAAATACAATATAAATGCTATAATAATAAAATACAAGCTCTGCAAAATTATATAATTGATGATTTAGTTTCAAATTTAAAAATCAAACATGAATCTCAAATGCAGCAATGCCTCTGAAAGAGGTTCTTACAGACTCAAACACAGAACTGTAAGCACAGAGAAATAATTGAAATGATTTGTCTCCCACTTTTAACAAGGACAGAATATTCATACCCGTGAAATTCTTCCCAAGTCCAAATGGAATGATGCTACCTAAATTAGCATTCTATTTGTAAAATGAAACAAAGCCAACCTATCTGTGTTACACAAAGGCTAGCTACAATTCCAAACTCCTATGAGGCAGAGGGAGAAATTTAGGATGAGACTCAGGTTTCTGGCTTGGGTACTAGTATTAAAATATAGCAAGTGGGAAAAAATAGGGATTTGGATGACAAGGGAATGGATAACAAGTTCAGGAGGAGATACTTGGATCCTGAGGTGTCCATGGAATGCCAAGTGGGCCAGTATAAGCACACAGGTGCAGAACTCAGGAGAGAGGTCATAGCCACTGACACAGGCAATCTTGCCTGAGAGGAAATGAGATGGCTCAGGAAGAGAATGCAGAATGGAATGACAGGAAAGATGCGGACTGTGTGAAGGTGGACTGAGGGGGTCAAAATGAACCAGGAGATGATGGTTTCAGAAAGGCTGGGAAGAGACAGCACAAATCTCAAATGACCCAGAAAGGTCAAACTGGGTTTCAAAGGCGTTTACTCATTTCTCAGTGAAAAATCTTTGGTGACTTCTGTGAAAGGGGTAGGGATTATAAAATTAGAGCTGAGGGGGGAAAAAAAAGTCAATGAATTCAGAAAATGCTTTCCTCAATAGCAAAAGAAACTGGGGGTGAAAATAGGAATGGGTGCAAAGTAAATCACACAAGTTTCTTGAGGGTAACATGGGAAAGCCCAGGCTCCTATCAGGAGATGGGAGTTTTTAAGGAGAGCTCTCTTTGTTTTTTTTAAATTTCTTTAAAAAAAATATACAACATAGCCAAGTGAAGCAGTTCATGCCTGTAAGCCAGCCACTTGGGAGTTTGAGGTAGGACTAACTGAATAACTTAGCAAGATCCTATCTCAAAGATGAGGACGTAGCTCGGTGGTACAGCACTTACCCAGCATGTGGCCAGCCTCTGTGTTTAACCCCAGAGACAGAGAAAAATATAAATAAAAGATAAAAGACATATAAACTGTAAAAAAGCCAAAAGTTACCAAAACTCAATCTCCCTCCTACCACTGGCCACCCTTCCCCTTCCCTGAGTATACCATTATTTCTATTACAAGGAGTGAGTGCTTTTAAGGGAACTGGATTATCCTAAAATGTAATGAACAGGTCAATAAGTTAAAAATAAATTGGCTTGTGATTGCATTCTGACAGGATACGTGGTTAAGACAAAGGGGACACCAGGACAGGCTGTCCTTGCCTTCCCAGCTTACCTCCCTCAGTACATGGAAACCTGGCCATCTTCCTGTGCCTTTCAACAACAGAAACACTGGGTGTGGCAGGAGGTGCTGGGCCTTACTACCTAGAAGTGTTGGCCAGGAAAACTGAGACACAAGACACTTTCACATTTGGGCCAAAGCATCTATAAATAAGGTCTAATTTATGTACCAAAATCCAATTTTCAAAACTAGAAAGAAATTAAAAAGTATTAGGGGCTGGGAATGTGGCTCAAGTGGTAGCACACTCGCCTGGCATGCGTGCGGCCTGGGTTGGATCCTCAGCACTATATACAAACAAAGAAGTTGTGTCTGCTGGAAACTAAAAAATAAATAAATAAATAAAATATAAAAAAAAGATTTTAAAAGTATTAGGTGTTTAACTGAAATAAAATACATCTCCTTCAAATCTCAAACTTAGACTAGTTTTTGTTTCATTCTTCACAATCATATCTCCATTCTTTTACTTTTTAAAGAACAGATCTCATCATGGAATACCTAATTCTTAATATACTTTTTTTAATCTACTGTTTCTTAATCAAAGAACAAAAAGCATGTAAAATCCAGCCAGAATTAGGTTTTTCTCAAGTTTCCTTGGGTATGAATATATTAAAAGTTCCTTATAGACCTCCTAATTACTTCTGTCACAAACAAATCAAGTAGGTGCACATTCTCCATTTTTAGAGGGCTTTAAGACAAGCTGCCTACTTTTTATCCTGGTGTAGGCAAAATGATCTAAAAACTAAAAGGAGGGTTAACACAACTAAAATAGGAGCTAGGTGTTCTAAATACATTCTATGTACTTTTGACACATGCAGTAACTGCTAGCCTGAATGAACTGGCACGGTGTTTCAAATGTCTCTTTCCATCACTCTTCTACCTATTAAATCTTTTCCAAATGGTCAGTTAGCACATTTTCACTCATCCATACAAAGAGCAGCAGCTTCCTAATTGAAGCACTTCATTTCAAGATACTGCTAAAGATACTGTCCAAGAATCCAACGCTTGCTTTTGCAAAATTACTTAAATACCGTCATAGGTTTAGTCATTTCATGCCAGAAGCAAGGATATTGTCTGAATCTATTTCTTTTTATTTTATTAACTACTCAAGTTTAGGTCACTTTTATACTCAGATACTATATCATGTGGATATCATTGTTCCTGGAGTCTCTTTTTCTTCTTCTTCTTCTTCTTCTTTTTTTTTTTTTTTTTTGCTACTAGAAATTGAACACAGGGGCCTTAACTACTGAGGCACATCCCCAGCCCTTTTGATTATTCGAGACAGGGTCTCACTAAGTTGCTGAGGCTTACTTTGAACTTGCAATCCTCCTGCCTCAGACTCCCACGCTGCTGGGATTATAGGCATGTGCCACAGTGCCTGGCCTTGTACCTTGGTGCTCTATGTAAACTTGCTTCAAATTCCCAATTCCATCATATGCAAGTATTCAGGCCCTGTACAAAATCCTAACCTAAGTCCCTCTGGTCCTTTCACACTCTTTATCCATCTTCTTTGTCAAGCTTAGAGAAATAAATCTACTTTGCTTGGCTTCTCTTACACATGTTGAGATTACTGACAGTATCACTGAGGGACTCAACTTCAAGCAGCACAGCCACTTATCCTCCCTGGGCCCACTCCAGCTCCATTGCCTCCCACAAGCCTGTGTCCTTAACACAGATCCTCATTACACACATGGTCTGTACTCTGTTTTCTCCCTATTTCTGTTTGGGGAAGCAGCCACACAAGTGGTCAATGCCTTACCCAGCCTCCCTAGAAGTACAAGGATGAACTTCTTCATTTCATTATTATATACTTGTCCCACATCCAAGGTTGCAAGAAGCAATTCAAGATATAAGATGTGGGCCATTATTTAAGAGTAAGAGAGATTAGTACTTCTAACACTGGAAAGATGCCATCATTACATACATACTTGAAGACCTACAGCAGAGAAGCTTCTAACAACCTTCTATCAAGATAGGGCAGAGGCTAAAATGTGAAGGTGACAAGTCTAACGTATTGTGGGATTTTTGTTTTGTTTTAGTTTTTTTTAGTTTTTACATGCAATCTGTACAAATTTACAGATTTAATTGGTTATATATTTAGTTGGTAATCATCAACTACTTTAGGCACAAGGGGAAGAAACTAAATAGAGACTGATAACAAATGACTAAAATAACTTTCTTAATAATTGATAAAGCAAAGGATGGAAAGTGGTGAAACAAATTTATTCTTCAACTGGAAATATGTACCAAGAGTTATTATAAAACCTATATGTTTTGAGAAATTTTATCTTTCTAAATGGTGAAGTTGAATTACTACAGTTTTTTTTAGAGTGAGAGAGAGAGAGAGAGAGAGAGAGAGAGAGAAAGAGAGAGAGAGAGAGAGAATTTTTTAATATTTATTTTTTAGTTTTCGGCAGGCACAACATCTTTGTTTGTATGTGGTGCTGAGGGTCAAACCTGGGCCGCATGCATGCCAAGCGAGCGCGCTACCGCTTGAGCCACATCCCCAGCCCAAATATACTACAATTTTAAAATTTGAATTATGCTGGTATATATGAGACACCACACACAATTTCTTTTTTGTACCAGGGATTGAACCCAGGGGTGCTCTGCCATTGAGCTACATTCCAGCCCTTTTTGTTTTTTATTTTAAGACAAGTTTTCCCTAAATTGAACTTGTGATCCTCCTGTCTCAGCTTCCCAAGTCACTGGGATTATAGGTGTGCAACCACTGTGCCCTGAACACAATTTTGTTTTAATGGCTTTCCTCATATTTTTAATTACCTTCTCTTCTAGAAATCCCGGATTCAAACCTGGCTAATGAATTTGGATTGAGCTCTTTAAAAAAAAAAAAAAAAAATCCAATTTTGTTATTACGTGGAAAAGGAAGTCAGAAAGAAATTTTGAAAGATGAAGTATATATATTATCTTATTCTTTGAAGCTTTGTCTTTATATAAAGGCCACCAAAGAATGTTTCTCAAAACACTACTGTCAAGATATTGGCATAAAAGGATTATATTGTCAAGTAAAGATGGGGAATACTGGGGTAAGCACTCAGACCTCTTGGTGTGCTAATGTGCATTGAGAATCCCACTAGCTGGTGATGTGGAGAGCTGCTTTCCTAATTAAAGTGAGCAAAGAGCCCATCTGAGGTCATTCTGCTTCCCACTTGAAGGAATTCACTGATGCAAACTTTGAAGTCCAGATGGTTTACTTCTGTTATTGTTCTGACTTTCTTTATTCTTCAACTGCTCTTTAGGGAACCTGTACTATTTCCAAAATATCAACATTTCTCTCTTCTATGTGTATATTGACTTAACTTTTGTTTTAATGACAATTTTTGTCCCCAATCTTACAAATGTTAAAACAATTCAGTAACAAATATTGTTATGCTATTAAGATGAAGGTATATTTTATAAGAGCTACTGATGCTCTTAATTTAAATTTATTGGTGTAACTTAAATTTTTTACAGGAGAAATTTTCTCCTTTTGAACAAATGACCTATGCATTTTAATTATGGAAAAAGTAAAACAAAAAACAACAGCGAATGAAGCAAAGAAAACACCATGGACTGGGAAGACCAGGACTTTCCTTCCTGCCCTGGCACAAGCTATTCACCAGACAAGACTGATAAGAACAAGGTGACCCTGAGTCCCTTCCTGTTTGAGACTTCAATAGCCCTAAGCAGCAAAATACCAAGGCAATTTCAACTCAGTCCTGCACCAGGTGCCTGTGACTTGTCTAACTTTGGACTAGGGAACTTTTAGCCTCATGACAACTCTTTCAGACAGACAGTATCATCCTTCCTCTACAGATAAGAAAATGTAGGTTGATGGAACCCAGGGAATAGAGAGTAAATTGGAGCCCTGGACCTAAACCATTCAGAAAGACTCCCACCAACCAATCATATGGCATCAGGGTCCAAATACTACTGAAGAGCCATACTCAGGAACAGCTGGGGGGAGAGATGAAATCAACCTATGTACAAAGATGCAGAGAGAGAGAGATGGCAATACCAAACCAAATACACAGGCACTTACCTTTGACCAATCAATTCCACTCCTAGGCATTTACCTCACAGATACCACTCCAAAAATACATATGCAAAAAGTTATTGAAGGAAAGAAAATTTCTAAATGCAAAATATTGAAAACTACCCCAATATTCTAGTATAAGTAACTGCTTGAATAAACTATAGGAAATATACTCAATGGAATGTTTTGTACAAAAAAGGAACCAAGAAAGCTCTTAATGAACAGATGATAGAGAGTGATTTCTAGGAGGAAAACAAAACAAAACAAAGGAGCAAGAGCCTATATAGTAGGCTACCTTCTGAGTAAGAAAGAAGAAAAATAAGGAAAAAATATATAACTGCCTATCTTTACAAAAATGGACATAAAAAGGATTAATCATAGAATGATGAAGTTGGATATATGCAGAGAAGAGTGAAGAAATAGGTCTGAAAGAATCTGGGAGGCTGTTAAACTTCTCTGAGCCTTTTTGTATATCTTTGATTTTTGGAAGCATGTTAATCTTCTACATATTCAAAACATAAAATTAAATGAGCAAGAATGTGAAGGGGAGGGAACCATAACTGAAAACAAACTGAAACAAACCTAATTAGATTTCAAGTGAATACACAACCACAGTAATGAGGAAGAAAGAAAGGAATGAAGAGAGGGAGGGTGGGAGGGAGGACCCACCCAGTAAATTTTGAACACAGCATAGCACAGGCCCTCCATCTTGGCAAGGTAGTGCGTGTGGGTGAAAGAATTGCAAACAATTTTAGTGGTTTGGCCAAAGCAATCCTGACTATTTGATATGTATTTTAGAACTGAGCAAATGAGTAAATGTGTTGCTGCTGTTGGAAACCAAAGCTCTCATAGACAAAGACAAGACATGAAAATATGAAATGGAAAATGGCAAAAAGGAACCTTTGTGGGTTTGGGAAGGAATGATGTGAACTCATGATTTCTAAAATACAATTGAGTATGTGTATGATTATATATGTATATATTTATATTTGTATATGTACTATGTTCTACCTATGAGGACATGCATGCATAGATTGCCTAGCTTTGTCCACTGCAAAGTTGTCCTAGCAGCAATGATCACACCTAACACCAAGATCTTACTATTTCCCACTAAAAGAAACCAGAGTTCCTTGGAGAAATGCCTATTACCAGGATACATATGAGATGCACCTACAATATCAGAGTAGACCAAAAAGGAAGAAAGTACCTAATAAATGTTGGGGATGGGTCCAAAGGGCATAGGAACCAGGCTGAAAGGACTCCTACTGATCAAATCTAGGCAATCTGAACCTCAAAATGGTTAAATACAGTAATGAATTATAAATCACTGGGGAAAAGAAGAGGATTAATATGTGCATGCCAACAACAGATAAGTAAATAAAAAGAGAAGGTGGAGCTCTTGCTTATAATGGAATGCTGAGAGTTGAATGATAAATGTGGAGGGAGAAGGAGGGCTAGAAAATCAGGACTTTGCCATCATCTTCATAAAAGAGTGACTCAGGCAAGAATCCTCACTGAATGCTAAGTATACAGGGAAATTTTAAGGAGTACCATGGTATTTTTATTGATTTATCTCTCTACAGGCCGCTTATCAGCTTCAGTGTCAGGGAAAACAAGATCCAAACAAGAATTACAGAGTATAGAAATTGGGCAATACCATGACTGGGTGATCAAACTTAAGAGCCAACAAAGAACAGATGGTCATCGTGTGCCTCCAGATGTGCCACCTTGACATGGACACAACTTCAAGTCAGCCTTACAGCTGAGAATACATTACCTCAGGAAACAGCAGAAAAACACCAAACGAGATGCTTTCTGATTTGAAATAGTGGGAGAGAACTGTATTCTTAAAAAATGTCAGTGATATAAAAATGTTCCAGATTGAGGGAGGTTAACTGGACTCTTTTCTGTTAGGGGGAAATGCCATAAAGGACATTGGTAGATCAACCACCAAAACTGGAGTTTAGAAAGTAGATGATAAAAGTATAAGAACAATATAAATTTATTAAGTTGATAACTGTACTAAGGTTACATCCGAGATATATTTATTTGGGGGGAAATATGCCCTGAAGTCTTTAGAGTCTGTGACCCATACAACTTATTCTCACATTGTTCAGAAAAGACTCATGTATGAGTAGAGAGAGAGAAAGCATAAATACTAAGGAAATGGAGTAAAATGTTAGCAGTTTAATCTGGATAACAAAAAATAAGCATGTTCTTTGTAATATTTTCATTCTTAGCCACTTTTATAAGTTTGAAATTTTTTTTTTAAAAAAGTGAATTTTTAAACCTGTAGGGTCACTTAAACTGTGAAGGACACCCCACTTCCATAAGCAGACCTCTTGGGTTTGTTGACCAACAATGACAGCTCCTGGTCATCATAACTTCCTGTGTGCTCTCCAACCAAGAGTTCTGCCAAGTGGGTCTAATTTCTCATGGCCAGAGTGGCCAGGAACTTTTTGGTCCTACATCGTGTCATGCTGAGCAAGTTTAGCTGAGGTTTATTTCATAATGCACTGCATATAAGAGTAATCACAGCATCATTTACTCATCCTTTCATTTACTCCTCAAATGTGCTTACTACATACCAAGTTCTGGGATTGCTGCTAGGAATGGCACCCTCTCCCTGTGGTTAAAACCAAGAAATTTGAGTATGATCCTAAATTCTTCCCCATTTTCTACAAAAACATTGAATCTGCTACCAAGAAGAAGCAATTTTACTTCCTAAATGCCCCCCCCCCACATCTGCCCACTTCTCTCCACTCTTGTAGTCAGTCCTCTCTCCTCATCTGCCCTTGATGGATGCTATCTCCTAACCTGACCACTTTTGTTTTCCCATCTGTGTAGGGTTTCACCCTGCAGTAACTTTCCAAAATGCACATCTGGTCATGGAGGTTGAAGCCCAGAGTTTTGCTGCAACACCCAATTTCCCCAAGTCCTCAAGTCCACCAGGAAATGTCAAGTGTCAACACATGTACACAAGAAAGAGAGGCCCTCCCCCAAAACTGTCAGACTGAACTAGCTACTGGGACCATCCCCTCTCCTTAGACCTTCTATCCCATCATCAGGGTGGACAGCCAGAAAATCTCTGCCAACAGTCACAGCCCCTGAACCCACTAGACCAATGCTCCTCATGCTTCTTACCACTGTTGGTGTTGGTTATCCCCAAATAATGCTCAGCACATTATCTGTACTCATTTTCCTAATCTGTCCCCATCTCCACCATACCCAACTCCTGAATCCCTCCCTTTTATGCCCTCTGGAATTCATGGGTTCTCATCAGCAAAATCCCAAACACCTCTGTCTGTTCTCTCACATTTCCTTCACCCTCCTGCACTACTAGAAAGCTGGTGCTCCCTTGAGGACATAGCTGCCACTGCTGCCTTCCCAAGTGGTGTGCTTTTTGTCCCCTACTGTTCTTGAATCACAGGGCCTAAAAGAGGGGAAGGGTCCTACTGCTGCCAGTACTGCTTCAGCGCATGCTCTCTCCTTCCCCTAAATCTCCTATCTTATACCACCTGCAGTCCCTCATGGTGGCTGTGATCCCCTCACATCCTGATACTCCTGCATCCCTATCTAATCCCTTTGTGCCAAAACTGCCCAGAAGAATTGTCTATCTCACCATCTCCAAGTCCTCTCCTATTCTTCCCCTTCTTTTTCCTCAATGGATGTGTGTCACTTTATTCATTCATTCTCTTATTTATGGACTTAAGGATCTTTTCATTGTTTTACTTATGTACTGCACAGAGCACAACTGTGTTGTGTTTCTCTCCAGCATTTATTTCTAAGAGGGGAATGACTGCGTTGAAGCTCATTCTTCCAATCCACTGAGACAAGTTTTGTCAGTGGTCTCCTACATTTCTAAATCTAGTACTCAATTCTCGGTCCTGCTCATCCTTCCTCTGAAACCAAACACCTTTAAATCACCAGGAATCCTCTCTCATATCTCCCCATATCAAGAAGCCCTGGAGGTTAAGTCTAAAATCCAACAGTTTCTCAGTTCTTCAACTGTTGCCATGCTGCTCTGCTGAGAGAGAATCACTGTCATCTCTTGACTTCATTAAAGATACATTAGAGGTAGAATCACTAAGGCCAGCAAGGAGGCCTCAGTGGTAATAGCTTTTAAAACTTCCAGAAGTTCCAACAACACTTTAAATATGAAAAAAGCAGAAATGGAGTAATAAATAATTTTCACTTGAAAAATCACATATAGCTATAAAATTTTATGAGAATCAAATGAAGAACTCTTGGCTAAAATACAAGAATTGGGTAAAATGGCCCCATTTGAGATAAACATATAAAATCCCATAGCTTTCACATCTAGCAAAAATCAGTTAAGAAAATAGGAGGAAAATATTACATCTGCAATAGCAAGAAAAGGAGTAAAACACATAAAAATGAAACTTATCTAACACCTAGCAAGTACATATGAATAAATATAATAAAAGAAGGAAAGTCTTATTATACAATATTAAGTAAAAATCATGTATGAAATCATATAGGGAATGACATGCATACATATATATTTATATACATACATTCACACTAGTAGGGCAAAAATCTAGAAGCAAATATATAAAAATATTAATAATCATTACCTCTGGATTTTAGGATAATAAGAAACAGTAATTTTCTTCTTTGTGTCTTTCTCAGATTTGATACCATCATCATGCAAAAAATCTTCATACCAAAAGTTTTATTTTCTGTGAGGTGTTATTTAAACCACAAAGCCTATTTTGAAATATAAATAATGCATAAAAGTATCTCTGAATTTAGCCTAAAAGCACTGGACATACTGAGTTAAATCTCTTTGACCATACCAGCAGACCAGAAAACCAGAAGAATAAGTGTTTCAACCATTTTTCAAGCTGAATGTGATTTCTGTTCCAGGTGATAGGTTTTAAGGGGCTTTTTAATTCAATCTGTGATTACAGTTAGGCCTCCATAATAATCAACTTAATTCTACCATTATGTAAATCACTGCCTCCCAGAAAGGTACCTGGTGGAGAAAGAAAAACTCCTGCAAGTGAGAATGCTCAGAAAATAGAATGGTTAGGTTAATTAATGTGTTATTTAATAACAATTTTAAAAATTCCTTTGATGCAAGCCCCTGCATTAAGTGACCTGTTTTGTCACCCTACTAAAGATCACTGATACTAGGCTTGACCACTCAGGAGTGCATCGTGCCTCAGGCTTCTCAAACATCCTTTTTCTACCTCAAAGCTGAGCCAGGCATGGTGGTACATGTGCTTGTAATCCCAGAAGCTCAGAAGGTTGAGGCAGGAGAATCACAAGTTCAAAGCCAACCTCAGCAATTTAACAAGGCCCTAAGCAACTTAGTGAGACCCTGTCTCAAAATAAAATATATAAATCCCCTGCACTGGGGATGTAGCTCAATGGTTAAGCACCCCTGGGCTCAATCCCTGGTACCAAAAAAAAAAAAAAAAAAGGCCACAAACCATCTCAAAGCTGGAAGGGACAAGGACTGAACAAAGTATCTAGAAAACCAGGTCATATCATAGAGATTGACACTGAAATATAATCAGTGAGCCATGTGTGTTGGTGCATGCCTGTAATCTCCAAGACTCAGGAAGCCAAGGCAGGAAAAATGCAAGTTCAAGGCCACCCTCAACACAATGAGACCCTGTCTCAAAAATAAAAAGGGGTAGGGAGGTAGCTCAGTGATAAAGGGCCCCTGGCCTCAAAAGAGAGGGAGAAAGACAGAAGGAAAAATTAACAATGATGTTCATTGTGTTGCTGCTGTTAGTTTTGCATTATGTTGAAGAAATCTAAACAGCTGAAAATTCAGGTTAGCTTTATTGTTGTTATTGTTTTTTAATTCTTTTGCCGTACTGGGGATTGAACCCCAGGGTACTCTACTACTGAACTATATCTCCAGATCTTTTTATTTTTTGAGACAGGGCCTTGCTTAGTTACCCAGACTGGCCTTGAACTTGTCCTCCTGCCTCAGTCTTCCAAGTCCCTGAGATTACAGGCATATGCCACCAGGTCTGGCAAGGTTATCTTTGACTTTACCAAATATTTGTTGTGAGGTTGTAGAAGATATTTTAAAGCACTGTTATAACAACATAAAAGGAGTTCACCAATATTTCACAAAAATACTTAGGTATAAGGGAAAAGAATATTTTGAGTAATAGTAAGGCTTTCTTGAGAGATTTTATCACTTTATTAATCTTCTGCTATAAAAACACCTTGAAACATTTCTTTCAATATAATTTTATCAATAAATGTCAACTTGCCATATAGTTCAATGTGAGATAATTATTTTGTTTTGTTTTGATAACAAATGGTAGTATTAGGTTTTCTGAACTGACAGTACTTATTCTTGTATTCACAGTAATCAGTTCATTGATAATTTGACAGGTACTTACTAAGTACCAACTACAGGTGAGGTGATGTGCCAAATACCAAGTCCCAACTATTGCAGCAGCTGAACTGTTGCTATACCTTCACATGTGGACATGTGAGCACTGATTTATATTTAAGATCTTTTTAACATCAAAAAAATCAATTCAATTCCATTTACACTTAGCTTTTTTCCCACATAAGATTAGAACCAAAAAAGAAATAAGGATGAATTTTCCTACACTATATTTCCATTCATTTATCCTGTAAGGATTCTACTAATAGCACTTCCAGAGTGCTTTATTTTCACAGGTAGATCAAAAGGAAGCTTTCACACCATGCTTTCTTTTGACCAGTTTCCTAAAAGCTACCTGCCAAGGCATGCTAAAGCACAGCCAGGTACTGTCCCATGTCCATTACCAAACACACCCAACAGGCAGTGAAAGTCAGCATTTCTGGGCTTTCACCTTACATTCTCCCTTGAAAGTGCCCACAATTTTCATCTGGGTTGTCTATCACATTCGGTGAGGAAAGAGTAGAAGTGTAACTCTCAACAGGTTGTTTAATTGATTTTAGACCAAAATTAGGACACATTTTTGCAGTCCTGTATGCAGGCTACACCTTTTAGATTACATGAATCCTACCTTCACGGGCAGTTCAGAAAAGCAAATTACAGTAATAAAGATAATCACCTCTTTTTCTCTCTTCAGTCCTGGAAATGTTTTGCTTTCCCTTGCTAAAACCAAAATGACATTTTTCCATTACCCTCTCATTCATTTCTACTCATTTCCTTTTCCCTTCCTTGAGAAGTTGTGCATGTCAGTTAATTAACCTGGTTCCACGTGGCTGCAGCCGAAGAAAACATGTCTTTTTATTTCACAATGTATTCTAAGCTATAAAAATGAGCAGATAAGACCCTCCCCCTTCTCATTTATGCTAAGTGCTCACAAAAACTTACATCTTTTCCCAACACTCTGAGTTCAAACTGAGTCTCCTTGAAGTGAACCTTTGTAATCCGAGGCCTGAAAAACAAAGCAGATGGTGGTGTAGTCACTGCTTTTTGAAGAATTAGTCTTTTAGAAATTCAGAGACGTATACAGAGGGAAAAGACTAGTGAATATTGGCTCTTTTATATACTGCTGAAGTGACTGCAGAATCCCCTCTGGGTCGTTTGCTCTGGACATCTTCCATTCTCATTATCCTATGCTTTTCCATTAACTACAAAAATAAGCTTGGAATCCACTGGCCCTGACAGTACCACCTCCCCAGATATATGCAGGAGCATAGGCTCCCCAATCCCTCCAACCCTTCCCTAGTTAGAGCTAAAACTTGGAGTGGTGCTGGACCTCCAGCTCACACCATACATTGGAATGGGTGGGAAGTCCTACTACATACTCTCTCCATGGATAAGAGAGTCTAGACCCACAGTGCTTGAAATTTGCAGATTAAATATAAATATACTAAGGTACATTGAGAGGAAATTATATCCAATAGCACTCATTTATTTATGAACTATGGAAATCGTACTTGTTTTCTTTTCCCCAACACTTTCACTAACATACAAGTCTAGTAAGTCATACAGTGTATAGTTTGTTTGTTTTTTCCTTTTGTACCAGGGATGGAACATAGGGGCCCTTAACCACTAAGCCACATCTCCAGCCCTATTTTGCATTTTATTTAGAGACAGGGTCTCATTGAGTTTCTTTGCTTAAGGCCTCGCTAAGTTACTGAGGCTGGCTTTAAACTGTTGATCCTCCTGCTTCAGCCTCCCAAGCTGTGGGATTACAGGCATGCACCATCATGCCGACTCTGCAGTGTATAGCTTTTATACCAACTCTGTACTGGAATTATACCTACCAGAAGTACTTCCCCACTTGCTTTTTATTCTTGTAGACAACAACACCAACGGGAGTTAATCCTAAGAAATACTCAGACTTGTTTTCTCCCTGCAAAAACAAACACAAACCTAAAACCATGAGTTTATTCACATAAAAGCTCTTTATAAAACTACAATTGGCCATATAAATATAATTTGTTGGATTAATGATGGATTTACTTTTTAAAAGACATCTGCCTAAAAATCCAGCTAAGTTATGATAGTGACTAACTTGATGCTCTTTTTCCCCACCCCCAAAGTTCCCTAAGAGAACTTCTCTATCTACCTCCATGTTAAGTCACACTTGCAACTACAATTTACTAAAAGGAATTTGGACTACCTCTCAGGTCACTGATTGACTTACCAATGTTGCTTCCACAGTGGTGTTTAACTCAAGCTGCACATTAACTGGAATCCCCCAGGCAGCTTAAAATGCTAATGACTGAGTGCTACAGAAACCAGTTAAATCAGAATCTCTAGCAAAGGGGCCAGAGTATCAAAACAACACAGGTGTCCCAAGTGATTCTCTGAATAGCCAAAGTTGAGATCCACTAGCT
Source organism: Callospermophilus lateralis (assembly GCF_048772815.1). Taxonomy (NCBI): domain Eukaryota; kingdom Metazoa; phylum Chordata; class Mammalia; order Rodentia; family Sciuridae; genus Callospermophilus; species Callospermophilus lateralis. The sequence goes on along the minus strand of NC_135309.1, from coordinate 75,661,930 downwards.
TCTACCAAGGTTGCTTTCCAATGCCTTGTCTTAATTTTACTCTGATATGGATAATCATGAGGCCCAGGTCACTACAACACAACCCTCATCAGAAAGTTCTGGAAGCCATCAACAGACATACACTTGAACTTTCTGAGGTTTATCATGTTCCCTCCTGCCCTAACTTTAAGACTACTTAAAATTTTAAAAATACAATCTCTTCTGGTAAAGATTGGATAAACTTTATTTCTGGGCTATGATTATTTTCAATTAAGAGAACAAGATCCTGAAATTTTAAAAGTCACAGAATGGATACCAAGAACATGTACAGAACTGTCAAACAGCCTGCAAAGTTATAGTCACAGGAACACAAGGTAACAATATGTTTTGGGAGAATACCAGCTGTTACCCACTTGCAGCCCAAGAAATTCAATCTTAAATGTATGGAAGATTCTAACATATCAAGTTCATTTCCCATAAATTCCAACTAACAATGAAAAAGTCTGATGGTTAACTAGGATAAAGATGACAGAAACAGAAGCATTTTGCAGAAGACTTTCTCAATAAATTTCTGGTAGATTAAAACAACAACAAAAATAAAAGCCTAACAAGATTAATATGACTAGATAGGGAAAAATAACCACTTCATGAAATCTTATTCTTTTGGTGGGGCAGAGGGGACTGGAGATTTAATCCAGGAGTGCTATACCACTGAGCTACATATCTAGACCTTTTTATTTTTGTGACAGGGTCTCACTAAGTTTCTTAATGCCTCATCAAATTGCTGAGGCTGGCCTTTGCAATCCTTCTGTCTCAGCCTCCCGGGTCACTGGGATCACAGGCTGTTAAGAGTATTCTTAAAGGAGGGAACTATGAAGCATTCAATGATCTCATGAGATTGGAATAAAATATATCAAAGAATTACTGTTCTTCCCAAATCTGTAACTTTTACTGCCACACTGACTGTGTACCCAGGAATGCATTTAATTCTCTAAAAATAATATGAGAGAGTTTTTTTGTTTTCAAAAAATGCTGATGAGAAAAAGAGATATTATATAATGAATGCATGAGTGGGTTATTTGCATGAGAGAAAGATTTATCAGGGTTCCTTAAAAATTGAGTTCCATGATGAAAAGTAAGCCTAAATATACTCTTCAGCAATTTCCTATAGAGAATTAAGAACTTTGCTCATTTTCTCAAATAATCAAATGTTATTATTGCTAAGTACAGCTAAGCACACTTGTCCAAAAATCAAAGGCAATGGCATTTCAATCTCACTGGCATAGAATAATCAATTGGCAGTATAAGAGAAATGTCTCAAAGGTAAGACCTGGATTCAGAACACTCAATACAGATCCAATGTTAATTGCTGACTATATTTAGCAAGTTTTTCATCAGGCACTGAAGAAAATAAATATTTTTATGAAGGCAGTGATACCTACAGCAACAGAACCTGCACATTCAACATAGTACCACCCGTTGGTGCACCCAGACTGCTACCTAATCCTTGCTTTACCTGGTTAGAAACCTGAATTGTGTTTTTCAGCCATCGAATCTATTTTGGGAAAAATCTTCCTGTTTTCTATCTAATACAATCAAGTATAGACCAATTTTAAGTTGTTTTGATGTTTAGCTAAACCCTTTGGAACTGTTATCCAGATTGTGTTTTCAAGTCCAGTTGATTGTTTTCTACACATGGTAATATAATCACAGACTTTTATGCAAAATTCATTAGAGTTTAATCCATGCAAGAGCTGCTTTCTGTTCAAAAAACACAAATGAAAAGGTATCATCTGCTTGCTGAACAACAGGACTACCGTTTTCCTTTGGGAGTCTTGGTGACTTTTTAAGAAAAATGTCATCAGCTTAAAATATTTTGTGTTAATTAAATGTTACTCACATAGACAGGATGGAGGTCAACACCATACATCTCCAGGGATTTGGCTGTCCTCAAGTAATTCAGTTCAGCTTCAGAAGGAGCCTGACCCCTGTAACCAGCAAAAAAACAAAGAGCCTTACTTTACCCTTAGCTATTGCACTTACAGGGGTTGCAAACCAGCTTCATTGTATTCACTGAAAAAATAACCCTTTGTATTAATGTGAACTTAAGTTTTTGTATTTCAAGAAGGCCTTCACCTTGCTGGTGACAAAATTTTATGTTTCGAGGTGATACATATTAAGTTAATTTCATTTACTAAATAGATCCTTGCTCATTATAGTCTATCCCTAATGTCCCAACATACATTAAAAATTCTCAATTTCAAAAACCCCCAAAGAGGTTTTTGAGGACATAAGCACGCAAATTAAAAAGCTTCCACTTCACAAAGAGCAAAATGTCTCCCCGCACCAGCAGCTCTGCATCAGAAGAGAAAGGAGCTAGCACAGGGGTGGAAAGGAGAGGAGAATGGGGTCCCCACCTCTTAGTGGGGTCATAGCAACATCTTCTGAGAACAATGAAGTTTAGAAATACATTAGTTAACATACAGAAATTGTAACAGTACCTATTATTTTCTCAAGAGAGAATAGAGAAATGTTCACTGATGATAAATACAGAAAATAGCACCGATTCCTAATGAGAGCAAGCATCTGCCAGGAATCTCCATGGATAAATTAAGAGTGTGTTGTGTATATGTGTGTATGAGAGAGAGAGAGAGAGAGAGAGAGAGAGAGAGAGAGAGACAGACTTGAATGGTTAACAAAAGGAACTATGAATTTCTAAAAATTTAGAAATTTAATTTGCTTTGATACATTCCCTCATTTCAGCCATGGCATGCTGAAAAACTCACAATGTAGCATACTTGTGAAATCTGTGAAGAATATTCATCACAAGTTAGACACAAGAAAGCCACCAAGCCTTGATCATGCTTAATTCCCAGTAAAACAGTCACACTATCCACACCATCACATAAAACATGTCTGAGGGTCTTTATTTAAAGCTCCATGATAATGTCTAAACACAATTGTGCTTGGAAACTCCTGGTAGAATTAATATTCTCAAAATGTTCCAAACACACTGCCCTTTATGATGTTATAACAAGCACTCTCTTAGCATCCACTTTAGTAAAACCTTAAAATGAAGGACTCTATAACCAGGCTGGAGAGCCTTCTAGCACAGGCTAATACAACATGCAGAGCCAGGTTTCTCTGATTACCATTCAGCAACTGACTTCTGCATCTACTCACTGAAACAGATCCTTTAGGCAAATATTTTTTTTGTTGAGGAGATAAATTCTACATTTTTTTCCTTGACTATAATAGATTTGAAACCAAGTATATTCAAGGGAGAATGTTACATAAGAAGCAAAAAAAGCAAAGTTAATCAGTATAGAGGATTTAACCAAAATAAGTATAATTAAATTATAACTTCAATGCTCCAGGCTATTAATTGAAAATCCTACTAGGGGAGCGCATCTACTGTCAGAAGTGCATGTGGTGTTAACACAACGCCCTCAGAGGCTGCACACATGTCATCGTGATTTCCAGATTCACTGTGATAGCCTGAATAGGACTTTGTTTCTAATTGCAAAGAATTTACATACTTAACCTAGAGCAAATCTAGAATACATTAAGGCATTTGTGGTTATTTTTTATAGTTAAAAATAATATTTACAGTTAAAAATTTTTCATAAGACACTAGTGACTAAAAAAAAAAAGATTGTAAAACACAGTACTTACAGAATGAATTCACTTACATAAGATCATAATACATAAATTTATGCAAAATAAATTTTGTCTGTGGGAAGTTATGCACAGAGACAGGCCTGCAGTATCATTGACCAAATATATGGTGACTTTGGCTTTTAGAATTGACTTTCTACATTGAACTTTTAAAATCTATTGAGCTTTTGATGATCATTTTAGTATTGTAATCAGTAAAAGTTATTACAAGAGAAATCAAGCTAGAATGTTCAAGGCACAGGTGAAAATTTTATTGTTCTAAAAACTTTTCTTATGATTGTCATTAACCTGCAGTGACCACTGATGACTGATGAAACATACGACATGATTCTTACATTAGAGTTTTATGAATCCTTTCTATGGCTTCTTCAAGTTCTTCCTTCTGATCAGGAACAAACCGGTACTCTGACACATATCCTGCAGTATGCTTGTATGGGTCATAATCTCCAAGTTCAGCTGGGCGGTGGGAAAAAGAAATTATAATTTTATGTTATTTTAGAAAAACATTTCTAAAAATATTCCTATCATGTGTGAACATTTTTCTTAAACATATAAATACCTGTATAACTACTAAACATTTTACTAAAATATGATGAGCATATATGGATGACATAAAATCTTGACTTGAAAATATAAATTTTGTATTTCTGCTTTTCCTGAGATTTTCCTTTCAATTATTCTTATCAGTTTATATGAAATAAAATGTTATAAACAGACTTTAGGGTACATATGGTAGAAATGCTGGAGGTTACCCCCCATATATCCTCTCAATGACAGAGAGAGAGAGAACATGTGATTCAAACATCTATGCCTCAAATAAAGGTGACGGAAACATAATTCAACGCTGTACATACTCCGTCTGTTTAACAAAGAAACAAAGTGAAACCAGGAAGCTATATTGCTCTTACAAAAATTCTTCTCCCTATGTTAACCTACCTTCCAAGTCCCAACCCAGTTCATTTATTCCACAGCTTTCCTGGGATATTATTTCTACATAATTTCCAGTCTACAAGTTTCACAGGGTCAAGAATCATGCAGTCTTGTTTCCCTAGCTTGGTTCTTAAAAGGAGTTCAATAATCATTAGGAGAAATAGTCTCAGCCTTAGTCTCTAAAAAGACAGAAGAACCCAGAGCCATCCCATATGGGTGCCACACTGATGTCAAGAGCCGTGTGCCACACTGAACTTGGTGCTGGCATCTGACCATGTGGAGTCTGTACAACAACTGCCCAGAAGCAAAATTATCTTTGAGACACAACAGTTTGTCAGGGAGGGGGCAGGGTGTAGAGGCACTGAACTCAGGTGGGATATAGAGTAGAGCAGATCTTTAGGCCCTCCACTAAAACAAGAACGAATGCTATTCTTGCAACTAAAACTCCATGCAACCTACTACAAGGGAAATGTAATTGACTCCAGTTTTACCTCTTCTGAAGGACACTGGTCAAAACCTGAATTCTGACTAAATTTTTTTTTCAACTGTCATTTGATAAGAAGAGTTTTAGAATATCAACTTGCATACAAAGAAAACTTCAAATATTTCCCCCAGACATTTCTGAAGCAAATATGCTGAAGTGGAACATACACTGGATGGCGTAGGCTCCCAGCTGAGCAGCAATGTTGACGGGGCAGGGCAGCCGGCCCTGAAGCACATCTTGTTTCACCTGCAAGAAAAACTGATATCTAAAAGAGAAATGGAAAAAAGAGATTAACAATCTCTTACACGACTCAAATCTGAAGTTTCAGGCCCTGAACATCAAAATCAAAACTAATCATCTTAGTGAAAATTAAGTCACCCTCCATTCTTCTGTGAGAGGGCTATGGAATAATGGGGACCAGACCAGCAAAACACACCTTACAGAGGCAACTTGGTGGTGTTGGGGCTAAGAAGCTCAGGCTCTCAAGGTAACTGCCTGGCTTGCATCCCAGCTCCACTGCTCCGTGCTCTGGGATCTGGGGCTGCTGCTTACCTTAACAGTCTCCTTACCTGCAAGACTGGGAGAGTGACAGTATCCACCCTATAGGTGGATGTGAAGGTTGAATAGAAGGTACTTTGCCTTTTTCATTACTGCCCCAGCCATCACTACCACCACAGAAGGCTCTTAACAGGAGGAATAAGTCACAAGGACCCCACCTCCACTACAGTGTTATCTACAAGGCCCAAAATTATGTGTACAAGACAAAAATATCATGAGGTTTAATTCTATCAATTCTCCCACTTTCTAAGAGCCTGTCCATCATTTGTGGCTTTGCTCATTTCATGTTGCCAAGAGAAAACCTATTTAAATTACTGTGCTAAGAACTACTCTAAACATTATAAACACTACATCTCATTCTAAGTACTTTTTTAACATACATATTTTTACTTGTAGTTGGACACAATACCTTTAACTTTATTTATTTTTATGTGGTGCTGAGGATCGAACCCAGTGCCTCATGCATGCTAGGCAAGCGCTCTGCCACTGAGCTACAGCCCCAGCCCTCATTCTAAGGATTTTTACATACAATAGCATTAGGTAACACTTTAAAAATGAGGCCAATCCTATTATCAACATTCTGCAATTGAGGAAATTGATAGAGATGAAAATAACTTGTCCAAGATCTCACCAAGAACCTAAGCAGTCTGACCCTAGAACTCTCTCAACCAAGATGTCACTCAACTTTGACCAGCTTTTTGTCATTTCTTATTCAGTCTCTCTGCCACTGGGCTGAAAGAAGACAGAGATTTATGAGCCAAATTAACAAACCAATACCAGGCTTGACCACCGTCACTTACACATGTGTGCACACACATTCACACACCCCAGACTATCTTTTTGTGGCTTTGCTTCACTTGCAAGGTGACTTTTGACGTCATTGGGAGAGGCAGAGAAAGTGAGAGAAATGAAGTAGAAAAATCAGCTGAGATTAACAGCATCTTCAATGGCTCACAACAAAGCCCTCAGAGGGGGAATCCAATTGTAAGACACTGCACTGAGGACTACCAAAAGGCAGGTGGCAACTTTGATCACACGCACAGGCTTGAGCGAAAACCTGCTCAAGGCCCCATGCTTCCCCACTGCCTATTTCAGTAAGTGATACCACCATTCTCAGATGCCTGCAAGGAGCAATCTGGGAACACTTTATAATAACCCCAGACTCCCACACTGAATCACTAAATATGCTGGTTTGGAAAGTGATAACTTCTCTTCACCCCCTAGTTCAGGTCACTATGCCTTGGATTTCTAAAACCTCTTAACTGGTTTGCCATCATCCATACTTACCTTCCTTCCAACCTTCCCTAGAGATAAACAGCAGTATGTCACTTCTTTGACTTAAAAAGCCTTTAAAGACTTCTCTCTGCTTTCAGGATAAAGTTCAAGCTCCTAAGATAGTTTTTAAGATCTCTGCTTTACTTTTTTTTTTTTTTTGGGGGTACCAGGGATTGAACTCTGGGGCACTTGACCACTGAGCCACATCCCCAGCCTTATTTTGTATTTTTTTTTTTAGAGACAGGGTCTCACCGAGTTGCTTAACATCTCACTGTTGCTGAGACTGGCTTTGAACTCATAATTCTTCTGCCTCAGTCTCCCAAGCCACTGGGATTACAGGCATGTGCCACTAAGCCCAGCTCAATAGTTTACTTCTCAAGCCAAATCTCTTGCCACAGACCAGGGACCACCACTACTCCCTGATTTGCATTCATTTTTTGAACCCCACTAAACTACTTTCCTTTCCCTGGAATACCAAATCCACTTTGTAATGACCACTTGTACTCCTCTTACAGAGGAGAAAAATCTAGCAGAATAATAGAAGAATTTAAATGAAACAGTTTATAAACTAGAGACATTTGCTGGAATTACTTCCACTTGCTGGAAACTTGCATTTGTTAGATCCTCCTTCTTTATTAGTACCTTTGAATTTCTTTTCCTGGAGCATTTTAAAAAAAAAGTCAAAGATGCATATTCATGAATATTTTTTATAACATCTGACTAGATAGTCAAGTACCTTGCCAAATACAGAAAGAGGCTTAATACCGCAAGAACTTGCTTTGAAGACATAAAGGAAGAGAAATAGGGACATGAGAAAACAAAGCAAAGCTGAAACATAGACAAGCACACACAAAGAAAAAGAAACCATATCATACTGATGAGGCATTCCAGCTATCTAGGGATCCACACATAATAACTGCTCAATAAACAGCTGTGATAGATGGGAATACTGATGAACAGATAGATGGATGGATGGATGAACAGATGGATGGATGGATGGAAGGAAGGAAGGAAGGAAGGAAGTGAGGGAAAACCAGAAATGCTATTTGCTGTTTCTGAGAAATTCAAGAAGAAAAAAGGACATCTGTTCTAATTTCCCTGGGCAACCTGCCTTTTAAAGATACCAGATATCTTTAAGTTACTGAGTTTTAAAAACCCACCAAAATCAAAGAAGGCAAGACAACTATTTTTAATTAAAAATTTTATTAATTTTGCTACATAACTAGATGCATATAAGACAAATTTATGATGATGATCATGTTTTCATATGCTAAACACTTCATAGTCTCTCAGAGCCTATTTTATTTACATATAACTTATTTTGTCTATTTAATGGGAGTTAGAGTACAATTTATTACTCTATTTAAACGAAAAAGATTTAAAGTTGTTTGGTCTTTCCTTCTCTGTCATTCTGATTAAAACTAAGAAGAAATGCTTGAGTCCTTGTTTGTCTCTGGTTTTAATTAGGGCAAACCTATACCCTAATGGTTCTATCCTCTTTAAGCCTATTAGAGTAGTATGATTATTAATGACTATGCTTACCGTTCTTTAAAGTGTCAGGCTTTGGGCAGGAAATTATATTATGTACCTAGTTATACTGTACCTTACTGGGAAAAAATGCTGATTAAAAATGATGTGCTTAACAAGGAAGTTTCCAGAACATAGTATATTACAAAGCAGAGGGCTCCATAAAGCAATTTCTAGTTACTTGCTTATGGAAATTAATATATTGATGCATATGCACTGTCTCGCAAACTAGATCATGAGTCCTGGGGGAGCAGGGATGACCTTCCCCGCTCTCACATGTAAGACCGAACTACAACCAGCACTACCCAAGTGAGGGTCTGGAAGCATTAGCCTCACAGCTGTCCATGCATCTGATGTTTGCTGAAAGGAGCTGAACTGAAACCAAGGATATGTAAGTCACGGAGGACCATACACAATTTAGCAATTATCGGAGCAATTATTAAGAAGAATGGACAAAGGAGAAGACATGCTATTAAAGAAGGGGCAGAAAGATCCCTTCTTACGGGAGTCCCAAATGGAAAATGACCCCCCACACCCTTTCTCCATGAGACTTTGTTATCAAAAAACATCATGAATGCTCACACCAAGAAGCCTAAAGAGAGGACTGGGGCTGTAGCTCAGTGGTAGAGTGCTTGCCTAGCACATGTGAGGCATTGGCTTCAATTCTTAGCACTAGATATAATAAATAAAATAAATGAAAAATAAAGGTCCATTGACAACTAAAAAATATAGGAGGAGGAGGAGAAGGAGGAGGAGGAGGAGGAGGAGGAGGAGGAGGAGGAGGAGGAGAACTCGTCGTCATCTGAAGAGAACCTTCCAAGGACATGAGATCCTGGTGCAGAAACCAAAAGACATGGGGCAGGTAGAAATTTGATCTCTCACTCCAGCTGAATGTGAGTACAAGATTATAGGAGGAGAACCTATCTACACAGGAGATGATGAGCAGGACTGTTTTCTTCATCCCACAAAAAGCAGGAACACAGAATTTGATAGCAGTCTAATCAGTATTAATAAAACTTAAATGTAAGGGATATAGAAAATGTTTATAACATCATAAAGTTAAATAGTGAGTAGAAATGGCAGGTATGGCTTAGAGACGTAAAACAAGGGCAACATCTAGTGATTTTCAAGAGAAAATAAAGATCAGGAATAACAATCTTACTTTGAAGTTTAAAACCGATGAATGATATGGGAACAAATAGCAATATTATCACCTTACATTTTTGCACAGCCGTTTAAAGTTCATAAATGCCATTTGTATCCATAATGGAATATAAGCCTTACATCTTGGCTCTGAGGGAGATAAGGACTATTATTTATAATGAAAGGAGGTGGCAGGGATTCAGGACGTAAACATATGGCTGAGTTGTTGACCAAAGCAACTAAGATCAGCTGATCTTCACATAGAAGAGATGATGGATTACAAAAGAAAATAATAGCAGCCAGTCATTGTGGCCCACACCAGTAATCCAATGTTCAAGGCAGAGGCAGGGGGATCGCAAGTTCAAGACCAGCCTCCTCAACTTAGTGAGTCCCTGTCTCAAAATAAAAAATAAAGCAAGGGCTGGGGATGTAGCTCAGTGGTTAAGTGCCCGTGAGTTCAATCCACAGTTCAAGGCGGGTGGAGAGAGAATGATCATAACCAATCAAACATCCATTTTTATAAGCTAAAAAAATCTGTTATAAGTGAGTCATTTGGACATAACTTTTTTTTTTTTTTTTAAGTTGCTAGATGTGTAGAAGTTCAGGGAAATGGCAATGGCATCATAGCTAGGCATCGGGAAATTCTCTCTCCAGGTGGATTGAAACCAGAGCTCCCCCTGGTCATTGCTGAGTTCCCTTTCACTCAGCATTGGAATACTGAGCTCCCTGTAGGTACTGAATGAAGAATGAGGTAGTGAGGGAAGTCTGTCTTGACCAACAAATTCTAGAAAAGCAGGCCAGAGAGAGAAGCAGGATGATTATATAGTTAAATAAACACCTACACCCAGAGAGTTCTGATTAAAGGATCGATTTAACCTGGAAGACTTAGCTCAGGGCTCCACACTGATCTTTTCCTAATTTTTCAATCTATTTGAAAAATATAAAATAGCCATCATTATTTCCATTTTAGCTACCCTTACTATCTACTGAACACTTGAAATTTTTGTATCATTTAAAATATTTCTCATAGGTTAATTTATATATTCCTTCAGTCATCCTCTTGAAGAAACACTATAATTCCCTTAGATAAATGAGAAAAATGAGACTTTGAAAAATTACATAATCTTCTCAGAAATATACAACTAGTAAATTTTAAGAAAATGAACCTCTGCTGGTCTGAGCCCAAGCCTGTCTTATTAACCAATGTATGTATTATACATACATAAAATTTGCAGAGGATGCAAAAGTATAAATGACATTTCATGCATGGAAGAATATCAAAATATTTTAATTAGAATTGAAAATAAGCTTAACAGACCTCATAAGGACACAAATTATTTGAAGGACTAAAGAAGAGAGATTAGATTTATTCTGTATAGACCCAGAAAGAAAACATAGTACAAATGATAAAAGGGATCCTAATTGAATTTTGTTGCCTATTTTTGTTTTGTTTTGTTTTTGTTTTTTTTCCAGAATTGAACCTATGGCCTCATGCATACTAGAGAAGAACCCTAGTCTTTTCCCATTCTAGTCCATTCACTTCTAGTCCTTTTCCCCTAAGTACACTATCCTTTTGAAATATTGCATCTAGTATGATCCTGTATGTGCATGAGAAGACTCACTGCAGCATTATTTACAACCTTTTTTTTAAAAAAAAAGAAAAAGAAAAAGAAAATAATCTCAATGGCCATTTACAAAGTCGTGGTTAAATAAATTATGGAACACTATGTGGGAATAAAAAGAATAGGTCAGATGGTGAAAAGATCCATATAATATATGATTTTCAAAAAAAAAATTCTGTAGATTACATATAAGCAAGTTTACTATACAGCATTGTATTTTGTATACAACACAAATTAGGTTGGAACAATTTTTGAATAAACTGAATCAAAACAAACAACTTGAAAATGCTGGCCTAAGTACCTTTTTCCTTTAATAGTATATGTTGGGCCAGGTAGTGGTGCACCCCTGTAAACCCTGTAAATCAGGTGGCTAAGGCAGGAGGATGGCAAGTTCAAGGTCAGGTTCAGCAAATTAGCAAAAGCCTGGCCCAAAATAAATAATAAAAAGACTGAGGATGTAGCTCATTGGTAAAGCACCCCTAGGTTTGCTCTCAAGCACTAAATTAATAAATAAATAAGTTGGGGTATTGGGCTTTTCTGTTTCAGTTTTTACTTTTGCCAAAATTATATCTTGCAATTGACTCACTTTTTCAGGTCCTGTCCCTTTAAGTTAACATATTCATGCAAATCAATATCTTTCTCTTCAGCACATTTTAATAGTCAGTATACAGTGCTATCACATTAAATGCACATTTGACTTACCTAAATTCAAAAACATATTTTGGAAGGAAGGAAGGGAGAGAGAGAAGAGGGGCATAACCACCATTTGTAATCAACTCGATCCCTGGTTCTTAGCTATATGATCTGATCTAATACTTGAGAAAAAAACAGGTTACACTAGAAATAGACATTATACACAAATCCATGTGTTCTGTTAACAAGTCATTAGTTGTTCCTGAAGAGAAATTTCTGATTACTCAATGTGTGGTTAACAGAGGTCAGATAACACTAAATCAAACATATTTGGAACCTAACCCCAATTAAAATGCAATTTCACTGTATTGTTAGGACAAAGAATGAAATAATAAATATTGACATCTATTCAACACTTACTAGGAGCCAAACACAACTATAGCAGCTTCAAATACATCATTCTGTCCAAAGTTCATAAAATTTGTGAGACAGTTGCATCTCCAATTTTACCACTGAAGAAAGCTGAGACACAGGGACAACCTCAAAACGTGGAACTTTCACTGTATTTTAATAAAATGTCGTTCCACTGCAATTCCCTAATGATTACTGGTATTGAGATATTTTTACATCACTAGGACTCTGTTTCCCCCCTGAAACTCTAATGTAAATACCACCCCTGTGTGAACATCTCCTCCTGCCCCAATGGCCCTTCTCCCAGAGAGATGTACACTGGGAAAGCCTGAACTGGTGTCCAGTTTTCAGTGTGCTCAGTAGCAACGTGGCAATGAAAGACAGGAGTGCAGGCATCCATGTGTTCCGAAAATGAGGCCTAACGCGGCACTTCAGAGTGGGATGGAAAAGGTTTGATTAGCCTGCCCTCTTCTCCCTCTTGTGTGTGCAGTCCAAAATAAAGACAAAAGAGAAGTCTAAGATGAAAGGATGAAATAAAATAAAACCACAGGCTGCCTTAGTTCTCAAAGATACGATTTCCAGTTTTTAAAATACCGTATGAGGCTCTATTTGAACCCCTGATACAGGTTCACTGGAAAATTGGTCACTTAAGTTAGGGAAAAAGCTTTTGTTTTGAGTGCCACATGCAGCCAGGTCACTGGTCAAATAAGTTAAACACACTATTGTCTGCTCCTTATGAATCGTTGTCGAATGTTGGCATGACTATTTTGATCACCTAATTAATACCAACTGGAAATTCTGCCTCCACAGAAATAAAATATTTGATGACCAAGGTAAAGTAATAAATGAAAACACAAGTGTTTCCTCTCCTTTCTTAATAGTAAAAGTAATTTTCTTTTCCTGAGGAGATAAATGAAACACCTGAATAACTGATATTTTAGCTACAACTAATAAAAGGGAAACAACTGACTCTTCAAATGTATATTTACATATGTAAACCAAGCATCAAAATAGCCTTCCACTATGCAGTTCAAATGGCTATTTCTATATGGATACAAAGGCTGAATGCATGCTTAGCAGTAATAATACAGAATCTCCCAACACAGCAGATACAAAATCTATCATCGTGTCACCCAGGTTCATGTCATTTTTCAAACACATCTATCATCAGACACTGATTTGCCTCACACAATGCTAGTATAAATTTAATTCTCACAGGAAATAAATTACAAAACCATGTAGACACATATCCAAAGGCTCGACCCCAGTTTTATTTGTTTCCAATAAAGCCTTTTGTATATACCCTACATGTATCTGTTCAAAAACAAAGTCAGTACTGTACCTGGTTATTTCTTCTTTCAGTTTACATGGATCTTCAGCATAGAACTTAATACCAAAATACAAAGTATATGGAGGTCCAGCTAAAATAAGAAATAGAAATTAACTATGGTTCATTTTATAGCCGAAGTAGCATTATAATATTACATAGCTACTAAGAATTTGACATAAGAAAACAAAATGGAAGAAGCAGAGTTCAGAACTATCAACAGTTAGGAGCTCAACTATGCATGAATGCATATGTATATGTGTGTATGTGTCCACAAGCAAACATAGACAACATGCTGGGTCAAATACACAAGAATGTCACTGTTTCTTTTATCTGGTTAGCAAGGTTGTACACAATTTTTTTTATTTCTATTTTCCCATTATTCACAATTTCTAATATATATAGTTTTTCATAACAAAAAAGGATATTGATAAACAAAATAAATTATTTAGAAAACCATCCATTGTTCACTTCAACTACCAAAATTTTTTTTCAACCTCTCTACAAAAAACCGGAAACAAACTCTTAGCAGCAGGTGGACAATTTAAGTCAACCCAACCACAGCACATACACATGATCTCAAGCAACTACTCAAACTGACAGAGAGTTCTTTACATGCTGATGTGGAAAAGATCACCAATCTACATTCCTGGGTGCAAAAATACGGTCCTTTTTGAGGAAAAGTAAAGTATTAGTTAATACATGTGTTTTTTTCCTGTGGAAATACATAAGAAATTATAATCAGTGGCAAATTTTGGAAGATGAGATTAGAAACTCTCTACTTTTAAACTGATTAGTTAGAATTTTCTCAATTATCAGTGGGGGCTATGTCATAGGATTCAGGACAATAATTGTTTCATTCTTAGATTCTTGTGAATATAAAAATATATTCTTACATGTGTAAGAGACATTTCTTGTCTCATACATTTAACACACACAGAAAAATTAAGTCTACAAACTATAAAAAATAATCAGAAACACAGCCTGGAATTGTACATAGACATACAAATATAAAATAAGTAATCAAACACTCACATTGTGCAGAAGGACCAAGGTCCCTTGGGTGCCAACCACAATATATTATGTTTTTACTAGAAATATTTCTGTGTCATAGGGTATAAATCTAATGTTCACTATTTTCAAAACTGCATACTTTCAAACTGTTCTCTAACTAAATCTAATGTGCTTTATTTTAAGAAAGATTATTTTGCTTGGTGCACCAACTGACGGTCACAGTTGCAATCTTTTTCTTCGACAAAAGGGCTCCCACACAAACAAATAAGAAAAGATGTCAAGCATGCATCCCAGTAAGGCTGTCATTCTGAATAACTGACAATAAGCCTGGTCTTTCTATTTTCATTTTTAACTGAGTAAATAAAATGACAAATTTAGAAACTGGCAAAAAATCAATCAGAACAAGTAACAAAGACATGTTTATAATATGCAAACTATGTTATTTATTATTATCATACACACATGTTTATGTTTGTAATAACCCATAGGCCTGTTCAAGCATACAGATGACAATCAAGGCCAGGGTCACTCCCCTCATCTGTGTCTTTCTGAGGAAGGTACTTCTTATGCTGGTGTTTTTTGAAAGCAAAATTTTTAAAACTTTGCTCTAATTTTTTATCCTTAGAGTTGATTATATGTTCTTAAAATTACTGATGTTTATATGTTTACTTAAGCACTATGTGTTTCTGACAAATAACACCTCTACCCCTAAACATAGATGTCAGGGAGGCAAGACTATTAAATATTTAGAAGAACCAGGAAGTCCACCCTTGGCTGCTCTGTCTATGTCAATCAAGCTCTGTGTTCCTGAGCAGATGGGCCTGCTTGTGCCCACAGGCAGCTGGGGTTGGCACCTAGGGGGCGGGGAGGCGCACAGATGCTGCTGAGACAGCACACAAAGGGAAGAGGCCTTCTCCAGACCACAGAGCTGCTTTCATTCTGTGGCACATGACAGATTACACTCTATTCACCAAGCACAGCTATGTGAAATGTGTTCAATAATGAGCATTTAAGCAGAACTTGGAAAAATACACAACAAAAACCAGTTTGACTTAATATTCTTAAAGGATTTTTGGCCCAAATAAGCCCATTCTCCACTCAAAAAGCCCCACATGAAGTGCCTTGTGTTCTAAATTAAGGCATCATTACTTTGAATTGAATTTGGTAATGTACAAAAATGTTTCATAAACACTTCATTCTCCACAACCACCTGGTAACAGATGCTGAGGAGTTCAGCAATTTGCCTTCCACCACAGTTTGCAAGTATTCAGTGTTCAGTGCTGTTTCGGCACTGTTCTACACAGCCTCTCAGGGAAACCAAACTTCTAAATCCTTTAGTGTGAGAAAATATTCTCAGATACATCACTGTTTGGTAGAGCGATCAAAGGGTAAGGAAATGTTCATTTTGGAACAAGATTATGGCTAGCCATATATTTTTTGGCTTCCTATTCTAACTGCAAAAATCAGGTGCTAGTGAAGCAAACAGCTTAATTATTATCTTAAATTCATGTCATTCCATACACTCAACATTAAAGAAACTGAAATGAATATTATTTTTCTTTAGCCAAAAAGTCAGGAGCCAGAAATTAGAATCCCCTAAATAAGTATCAAAGTAGTTCATGGAATTATATGTAAGTATTCTTCAGTGATATCATATTTCTACAATTGTAACAGAGTTTCATTCTTACTGCATATCCAACTTTTAACAGTATTAATATCTTTAGGACCAAAATTACTTTTTACTGTGATATTTAAAGAAATATTTTCTATCATGTAAATGGACATTTACAATGTGCCAAAGAACACTTAATAATGAAACTTAAAATAATTTCAATGTTTTTCTTTATAACCTCAATGAAAATCTCAACCTCTTCCTTATAAAAGAAATCTGCACATTTATTTTCAAATAATCATTCCTGAAATTTTTCTAATTTTCCAATTGGAATTCTAAAAATTGGTTCAAATGGGCTGGAGCTGTAATTTGTAAACTCTGGTGGCTCCTTCTATGATGGCGGAAAAGTAGAGAAACAAAAATGATGCTGATGTTGAGAGAATCAGGACTTATTTTGGGGGTGGGGGGGGTCTGCAGTTCCTGGCATCCAATTCATCTCCAAGGCCTATCTGTGTTCCTACTCAGATCTGTGAGCTATTTGCAACCAATGGGGAAAGAGTCATGAAAAGTACAGACTTGGAATGGGGACATAAGGCCAAAGAACCCAGTAGGTTCTGAGGGGCAACAATTCACACATTTAAACCA
The DNA here is from genome assembly GCF_048772815.1 of Callospermophilus lateralis. Lineage (NCBI taxonomy): Eukaryota > Metazoa > Chordata > Mammalia > Rodentia > Sciuridae > Callospermophilus > Callospermophilus lateralis. The sequence goes on along the minus strand of NC_135309.1, from coordinate 75,645,092 downwards.
AATGTTCCAATGGGTACAGAGCTTCAGCATGGGAAGATGAAGAAAGTTTAGAGAAACAGCGCTGACAGCTACACAACAACGTGAATGCACTTACTGCCACTGCATTGTACTTAAAAAATGGTAAAAATTTTATATTTTGTTATGCCTATTTTAAAATTTAAAAAAATTTTAAAGGGCTATTCTGTTGTATACTTAAGCAATCTGTGTGTGTTTATAAATACAAAATGAGCTATTGAAATTATATTAAGATTAAAGAATATATATACTTATTTGTACTGAGTATCCTAGTAATATCCACATTGATAAATCCAAAAGCTAACCCCTGAAAATGGATTGTAGCTCTCTGAAGCCACAGTAATTTTTCAGGTCACAAGGACACCCCTTAATTAAAACCACTCCATAACCTCTCATCTTGCTTTCAAAATCAATGCCTCTCTGCCTTTTCTATACTAAGGCCAAATTTTAACGACAAGCATATAGAAAAATCGCAGAAAAAAAATTGAGGGAAGATGTACCCCTAGGAGAAATTCAATACAGCATTAGGATCTACTCAGAGTTTGATTAAACTAAAATTGCAGACAGCTTAGCAATGCAACATGGGAATACCCCATTTCTATACTCTGGTACTTGAACACTAGTACTCACCTCGACAGGACTAACACCCATTTCTGCACCCAACAAACCACAGACCTTACATCAAGCCACCCCCTCAACAAAGTTAAAATTAAATACCTACTGTTGATCAGTTCTTTGTGTTCGGCAAGGGTTTTTGCAGGATCCAGCCAATACTGTGTGAGGTAGAAAAGGGTAATTATAGAATTAGTTGCTTTTCATTGGCCTTTACTTCAAGAATATTTGCAAAATGCCATTTAAGTGACATTTAAATACTTGCTAAGTAAAACACTTCATTTATCATATATGTACATGAACATACATGAGAGCTTTCTGCAACTGAAACATTAAAGGAAAAGAAAAATGATGCTGAGGTCAAGGGAGAGGCAGAGGAGAGAGGTAGAGCTCGCTGGGCCCTTGGCTGAATTATTATCTTAATTATAAAGCCACTAAACCAAGATGCTTGCAAGTGGGTTTCTTACTACTATTCGTGGGGAAACAAAAGCCATGCAGAATGCCCTCCAAGTGTCTTTCCAAAGTCCCCATCGCAATCCCCTTAGAGTCACCCTCCTCCCAAAATGCCCCCAACCTCTTCACTTCCAGTCCTATCCCCTACACGTGCTGCTCTACGTGTTAAGAAAAAGCAAATTAAATCAAACCATCCTTAAAGATGCAGGCGAGCAGCTCTGTACAGTGGCTGAGGACCTGAATCCCAGAGCAAGAACATGGGGATGCCATTCAGGATCTCCTCATCATCACTGTGCAGCGGGGACAAGTAACTGGACATTCTGAACTTTCCTTACAGAGTTTCTATACTGATTAAATAAGTTACTTCACAGAAAGCCTTTAGAACAGCCCGGGGCTCACACTAAGTATATGTATCACATGCTAGGGATGATTATTATTAAGGTACAGGGTCATTTTTTATAATTGCTGTTAGCTGGTTTAAGGTACTTGCTTATTAATTCAAATTAATCTTTAATGAATTGAATTTCAAGCAGGAGTGGGAAAATTCTGGGACCTGGGAAAAGGCTTTCCTTTAAATTTCACCTTTGTGAAATAAGATCACTGAAAGAGAGAGAAGATTCAAGCCTCTAGCCTCATCTCTCCGTCTGCAGGGAGAAGCTACAGAAGCACAGATAAGGCACCAGGAGATCTCACATAAGCACAGAGGGAAAGATGCCGCCGAGGGCTGCCCTGGAGGACCTACAGGGAAGCAGAGATGGAGCTTCCCACCCCCCGCCACACACACACACTGTTCTAGACAAATCCAAGAGGCCCTAAGGCCAAGCTGCCCCGTTCCGTTTCCTCATGTTCCTAAACGAAGAAAGGAGGCAGGAGCTGGCCCACCTGAACTACCTCGTCCCCAACACTCTCGGGCTTGCCCTGCTAAGAGCATTCACATCTCTCCTGTCACTCCTGGAACAAGAATCAGGGGCTGCAAGAGAAGTCCAAGAGAGCCCACCTGCCAGATTCCTGTTTCCTTCCCCTTGGCTGAGGGAAGAAATGCCTTATATAACAGGCAGAGTAATTATAAGTAATAGTTATAATATTTCATACAACACCCTTGCCTTTTATCTCCACACTAAGTGTGTGTCATACTCATTTTATTACATACTAAACTCTATTTGTGCATACAATGTCTTCACTATCTGTCACTCATATGGTAGCTTCAAGTTTCCAAGTATTTTACAAAGGAAAGTAACCAATATACACAAGTGGAACAACTTAAAATATAATTCTCATTATTCTGGTATTGATCATTTCTCATTTCTTTAAAGGTCTACAAGCATTCATTTTTCAAACAGAAAAGATTTGAGGCAGAGGCTGTAATCAGTGAAGTGCTTTTGGATCCCACGATAACTGAAGATGTGACTTTGAAATTAAAATAGTGATTCATAGGGAAACCGTGGCTCATCCAAGTAGACCAAAACCAATCCAAATGTTAAGCTGTGTGTTGGACAAAGAGCACACCCATTCCTCTGTGTAAGAATTCTTCCCACAAAATGAAAACATTAGGTAGATGGACTGTTTCTTGTCATTCATGTTAAATAAAATGATTTGATTAATGCAATATTTCTCAAAGAGGGAGAAACCAAAGAAAACAAACATAAATTCCCACTAACACTTGTATTAAGCTTCTATTGCTGCATAATAAATGACTGCAAAGTTAGAGGCTTAAAACAACACCCATTTATCATCTCTGAGTTCGATAAGTCAGTGGGTCCCTTTGCTCTGGGTTTCATAAGGCTGAGATCAAAACCCCAGTGGGCTGGGGTCTGAGACGGTTGTTGATCTGGGGGACTTTTCCACAAGAGAAGCCCAGATGTCAAAGCACTTAGAATATTGATCTCAATTTTTGGTCTTACACATCACTTATATATGAGGACTCAATAAGTGCTACAGCAAGAAAGGAGAAAAGGGGCAGGGCCTCTGCTCCAACCTTGTCTCTGTCTAATCTTGTCTTGAAACTAGTAATGAACAAATTGGAGGAAAGCTTTTTAATTTCTCTAACATCATCACTCCAATGTAACAAACTTTACAAATTTTTTTATGCATTTGTCTTTGGTAATAAAATTTTTTAAATTTGTAATTAAATTTAAATGGGTTCATCAAAACAAAAACTATACATATAAGTAGGGTAATATATGATGTTTTAAAATGTGTATACATTCTGTCATGTTTTTGTCATTTGTTTGTTTTATTTTCCTGTCTCCAGAGTGTTTGCCAATCAAAATTCAGCTAAAGAAAACAGAAAGGAAGCTCTTTAAGTGGAATAACAAAGACTCAATAACATATCTTAAAAATGTCACATTAATGGGGCTGGGTTGTAGCTCAGTGGTAGAGTGCTCACCTCGCATGTGGAGGGCACAGGGTTTGATCCTGAGCACTACATAAAAAATACAGTAAAGGCATTGTGTCCATCTACAACTAAAAAAATTTCTTTTAAATGTCACATTAGTAATGATCTATACAATTCTAAAATAAATCACTCCCCATGAGAATGACTAAATTTATGAGGTAAACATCATATTAAGCAAAATAAGCCAAATTCAGGAAATCAAGGTTTGCATGTTTTCTCTGGTATTGAAAGCTAAAAAGGCTAGAAAAGCAGGCGAGGGTATCTTATAAAAATCCAAAGGAGACCGGTAGAGGAAAGGGACCAGTGAGAGGGAAAGGGGGAAATCCTAGGGAATGATATTGACCAAATTATATTGTTAAATTGTGTGGCTATATGAATATGTAACAATGAATCCCATCATTGTGTATAATTATAATGCACCAATAAGAAATATGGAAAATAATTCACAAAGCAAAAAAATGTAATGAAGATCCTGAGATGAGTTAGAAATCATAATTCTGCAGCAAGAAAAAGAAGAGACAAGATTCAAAGGCCATTCAATCAACTCACTGCACATTAGATATGCTAAGCATTAATCCAAAGCTTGCCATGGCACAAATGGTATTTGATCAAAATGGAAACCAGGGGTTACAGAGGTCAGACAATGATAAATGCTCCAGAACACAAATAATAAACACAACCTACCAGGTTTCATAAGCCAACATCTTGAAATGCAAAACCCATGTATGTTCAACCAAGGGAAAGATATGACCTTGGAACTAAAGCAGCCACACTATGACAGCACTTGTCACCACTCATTATCAACAAGCAATCAAACATAGCACATGTCAGATCACAATGAGACACATCGGGATGCTGCTCTGTAATCTAAGAGGAAAAAGGGCTCAAGAATTTGCCAATGAAAACAGCACCCCACTTTTAAGGGCTACATCCAGAATACTGGGAACAAAGTGCCAATATTCTAGAGGCAGGCTCTAATCCTGGGGTGTCCTTTATTTATTCATTTAACATATATAGACATTCCCTATACTTGTTCTTTATACATCACGTCAGACAATGTCCTGGGGAGTACAAGAACACAAAACAATGAACAATACCCGTCCCTAACATCACGGCACTTACAGCAGAGAGGGAGATGCATAGACATATAATTATAATATAAGGTAGTTAAGTGAGATAATAATGTGTATATGACATATAATGCAAGATAATAAAAATAATATACAAAGAAAATCAACTCTGCAGGGTGGGTATATGAAGGCTTTGCTGAACAGAAAACCACTAAATAGTGTGTTTGTGGAGGAAAAAAAAAAACCTTCCTCAAAATAAATAACGGAGAAAAGAACCTTATTTTGTAAGAAATGTGTCTATCAGCTCAACTGCTCTTAAAGCAAATGAGTCAATTTTTTAAGTGACAACATCTAAATGTAATACTCCACATCCTCTGCAAACAAAATCAGTGCTGCCCAAATAGCTAACAAATACTCAGCTTAAAAAAAAAAAAAATCAACATTCATGGAGAATGCTGTGGTTTGACTATGATTTGTCTCCTCCAAAATTCATATTGCAACTTGGTTCCCAATGTAATGATACTGAGAAGGGATGGATTCTTTAAGAGGTGATTAGGTCACAGGGGGCACTGTCCTCATAAATGGATTAATGCTGTTCTCCAGGGACTGGATTATTTACCACAAGAGTGGGTTGTTAAGACCATCCCTTCTGCTTTGTCTTTTCTTCTCAGGTCCACCTGCCCACCATGTTTTAACATATACAAGACCCTCACCAGATGTAGCTGCCAAATTTGGACTTTTAGTTTCTAGAAGTATGAGCCAAAATAAACCTCTATCCTTTATAAATTACCCAGTCTCAGGTGTTCAGTTATAGCAACAAAAATAGACTAAGAGAACTTACAGAAAGAAAAATCACCTATCCATACTTTCCACCTGCCCACAGTGAAAGGAAAGAGAAACATCAATCCAGCTGTAAAAATGTGGTACTGGCCACACTCCTGTTGTGGCTTTTCTGAATGGTACTTGGGTGCACAGCTGTCTTAACTGCCCAGGTGAGTATGAGGAGAAACACATGTATTCATATTGTCCCTCTCAACATTCAACCTGTTCATTTTCTAGGAAAGTTACTTTTCCCCTTGACACTGCTCTCCATCTGAAACTTACATCCTGTTGTTTGTAGTTCACACATTGCATGAGAATCTATTTTGTAGGAAGATAATAATCAACCAAGACAGACCCGGGTCTCTCATGCATACTTCATATAGTCTGCTACCAACATAGGAGAGAGTTAATATACCATCTCCCAAATACTCAGTCACTAAGGAGTCAGGACCACAATCCTCTCTGGCTCTTATTCTTTCCCAGGATGGGAGAGGCAAGCAGTTAGGTAACCTTACTGCATCAATCCTGTCAATTTTAATAACAGCACTGATGTAACCTGGAGAGAAATGACAGGCCCTTCGGACAATGACAGTCTTGGCTAAACTGCCCTGGGCTTCCTTCATTCACCTTGGCTGATAATGTCTCAATTTCATCAATTTCCTAGGTAACAGTCTCAGAATTAGATCTTTAAACACTAATGCTGTCCAGTAAATCAATAGCCTAACCTTGAAAAGATCTGTATTAAATCCAGGGTACAACCTCCCATATTCCAACTGTTCTTTTTAGAGTCTCCTAGAGTTCTAAAAGTAGAATAAATCCTCCAAAGTCTTAAGAAAACAGACAGAATAAAATAATAAAAGCCTTGCTGCATCTTATTTCACACTGGGTATAATACTGATTCTCCTTTAGAAAATCCAAGAATGCTATGTTTATACTTAATAATATTTTCTGTAAGCCAAAGAAAAGGCCTTAAAACACACTGTAGTTTTTTTGTTTTGTTTTGTTTTTTCAATATAGCAAAACAACCTCTTGATCTGGGGAGTAAAAATAGAGATGGTCATTTTTCAGGGACTAGAGCACAAAGATTTCAAAAAATGACAAAATAGGTCTCTCTTGGGAGTTTTAAGACTTCATATAATTCACACGTATGTTCCAAGAAATCCAGGATTGTGATGACAGCTATTTGTGCTTTTCCCAGCCCTCCTGTAAAGAGCTCTCAGGTCCTCTAAGCAACATTAACAGGATGTGGTCTTAATTTGCTCCATGCTATGAATCACAAAAGCCTAAGGACCGCCAGTAAAACTACCATAACCAAACTCTCTCCGTAGAGAAAAAAACCAAGGGCCTGTTGTTGGAAGCAGAGGGAATTGTAACTGGGCACCATTTTTCAGCAAAAGTGAATTGCAATGAGTCACCATAGGCCTCTGGACTGTGGCACCACTCTTAGGGCTAAAGAAATAACAAGAGCAATGACTAATATTAAATTACCTTGTGCCAGGCACTATTGAAGATTTCACATTTATTTCTTCTTTAATCCTCTTAATATCTTGATGATGCAGAAACTATTAAAAACTATTTTAATTACTTAAAATGAAGAAATAAACACTGAGTAAACAATTTGCCCCAAAGTATAGAAAAACATCCACAGAACTGAATTCCTTTCATCTTATGCCCGGGCCAAGGTAATCTCTAGATTACTATCTGAACCACAATGTATAACTTCGATTTCAAAATTATCATTCTCAACTACCAATTCTTCTTTCCCAGCTTCTTTCCTCTAGTATTCTAACTCCCGAGGACATCCGATTCAGTGATCCTACTAGTGTTTCATTGTTCCTACAGTTGCCCCCCACCCACGCCATGACTTCCCTCATTTATCTATTGCAATCATTCACTTGCAATTGTCCTCATTTCCCTTGCACATCCTTCCCTCCACGATGTCCATGAGGACAGGGAGAGACCACACATGGTTAACTTAAACTCCCTCCCTTTCCTGTGCAGGAACCCAAGGGCTACACACAACTGAAAGCTCAATCATTCACTCATCAGTAATCCAAGGGAACCCTTGGAATCACCCAGAATTCTACTATGTTGTACCATCTTACTTGCCTAAATAACTCCTTGACACTTTCTCCTCTCTTCTTAAGCCTCCAGCATCTCACTCTCAGCTGAAGATCTCAGTTATTTCACTGAGGACAGGCCTATGCATTCTCAGCCACACACCAATCTGTCTGCCTCTGTGCTATATCCTGTCCTCTCTCACACTACTGTGGAGGAACAGTCCATGCTCCACTTAAGTGCATCCAATTATCTGCTCATTCCCATACCACCACCATTTCCCTTTCTGAAAAATCATTCCTGGCTGAATTCATGCCTTTTTCAAAATAAAAAAAATTTTTTTTTTTTTTTTTTGGTACTAGGGATTGAACCCAGAGGGGCTTCCACTGAACCACATCCCCAACCCTTTTAATTTGGAGAAAGGGTTTTACTAAGTTGCTGAGGCTGGCCTCGATCTTGTGATCCTCTAGCCTCAACCTCCCAAGTTGCTGGGATAACTGCATGGGCCACGGCATCTGGTCAAAATAAAAAGCTTTCTGACTCCTATATCTTCCCATTTTATTTTCACATTTTAAAAGGACTATCTGGAAAACAAAAGTTGTTTTATGTTATCTCTCTCTCATCTTCTCCTGAATTCACTTTAACACAGGTTGAGTATCCCTTATCCAAAATGCATTTTTTCAGGTTTTTTAATGCTCCATATAGATAGTGAAAGATCTTGAGAATGGGACCCAGGTCTAAACATAAAATCCATTTATGTTTTATACACATTTTATATACATATAGATAATTTAATACAATAGTTTAGTTTTGTGCACTTAACAGAAAATGTGCACGTTGAACCTTCAGAAAGTAAAGGTGTCACTAGTGCCACCACCCATGTGAACAACCCCTGGATGTCTAGCATCTCCATAATTCCCCACCCTGAATTTATATGCTATCAATAAACAATCATTTCTCACACTTATTTATAAATAATTGACAGCCAACAATATTACGCTTCATTAATAGAGTGAAAAATTAATGTGTTTGTGGTAACCAAACAGCACAGAAGTATCACCAGAATATTGCAACGACCCTCTTGTTGTGACAGAAACAGAGTCTTCACCCTCTTCCCTAAATGTTTGTTACACGCTTCAAGGCAGCCCTTCCCCCTTGCTTCTCCCTCTTACTTCACTGCTCATACTTTCACCACCACCTTAGCTAGTTGTTCTTCATCTCCTAACCAGGAAAGGCCAGACTACCCAGGCTCACACTTCACACTGAAGCCCAAAGCTGTGAACACCAGTTATATACTGACAACTACCAGATTTATAGCCAAACCAGAATCTTCCCCTAAATCCAACTATTTATTTGACATCTCCACTTAGACGTCAATTAGAATCTTAAATCTTGTATATCCAAAAGGATATGGATGATTCCACTTCCCCAAAAAACAAATCAATGAAAAAAAAAACTTGTTCTCCTGCCATCTTCCCCACCCAAGTAAATGGTACAAAACTCTTCTGTTAGCTCTGAGCATCCATCTGCAAATCTTGTTGGCTCTATGTTCAAAACAGAAACAATATGAAAAATTCTCTCCAATTCCGTGTCAAGCAGCCATTGCCTTCACCTATATTTCTCAAACTCCTTTAATGGTATCCTTGTTTCTACCTTTGCTGTTAGAGGAATTCTTTTAAAGCATGAATCAGATCTGTTCACTTTTCAGGCCAACATCCTCTATTAGTTTCCTTATGGTCAAATTCCCTTTGTTGACCAAAAAGGCCTGTGATTTGACCCCACTCCCTTCACTTTCCACTCAATGTTTTTTGGATAAGGCACCAAGAAGGACCTTAAGGAGAGTATCAGCAGAAGCTGGAGGGCTCTGAAGGAGGCTCTCTGCAAAGGCTTAAAGAAAAGCAAAGAGAAAGCTACTGGAAACAGGAAGAAAGGGAACCTTATGGAGGGGCAGAAAGTTTAGAGATGCTGTTGCCAGTGGCAACATGGAAAATAAAAAATGTACCTAATGGACTGGATGATCCAGATAAGGAGATTTCCAAGCAGACTGGTGAATGTGCCGATTGGCTTCATTTTGCTGCCTATAATGAAATGCAAGAGAGAGATAAGCTTAAAAAATGTTAAAATATAAAAGAGCCAGGACTTACTGGGTTTGGAAATAAACTTTCTCATTCTTTGTCTTATCAGAAGGCAAATGGTGTTATAATTAAGACATGACTTCCAGGCAAAGATTGAATCCAGTATGCTGTCAGCAAAACTTGAGGCAATGGTTTAAAAAAAAAAAAAAAACTTTTTGTAATGCTCAAAAAGATTTAATATGATGTTTCATAGACCCTTTCAAAATAACAAAAAAGTTCCCCTAAAAATCCTAAGGGCTTTTTTCCTCAATAGTCTTATAGGGAATCCAAGGTATATAAAAGAGTTTATTTCAAAGCAATTTGTGTTTCCTTTGTTAACAAAGTAGATTAAAAATTGATTCATAAGAAATCCACAGTTTTTTAAGAGAATTTTCCTGCTTGGGCTGGGAGGGGGAAAAAAAAACAGACATTACAGACTGAAAAGAAGCGAGAAACCTCTGAACTCCCCAATCTTCATTGGCAAAAAGCAGAATGAAAAATAAAGAAAAGTCAGTAAATAGAACCAAGAGGCCCAAGTGCAGAGCCAGGCATCACAATGAAACAAATTCTAGCCAGTAAGACCAAGCCCTAATCAAAGAAATGGCTACATGAGTCTGGATAAATTTCCAAACTCAAATTATGCAAATATTATTTGTCAACTTAAAAAAACTAAAACAACTCCATTAGTTAGTTAGAAATGTTTGTGCCAGGTATCCTATGCTTATCACCAGTATTGCTGCTTGTGAAGTAGAGCCATATAGCTTTCTCACTGTCTTAATTCATAATTCAAGAGGAACTGTACTCAAGGAGTTGGAGTTGAACTTAAAAGTACCCAGAGTCTTATTTGATGAGATTCTAGACTTCAAGTGTGAATCCAATGTCATAATAAAGAAGATGATGGGCGGCATGAGTGCATTTTATGTGTTGGAAGAATACAAATATTTTTTGACCAGAGAAAAGACTCTCATGCTTTAAAACATATCTTCATAACTGTTGATGCTACTCCTATCAAAAGGTGTAATGTCATATTTCCTCTCATTACATGCAGGCTGACCTATTTCAAAGCAACAGAAGTAACACTGTCTGACTCTTGAGACTTGATTCATAAAAGGTGATACTGATAGGTAACAGACTTGAGTAGTGGGAACATGAGGTTAAGGGATAATTCTACAAACTGAGATTACTGTGCTCACCCCTACACGCTTTCTTTTAAAAAGCAATTTACTGGAGACCATTCTGACCCTGCCTGGCTTAAGTCAATAGGATATGCTACACTTCTCAGCAAGCAACCTATTATCTGCAGGAGAAAAGTAGACCCAAAGACTCCTACCTGTCGATAAGAACACAAGTCACCCTGAAAGGGGGTACTTTCGTGACCTTTACACACATTCCAGGATGCAGGGAGATAGGATAATTAGAAGCAAAGTCCCCTAACCATAAAATATGTAGGAACAATTCCAATTAGAACCTGTCAGTGTAGGCCAAGGTGACCCAGAGGATCTTTAGCATGTCATTATAACAGTAAAATCTCCCCTCCAAGGGGTAAGACCATAGCAGCCAGAACTTGAAAGTCCAATGCAATCCTGCTATCAGTCAGAAGAGATGGATGTGGAGGGACACTCCGGAATCTTCCCTGGGACCCTCAATAAAACTAGAGGGCCAGAGATGCACGCACTATCCCTTTACTCTCTGAGAGGACCCATTCTCTCTTCTGAGAGTATCTCCTTTTCGCTTCTCTTCTAATAAACTTATGCCTGCTATTATGTGTACCTTCTCTGAAATCTTTCTTCCATGGTCACAAAAACTGGTGCCCAGGACATCTACAGTTGCTCCAGCTCTGTGGATAGCCTTGCTCTGCAACAATACAGCTTTTGTCCTGCCATCCATCCTTCATTCCCTCTTCTTCTGGATGCTTGCCCTTGAAAACCAACCAGTATGTTGTGAGGAAGCCAAGCAACAACATGGGAAGTCCACATGTCCTGAAACTGTCGAAATTAAATACGTGTTCTAGTAGCTGAAAGTGAATGCAGTTGTAGCTAGCCAAGTAACTTGACTCAGAGGAGCCAGGCCAACCCTCAGGATTATAAAGCCAGTAGGGCCTGGACCTCCTCCTCAGCACCACACCACAGGGTTGTGCCAAACTCCAGAGTGCACAAATTAGATGGTTAGAACAGGGGCACGTGGAAGCCTCACCCCTTTTCTTATGTATTTACATGGGTCTTTCTCCCTCAATGACTGTCTAGTTTCAGGACTTCAAAAACCAAGGGACTACTACTGCGACTCTAGCCTTCTGAGAGTCCAACTGTTCATCTTGCCTCTCCACTTCAATGGATTTTAACATATTCAGAACTGTTGACTCCCAGTCCCAAAAAACAGCTCCTCAGTCTGATCTTAACCTTTCATACTTAAAATTCCAACAGATTCCACATAAATAGGCTGCTGGGTCCCATGAAATGTGCTCCTATAATAATCAAGAGAACATTGAGAATCATTAACTCTAAAACCACTGCTTTCTCATAAGCCATCCATCAATCAACTGTCTGAAATTGTATCCTTTATAGTTCATTCTGATTTAATCAGGAAGGAAAGTCTGATTTATAAAATGTTAATGATAAAGAACTCAGGCACTGGGCTGGGGTTGTGGCTCAGTGGTAGAGCGCTTGCCTAGCATGTGCAAGGCCCTGGGTTCGATCCTCAGCACCTCATAAAAATAAATAAATAAAGATATTGTGTCCAATTAAAAAGAAGAAGAAAAAGAACTCAGGCATATTCCTTTCACATATTTATACAAAGAAGAAGCCAGTCACAGAAATTTCTCAGGCACCTATTTTATTGACAAGAAAAATACTTACAATACTTGCACACCTTGTTTTATATATAAATATATTAATGTATAAATACATATTGATTTTTCCACCAATCCTGATAGTTTTGTTTTAAAGAATTTTGTACCTTTATCATTTTCAAGTGTTCATCTATTTAATCTAGCTTTGGTGTAAAAAGGCACTGGGTACCATTAATGAAGAAGGAACTTTCTACTTAAGATAGAATTCAGTTCTTTACCCTCCTTAACACATTTATGAAAACTATAGGATAAAATATTTTACTATAAAAAAATCCATGGAAGACGCACCAGTGCCTATGATCAAACATCTGAGAAGGGAAAGGGAAAAAAAAAAACTATGAAAAGACTAAGTTCAAGGTAATTCGTACAGCTGTCTCTTGACAATTCTAGGTTTTTCAAGAGCATTTCTGAATCCATGTCAAAATTATCACATACAATAAAGAAACTAAAAATCAGTCAAAGCATGCTCTCCTTTCCCCAGGTGCTACAGTGAGGGAAGTAGGCAATGCACCTAGGGGCTCAGTTTTGCAGGTGCTGCTTGGCAGGGTCCCCCAGTATTCTTTCAAGCATGTGAGCTCCTAACTTCTCATGACACTTCACCTGACTGTGCTCAGGATAGAGAAGACCTATTCTAAACAGAAATGTTCCAGAAAAAACACCATCTCTTTCTTTCTTACCAGACACTATTTGTCTAGTCTAGAGAAGTAGAAACATTTACCCTTTTATTACAAGCACTATTTATTATAAGCAATTTTTTTAAATCATGAATGCCCAGCATAGTGGCTCATGTATGTAATCCAGTGATTTCAGAATCTTAGGTAGGTAGATCCCAAGTTCGAGGCCAGCCTCAGCATGTTAGTGATACCCTCAGCAACTTAGCAAGATCCTGTCTCAAAAAAGAATAAAAAAAAAATTAAAAAAAAAGAACTAGGGTTGTAAATCAGTGGTAAAGCACCCCTGGGTTCAATGTCCAGTACAATCAATCAATTAATCAATAAAGCATAGGCTCTACAACCATACAGCTACTGGTGACATTTCCTGGACTCAAATCCTCATATAACATCTTCTATTACACACTATGCTACCCTACCTCTTTCTAGACAAAAATAGTCTTAACAGCACCCAGTACCTGCCAGAATATTATAATACCACATATAATTCCTTATGATCCCATCAACTTTTTAGCTAACTTCTCAACATCTCAGTAATGCTTCTTCTATTCTTTTTCTAATTTTTTTTAATTTTTAAAGCTTTATTTTATTTGTTTTATATGGTGCTGAGAATCAAACCCAGTGCTTCACATGTGCAAAGCAAGCACTCTGCCACTAAGCTACAGCCCCAGCCCCTCTTTAAAAAAAAAAAAAAAAAAAAAAAAACAGGTGAAATCTGCTGAAAGTGAACAAAACATGGTTTACAAGGCTCTTCAAAGTGTGCAGTGAACAACTGTTCTTTACTGAAAGTAAACAATAGAAGAGGTCTTTCATAATAAGGTGACAATTTCAATTGCAGAAAAGGAGGGAGCACAGACATGGAGGCTGTTGTCAAGGTCCTCACCACCAACCAGCCTGCCCACACAGTCCAGGGAAGTGTTTTCCTTCAATAAAAGTATAGATCATTTACTATGCAGTGATATTATTTAACAGGCAAATATAAGGTGGTATTTGCATGTGAAAGAAGAGGGCCCAAAGCATTTCTGGGGGTGGTAAAAGAAAGCTTAAGGAGGAGACATTAGAGATACACATGGATGGTAAGAGAAACAGGTTTCAACCAGGCAAAACTGAGAGAGAAAGAGAACAAGAGTATTTCATCACAGAAGCAGCAGATGCAACACTCTGAGATATAACGGTACAGATCAGGAGCTGCAGGTGGTGCAGAGTAGCTACAAGTACCTGGAGTGGGGGTTTTAGGTGGGGGACTGCAGAATCACATTGGAAGAAAAAGAGCTCAAGATAACCAAGGGCTCTATATCTTGAAGGACCTTGTAAACCATGTTTTGGAGTTTGTATTTTCCTGCAAGGGAGCCTTTAAAGAATTTTAAGCCACAGAGGAGACATCATCAAGGATGCCTTTCTGAGAGAAAACTGCAAATGAGGTAGGGAAAACCTACTGGAGGTAGCAAGATCAAAGACAAGAAGTCCTGCCAAAAGCTTTTACAGAAATCCAAGCTAATCTGCTAGTACCTTAACGAAAATTGGAGTTTGTAGACTGATTCTGGAGAGGTTGGCAGGAGACAATAAGTACCCTAAATTGTGTTTACAACATTTACAACCAGTCATGCCGGTTTAGCTATTGACAGTATCCATTTCCACTCCCTAAAGTATCGTTTGGTGGCAGGTGAGCCATGAGAGGAGCGGAGCTCATCAGCTGGAAATGATCTAGCTCCTGCCCTTAAGTGGATGGTGGTGGCATTCGCTAAGCTGTTCAAACAAAGGTATGGACACCTTAAGAATGCATACGTGAGGACTTCCCAGGAAATATCCAGGCAACAGAGAGTTTCAAGGATCTTAATTCCCAGATCCTCAGTTTCCCTATATACTCCTTCCTAAAACTGGTCTATCAAGAATAGACCTGAAATTTGGAGGAAAGAAGATGACTACCTTGTGTTTGAGGTACCTGAGAGATTACCAAAAATAATTTTGTTTTATTGGTCCTTTTTTCCCATTGCACTACCTTTTCAAAGGCCTTCTTTCCCATTTAATAAAATGGCAGACCACCTGTCATGGCCCATCACCCCACTGCGAGGAAAATCATAGGCACACTTGTAAGTACTGGGGTTAAAAAAGACGGCTTTAATAAAGACTCCATAAGCCAGAAGAGACAGCTTTATATCATTCCCCACTTTATACATATTTCTGGCAAAGATAAGGCAAAGTGTTAGTTAGATGCCTGGTATTTTGGCGCAGAGCTTGGGTGTTCTGAAATCAGATTTATTAGCGTAGAGCGGCAGAAGGAGTGATGATGTTGGTTTAATGATTTTTCGACTCTCATCCTCTTGCTATGATCAAAATATGCCTGGCTCGTGAGGAAGAGTCCCATAAGAATAAAACAAATCAAAGCCTCAAGAAGACTTCACTGAAGGCAGATCTGTCTCCTCTAGGTGACAAAAGCCTTTGCCTCATCTGTCTATCCTTCTTAGGAAAAGAGCTCCAAGTGCAATACTTCTCACAGAACACAAGTTAACATTTTAATTTAAATAGACAAATGACAGAAAGCAAGCTGATTTGGCTGAGGGGTTTAATGATAACTGACTTTGCCAAAGAGTTGTATGTTGGACATTTTCCATAAACCAAATTAAGTCTGCAGCTCCAAGATTCTAAAGCATATATAAAGTACATAATTGCATGAAGTATATGATTTTGATAAATGAATCTTATCAAAAATCTTGTATTGGCAAATGTAGGTTGAAACTAACAATTTTTAGACACACACTCGAGACATTATACACCCATCTCTGAAACTAACAGTTTTTAATTTTCCTAATTACTAATAACTATACTGGGATAAAATCAGGTGCCTCTACATAAAAGAGAAAACAACATACTTCATGATATTTTGACAATTCTTAGTAAAGCATTTTTAAACACATTTCCCAGAAATCATAAAGTTGATTATTATAATGATTAACAAATTAAACCAGGTGGTTTTTAATTCATTGCTTTCAAGTAAATTGAAGGACACCCCAACTGAGTGGTCTGAAAAAACCTCTGCTCTCAGGAACATAAGAAACAGTAGCTTTGGAGGAAAGAAGATGACTACCTTGTATTTGAGGTACCTGAGAGATTACCAAAAATAATTTTAGATGACAGATCACTCTGCAATTTTTGACATTATAATACAGAAGAAGTTCAAGAAATTGAATGATCTTCCCGTATTGAAACTCCTTTTTCTTCTAAAATAAAAAGGTTACTCAGTGCTAATATCTATAAAAAATAAAAATAGGCATAAAATTATGGCTGAGCCTTATCTCACTCCAAGAACATATTATAATTGGCCTGGGGTATATGGATTCACTGAAAAGAAAAAGGCCCATTGTAGAATTAAAGATACATTTCCAATAAATAGTTTTATGTTTAATTATTATTAAAATGCATAATACTTTGCTGTTTTCATTAATTACACAGTGACAATCATGGTGATAACTACCCACAGGCAACAATAACAATTAGGGCCTCAAGGTCTCTGGAAATAAACTTGTAAAATTTCTATTTATATGTACAATATTTTTATGGGGAAACATAACTTATTAATAAAAATATAAGAGAAAATTTTATGGAGAACATGGGATCAAAAATAACAAGTTTATGGGTAAAAGGAATAAAGGAAAATTTCTGACTTTTAATGAAGAGTTGATTCATGTATTCTTTTTAAAGGCAGATCAAATTAATATGATATATAAAGTGATTGGGTACATTTAATAGTAATGTGATAGATTTTACAATTCCAATGTTTATGATAAACTGAAGATTCACATGTACTATAACTTATGGTAAAATTTTTAATCTCAATCTAAAACTACATTTACATACATGATTTGTAAAAAGTGATTGAAAAAAAAATCACCCTCTCAGGAATATTAAAATAAATAAAGGCAGACTTAGAAGGCAAGATGATGCCTTCAGTTTTGTTTGTTTTTACTGCAGAACTGGGGATTGAACCCAGGGGCACTTTACCCCTGAGTTAGGTCTCCAGCCACCACCACCACTCTTTTTTTTTAAATTTTGAGACAGAGTCCCACTATACTACGGAGCCTCAAATGTGTAATCCTCTTCCTCAGCTTCCTAAATAACTGGGATTACAAGCATGTGTCACCACGCCCTGGGATGGCTTCAGTTTTGAAGACACTGCATTTGAGGTACCCGAGGGGCATTCAAGCAGTAAGAAAGAGCTATATACTGGCCACAGGTTTAAAGCAACTGTCTGGGTATTTCCTTCAATCTTCACAACCACCCTATGAGGTTGTTACTCTATTACTATCCCCACTTTATAAATGGGGAATCTGAGAAATAGAGAAGTTGGGGAGACTCCCCCAAAGTCACAGAGCTCTCCCAGGTGGTGCAGCCTGATTTGAACCATTCATTCTGTATTCCTTACAGGGTGTAATGCCTCTAGAGATATCTGAGTTAGCTCTGGGGGTCACTCATCTTTAGACAAAAATTTAAACCACAGAGCAGAGGAGGCTACACTGGGAGAGTAACATGTATCAATCCACAGGAAAATGAGCATTTTGGTACTCTGAGTTCCTATGAGGATGCTTCTAGCATTCCCTTCCAAGCCCCTTACTCATGAAAACTCTCCAGTCATACTTTCCTTACATGTTTCCCCCTGGCCCCCAGGTATCCTTCATACATTGTCATCAGTCCTCCCAGCCACTGTGTGATTTATGATGCTCTTTATAAAGTCAAAGAACACTCTCTGCTTCTTCATCTTTACCCTCTATTCTACTACCAGGTGCTTGAAGATGCCCCAGAAAGGAAAAGTTCTGATTTGTAATAATGTAACATGACAATCTTCCATTCTTTCTTTGCAACAGGACTAACATTATCACTTACAAATGGTTTAACAGTCATTTTGGGTGTTTGCCAGCACATACAACGATGACAGTGATATTCTCACATACTGCAAAATATGATACCAGGATACAAAGGGCAGTACCATTACTCAGGACAGAGAGTACAGAGCTGGGCTGCCTGCTAGCGCTCAGTGGATGACGATTGTTTCTGTTCAGTAACACTCAAAGCATTTGGGAGCAGTGGGGAAAATACAAATATACAGTTTAATTTATATTTTTAAAAGATATTGACTATTTCAAAGATAGTAGTACCAGAAGAGGTAGCATTAAGTATGTGAGCCTATACAGAGTTAGAACATAAGAGAATAAGACAAAATCCTGGTAAATCGTTAACATTTTGTGGAATAGACAGAGGGAAAGTGTTCATGAAAGAGACTGAACAGAAATGAGTAGAAGAAAATTTGAAAAGAGCAAAGCAAGGAGAATGTGGTGTCATAAGAACAAATGAGAAGATTCTTTAGTGTCAATGCTGTAACAGAAAGGTCAGGTGAGATGAGGGCTAGAGTGTCTCTCAGGCGAGGGGTAGGTAGCAGTTTCAAATTACACAATAAGGCTCAAAACTAAACTGTGAGAAATTTAGGAATGAGTGAGATCTAAGAAATAGGGGCAATGAATTTAGACAAAGCATTCTGGAGCTCAGGTGTGACAGAGTCAACTAATGGCAATAAAAAGAGAAAGGCACGGGAGTAGAGGGAGAGGAATCTAAATGCAAAGACTTGAACATGCCCAAACACTGATGGCAACAAGTGGGTAGGAAGGGGAAGTTAGAGCTACCAGAGAGAAAAAGCAAGGAGTGACAAGGTCCAGGTCAGAGGCCCTGGGACTCTTCTCTTGTGACCAGAGAGAGAAAGATGGAAAGAAGCAACTAAGTATGTTTGGGGTGAAGGTTGGTCCAGAAGGTAAATGCCGCAGCCCGGCTGGCTGGGCAAAATAACCGGGGGGTGACGAATAACTTGTGTACGTTGATACAGCAGGAGAGAGAGCCGTTTATTGTAGGACAACCGAGGTATTTATATATTTTACACAGCTTATCTTAATTAGCATAAACTAGATACAGCAGTCAACCAATAAGGAATCTCCACACTTAATGGCTCGCTTTTGTTACTTCACAAACCACTCCCTCTGGCATTTGGCCAGGCGCCATCCAGACTTGTTTACAGACTCTAACAGGTAAAGTTCCCTTCTGATTGCTTTTACTGTCTTGGAGAAGCAAAGGAAGAGTTCATTGGGGAAAGAGGATATTACATACTGCCTTTAGCTGTGTGCTTCATGCATTCCCCATTTTTTTGACTTCTGAAGTCAAAGGGCAGCAGATGCCGCAGCCTGATTCTCAAAGCCATGCCACGTTCCATTTTCTGAGAAAACCTCTAATTATACATGACTTCTGCCTTTGAAGGAGTAATTTGTAAAGGAGCCTCAAGTGCTAATATTAAAGTAAGACATGATTATGCCTACTACTATAAAACCAGAAGCAGTTTTGGAATATCCCATTTATCCTTACTATTGCTTCCAATAATCATCAAAACTCATTTTGAAAATTTTCCAAAAGTGATCAAGACTCTGGAGTTTATTTGCTTTTCTTTCTTCTCTCCTCCAGACTGTTTCCTTCTTCTCCCTATTGTACTTTTTAAAAAATCACCAGCAATATTTTCTCCTAGGCTAGTTTCAAAAAGAAAGACCATTTACATGTTTAACACCTCATAATCTACAAAGCTTTCATGCATTCTGATTTGGTCTTACATCAATTCTGAAAGTTAGGGAGAATAGGCATTTTATTCTCAAGTTACAGATAAGGATGTTGCTATGGGTTGCTACGGTTTGAATATGGTCTGAACGTGTCCCTCAAAGGCTCATGTGTTGGGAGCTTGGTTTCAGTGTGGTGGTGTTGGGAAGTGGTATAGAACCTTTAAAAAGTGGCATCTAGTGAAAACCAATTAGATTGCTGAGGGCACTCCTCTCAGAAGAAATTGATGCTCCTCTCACGGCAGTCTGGTTAGTTCTCTCAAGAGGACTGTTAAAAAAGAGCCAGCTCTGTCCCACTACAGTCTCTCCTACTTTTTGTCTATCCATGTGATTTTTCCCTCTTGTACACACATTCCTGCCACTATAAAGTTATCTGCTATGAGGCCCTCACCATAGCTGATTCAATGCCAGCACTACCCTGTTGGACCTCCAAACCTGTGGGTAAATAAGTCTCTTTGCTTTATTTGTTACCCATCTTAAGGTATTAATTATAGTAACAGAAACGTGACTAATAGAGATATCAAGATTTAGAAAAATTAAGTGACTTGATCATTTATTAGGAGCAGACACAGGATTCACATCTATCTTGTGACTCTAAAGGCAGCAATCTGTTCCACCATATCACACTCTCTCATGCACTTGCTCTCTCTCCCTCTCTCTATAGTGGTTATTGAGCCAGGGGTAATCTACACTGAGCTATATCTCTAGCCCCCTTTTTTTAACTTTTAATTTGGAAACAGGGTCTCACTAAGTTGCCCAGGTCTCAAACTTGTGATTCTCCTGCCTTTCCACTTCTAATAAAATCTGAAAACCCAAAAGGTGGTTCAAGTTTCTTCCAATTATTTAAAATGAAGGAGTCTATGCTACAATTTAAATTCTCTGCCTATCATCAACTGAACTCACCATCCATCTCCCATAGTAAGGTACCTAAATACTCTTGAAGCAGCCACTAATATTGCTCACATACATCTGGGGAAGCACACACAGCTCTAATCACAAGGAAATCCTAATCATCTGTATCAGAGGACATGAAATATTATCACTCAGGAAGAGTAATAGTGTTTCAGGTTTCTTCCTGAAATAATACAGCTTTATATTCCCACTGAGCAAGCAAGATAAGATTCTCCCCTACTGTATCCATGAGTATTAGTTTCTTTCCATTGCTATAGCAAATTATCATAAATTTGATGGCTTAAAACAACAGAAATTATCTTACAATCTAGATGTCAAAAGTCCAAAATGAAACCCACAGGCTAAAATCAAAATGCAGGTAAGGGCTGCCTATCTTCCAGAGGCTCTAGGGTAGAATCCATTTCTTCCCCTTTTCCAGCTTCCAGAGGCTCTTGCATTCCTTGGCTCAAGGTGCCCTGCAGTAATCACACCGCTCCAACCTCTGCTTCCACTGTTATATCCTCTCTACTTTTCCAGCCTTCTTTCACACGTAAAGGCACTTGTGATGACACTGGCCTCAATCCAAGTCAGACTTCAACGTGGCTCCAAGTCACAATCCGTTGCCAATGGCAGGAGAAGGAAAGGAGAAAGATCCCAGGGTTTTTCACTGATGTAAGCACTCTTCAATCCTAGTTATCTTCCTTCCCTTGATCCATGGTTCTCCCACTTTCTCTCCTTTTATGTGCCCCCAGAATTGACCTAAGTGGTCTATCTTCAGGTCTCAAAGTCTTCTCTAAGTAGATCTTAATGGAGATATTCATTTTACTGAGCATTATTACATAGCCATTACCCTTTAAAAATAAATCTTGGGACATAAGAAAAGAAAAGCAATATAAAAAAATGTAATGCACAGTAATTCAAGCAACATTCAGGAAACCATTACTTGGTTTTTAAGACAAGTATGTTTCATTATATCCCAACTCTTCTAACATAAGGATATTCTTAAAATTTTTATTTGCTTTAAGTAACTATGGTATATGTAGTGCTGCTCCTACTAATATACTGAAATACTTACAAAATTTCATGACAGTATTCTGAAAGTCTCCTACAAGGTACTATAAAGCAATCAGACAATGCATTTGAACATGTCAAGACTAAACAATGCTTATAAATCATCTCTATTTTTCCTTTTGTTAACCTTTATTTTATCTGAGTTCACTAGAGAAAATGCAAATTTAGAAAGCAAAGAGTACTTTTTCATGTCATTTATATAGCCAGTGTTCTAACCACATCAAAACATGACTTAATAATTTTCTCCTTCTAAGCATATAATTTCATTTTCTCCTAAAACCTGTATTACAAACACTATCACAGATGCCAAACCTTAGGAGTTAAGGTAACAGAAAAAAAAATTGGACTTACTATAAACCCTACAAAACTTTCAATAAACTATCAACACTATTAATTTTTTTCAAACAGTAAGAGCCATTGTTTGCAATTCTCTTTACTTTTCAGTTTTTCTTTGGGGAAAAAAAAGAGGGTAATAAGTTCTATACAATTTTAGCAAGACAGTTAACCCTCCCAGGCAAGTTCTGACATACTAGATTAAGATCAGGAAAATGTATTTTTCTCTGCTGGGAAAATATTATTTATGAAATATGAATATAATTTAAAGTACGTTCTATTGGCTTCAATTTAATCTTTCAGTACAGATTTACAGCTCTGCTACAGAGACAGAATTCAGTGAACTTCTAAACATGTCTGTTGCCTTTCTTTGAAGTACACATTAATGACCACTTGCCTCTAGAAAGCTATTCCTTTCTACACCATTCTACCCAACATGCCCATTTTTTACTCCTATTTTGTTAAATCCTCCTGTAAAACGGAATCGACTAGCTCATGAGAAACCACAAGTTATCACCATCAACAGCATTCCATTTGCCTGCCTTTTACCCTAGGACATTCCTGGAGTAGGGCACAGAAATACCACTCAAAAAATCAGGTTCTTCACTGAATGCATTTCAAATGGCCTAGTGGAGACTGGGAAAACTGATGAAGAAAGAGGAGGAAATCTTTAGTCCAACAACAGTTGCACAGGGCGAAAAACAGAAGGCAAGTCAAATCGGGTATTTTTAAGGTAAGCATAGGAGCATTTTGCATAATCCTAGTGTGTCTATCTCAGGCTAAGATTTTCCTTAGACTAAACCAAAAGTCATATTAGTGAATATCCTTTCATCCTCCAAAATCATCACCTCTAAAATCTTTCCATTGTGGCAAATTTCTAACTCTCTAGCATCTGACCAAACAGGAAGATCTTCCAAGTCAACCATGTGAACAACCGACACTGAATCAAAAGCCAGATTGCCTTTATTACTCTTACCTCTAGAAAGCTATTCCTCTGTCAAACTCATGAATGAAAACCCCTACTTGTTTTATTTTATAACAGTTCAAACCACTTTTAAAACTTAGATAGGCACCTTTTTAACACTTGTGTACTATATGTATTTCTTAAACCATTTCCTTTCTTCAAAGGCAGTAATGCCTGTCTCTTCAAAAGATTAGACAGTTTTTTTCCTATATAATACCCCTAACAGCACAAATGGAAAGCACTTCACTTCAATATGGTTGCAAAAATGGAAGCCACATAAACCATTTACAAAGAGGACTGCACACAAAGAAACTACGAGTCCAGCAACTCTTCAGACTTTTGCCCAAAAAGGGTGGGAGAATGCAAAGAAATTACCAGGGAAAAACAGTTTTGTGGTTATCAGTCATTTTCCGTTACAAAAAACCTAACCATCTAGGACCACATCCAAAAGGCCAAAGAGAGCACAATTTATAAGCAGACAAATTTAATATGAAGTCATTGTACTCACCGTCTGATGGCTTCTGTCACAATAACGCAGTCCAAAATAATCTATCTCCACAAGGTTTATGTGACGGAAGACATGGTCCAAGACAATGGAACCTTTTGTTGACTTCTGCAAAAATAATTCACAGTTCAATTTTTTTTCACAAGGTATCTTGTCTTGTGTTTCAGTGGGATACAATCACAGTTCTCATCTTTTATGAGCTTCCTTCACAATGGAACCTTTTTTATTAGACCACAATATCTCTTTAGGTTTTACCTCAATTACAAAGACAAATGTAATTTAAAGTTTATTAAAGAAGCTGCTTTGGAAAATAATTCTTACTTGGTAGTGACTGTTAAATTAGTATAAGCTTCTTTCTTGTGGGATTACAAAGTATTTTTGGACAAAATTATTTAAAGATAAAGATACGAAGAACACCTAATAAATTCATCAAAGAACACTTTGGTTAAAAAAAAACATACATTTTTTTCATTTTTAAAAGCAGTTTTCACCATTACTATCACAAGCATCAAATACAGAAGATATATAAAATTAAAATAACAATAGCCAGAGCTTTTATTTTTCAATCCTCAATAATAAACCCTTAGATTAAAGCTACTAAAGTTAATGTTCTGAAAAGCCCTTGTGAAAATATTTTTGATCTCTTTCACATAAGCAGAGACATAAAGTAAATATTTCTTCTGGCTGCTTTTTTTTTGGGGGGGGGTGTACTGGGGATTGAACTCAGAAGCACTCTGACGACTAAGCCACATCTGCTACAAGAACAATTCCCCAGCTCTATTTTGCATTTTATTTAGAGATAGGGTTTCACTGAGTTGCTTAGTGCCTTGCTTTTGCTGAGGCTGGCTTTGAACTTGCAATCCTCCTGCCTCAGCCTCCCAAGCCACTGGGATTACAGGTGTGTGCCACTGTGCCAGCTCTTCTGGCTACTTTTAAAATGCTGACACCTGCCTAAAAAGTTAACCATCTCCTCTCCCCTCCTGATACATACACTGATGCTTCAAGATTCTTGCATATGTATGACCCTGGGTTCAATCCCCAGCACCAAAACAAAGATCCAATTTTTCACACATATAAGAAACACTTAACCATGAGGTACTATTCCACACACCACACTGATCTTGAAAATGATCCACTTTTGCCCAGGCACAGATCAGTCAGAACTTCCCTTTCTTGTGCCCCATCACTAGCAGGGTAGCAAGAAAAAATCTCCAAGTCATGCTTTGTGACAATAAAGTAGGGGCTTTTGATCAACTGCATTTTCCTTCAGAAAATTACCATTACGTGCTCATGCACCCAGGCTGAGCACTCAATACTACACTGCTTTTAGAAAATGGATTGTTAACCGAAGGGAAATGTTTTGATTAAATGTATTATAAAATGAGTGATATGAAGTGACAATAGTACATACTTGAAGAAGACAGTTCTTGTTACAAAATCCCTTAGGTATTTTGTGTTCCTCTAAATTATGCTGGTTATATTTAATTGGTCCCTTTTTCAAAATCCACTAAACAATTTATTTAAAAACAAAAAGCCCTTTCTTGACAGGTGGTTGGACATCTTCTGCTACAATAACAATTCCACATCTAGCAAATGCCTCTTTGCGCTCTTGGACGTGTATTTCTCTGAGGTAAAAATCTGGAAGTGAAATCACTCATTTGAAGAATATACATATTTAAAATTATGACAGGCATTGCCAAGAAGACCATTATAATTCACACAGTGAGAATAGATGTTCCCCCTCCCTTGCCAAAACTTGCATGAAACAAATGTTTTCCAATCTGAGAAAAAGATGGGGGGTATTTTTATTTATATTTTCATGACTCTAATAAATGTAAGTGCTCTTTCATGTACTTACTAGTAGCCAATTGCATTTCCAAAGTTTATGAGCAAATTCTCCTGGTACCTCTAATACTTGCACAATTTTACTTGGTATATTTAGCTCTTTACCCCATCTGGAAATTATTTCTGTGCTTGGGATCTGGGCCTAACTTTATTTCCAAATGGATAGATAACTGTACCACCATTCACTAAAAAGGCCACTATTTCCATTTTTTGATTTGAAACAACTTTGTCATTTACTAAATCTCAATTCTATCTCACAGATTAGGAACAACATCCCCGATATTTTAATGAATTTAGTTTAATATCATTCATTTGACATCCATTGTTCTGTTACAAAATTGCCTTTGCCAGTTCTTAGACATTTTTCTCTACTAGAAGTTTAGAATCAGCTTGCCAATTTAATAAACAATTCTGCTGGGAATTTGGAATTAAATTGGATTGACAGAATGGTTGAGTGCTAGAAGAGGGGAATGATACAATATTTACCAAGTAAAACCAACATGGTTTTCTTTTATATGTTTCAAGAAAATTTTATACTTTTTTTTATATGTAGGTCTCATATAATTTTATTTAGACTTCATGGCGGGCAAAATTTACAAATGCCCACTCCCCTCCAAAGATGTCCTGTCTCAATTTCTGGAAACCTGTGAATATGATTAGCTATCACTGAATGACTGCACAGCAACCCTTAAAATAGATTACCAGAGTGTACCTAATCTAATCACATAGGCTCCAAAATATAAATCACTTTCTCCAGCAGAAGGGGAAGGCAGAAGAAAAGTCAAGGATATTCAAAGCTTGAGAAGGAGCCAAAAGTCTTTGCCACTTAAAATTGAAAGGGGACATCTGAGAAATGATCTGAGCAGTCCCAAGTAGCAGGGGTAGCCTGTAGCTAGCAGCCAACAAGAAAAGGGGAACTCAGTATCATCATCACCAAAATGGGACTCTGCCAACAACTTGAAAGAGGCTAGAAGATTCTTCCCCATAGTCTTCAGATAAGAGAACAGCAGACCAACACTCTTTTCTTTGTCTTTGTGGGACCGTGAGCAGAGAATCCAGCCTTGTCAGTCTGGACCTCTGACCTACAGAACAGAAAGATAATAAACAGGGGTATGCTTAAGCCGCTGTGCACGTGGCAATCTGTTACACAGTGATGGAAAACTCATACATGCTTATTCCTAAGTATTTTTAATAGCATTTTTAGTTGTTGATAGACCTTTATTTTTTTATTTGCATGAGGTGCTGAGAATGGAATCCAGTGCCTCACTCATGCCAGGCAAGTGCACTACCACTGAGCCACAGCCACAGCCCACTCCTAAGTATTTTATAATTCCGTTGTTGTTATACTTTCTGACTGGCTATTTCTAATGTGTTGGAAAGCAACTAATTTTTCCACATTAGTCTTATTCCCAGCCATCTTGCTAAACTCTCAACAGTTATAATGGTTTCTCTATGGTATCTTTTCAGATAATCACATTTCTACAAATAAGAGTTATGGTTCTTCCTTTTCAAATGTCTCCCCATATTTATTTCCCTTTTCTTACTTCATTAGCTAGTTACTCAGCTGAAGGATAGATGGTAGTTGTGAGGATAGGCACGCTTCTCCCCAGTTTTAATGAATGGCTTCTAAAATTTCATCACTAAGTTAATTGGCTGTTGCATGGTCCTTACGTATACTCTATCAAACAGAAGTTCCCTCTTCCTCCTCCTCCTCCTCTCCCCCTCCTTCTGGTTTTTAATAAAAAATGGGGCATAATTCTATCAAATTCTTCTCAGAAATGTGAAAACATTATATGATTTTTGTCTTTTCGTCTATGAGTTACATTAAAAGAGCTTCTGACTTCAAATATTCTCAACAGAGAAGGTCTCATTTTAGTTTATTTTGTTCTGGGTAAATAATATCAATCCTCCTCCCTACTTGGAGAGAATCCCCCACTGTATGAGTCTTGGTAGACACCGGAACCAGGCTCCTCAATACCTGAATGTAGACCACGGTGCATGACCTAGTTTCAGCCAAGGACTCTGGCTTCTCAACAAGTGATGCAAAGATACAGAAAGAGTTTAGAATTTATTCATGGCAGCAGCTCCCAAGGGCAGAGGAGTGTCCAATAGTAGATAGAGCACAGCAGTACAGACTTCTAGATGTGGAATCAGCTGTGTAAAGCAGGAGTAGTGACTGACTTCTGAGCCATTTTTTTTGTTTGTTTGTTTGTTTGTATGTTTGAATATTGAAGCTTGAATTCAGGGGCATTTTGCCACTGAGCTATATCTCTAGAACCTTTTTTTTTTTAACTTTTTGTTTTAAGACAGCAAAGCTAAGTTTGACCTCAAACTAATGATCCTCCTGCCTCAGTCTCAGTTGCTAGGATTGCAGGCATGCACTACCATGTCCAACATTCTTGAGACAGTCAGTAGGAATAGCCAAGCAATCCAGCACCTACCTTCCCTTGGGAACAGTGATATTTGGTCCAAGAGCCATGCCAGTGTCCCAAGAAAAATCTTGAGTAGGAACATAAAAAATTGGGTCTAATGGAGTATAAAAAATATCACCATGAATACAAATAGTTTATCCTAGAAATGTTAAGTGCATCAGGCACAGTTCTTAAAGCTGATTCTGGCTAGAAGATTTTATGGGAAAGACACTGTATATTTCACAGACTCCAGACCTCACCGCGATGGCTACCCAGGCTTTCCCTGATCTTGTATAACCACATCCACTAAGCTTGGAGTGCTCCCGAATCCATTACCACCTCCTCCATGGTCCTCCTGCCCACATTTTGAGCAATGATTTCCACCTTCAATTCTCTTCTACTGACTTTCAATAATATTTATAATTTCTAGCCAAGTGAAATCAAATTTTCTATTATACATCTTTCCTATTACTCAAAATATTTCTGGAAGGTTGGGACAGAAGGCTAATCTTCCATCTTGATCTCATCTCTCCTATGGGTCCTTTCCCCTATCCAGGCACAGACAGAACAGGTGAAATAAGTAGAGCAGGTTCAGCCACACAACTCCACCTAATTTTCTATCCTAAGCAAGTAAACAAGATTCATGATACAAAATACATGTATGAAGATGTGAATTTGGTGTCAACATACCTTATATACAGAGATATGATAAATTGTGGTATAAAGGTGTATTAAGAATCATAATGCAAAAATAAATAAATAAATTAGAGAGCTCATGTATAATGGCATAATTTGGCATGACATACTTTATATACAGAGTTACGAAAAATTGTGCTGTGAATGGATAATTATGAATGTGATGCATTCCACTATTGTCATGTATGTAAGAAATAAATAAAATTAATTAACTAATTAATTTTAAAAAAGAAGTGGTTCATGAATAAAAAAAGGAAAGACTTATACATTAAATTATGGCAATGAAATGGTACAGATTTTTAAAAATATGTAAGTGAAGCCTTCTTTTTGAAAATGACTTTCATGTTCCTATGTCCACCAGAAATACTAGGGTTTTTTTTTCATAATATACTACTTAAAAAAAGATCTAATACTGTACTCATGAAGAATATACACAAAAGCAAGCTTAGAAAACCAACTCAATAGTTTAGAATACATATGGAAACTGTAAAAAAATTCATGTATAGAAGGAAATCACCATTTTCTAAAACTATCATTCCAAAAATACCAGAATATAGTCTGTCAAACCTCTGTGACAGTTTTGCATTTGTATAGAAACTGGTGGTGCAAACACTTTACAAATATTATTCTTTTTAGCATATCTTGTTATCCTCTACAGAGAAACCACAAGGAAAGCATCCAGTGTTATGCAGTGAATCTAGTGCTGACCTAAGAAGAAATGTGATGTTTCATGGTTCCTGCTGTAGCATTCTATGCAGTGCGGGTATGTCTCCACATGCACTGGGAGCAGAGCCAAACATCAGAAGTACTATATTTCTGTCACCACTTCAAACAAATATGCACATGAAAACCTCTTAACTTCTCATCTGTCATACTG
The DNA here is from genome assembly GCF_048772815.1 of Callospermophilus lateralis. NCBI lineage: Eukaryota > Metazoa > Chordata > Mammalia > Rodentia > Sciuridae > Callospermophilus > Callospermophilus lateralis. The sequence goes on along the minus strand of NC_135309.1, from coordinate 75,615,803 downwards.
TAATAAGACAAAACTCAGAAGGCATGGATGCCAGTAGAAGATTTGCTCCTAGCGTGGGTGCACATTCACCAGCTCACATTTCTGCCAGGCCTACCCTAACTGACCTCTTCCATGATCCTTCTCCCAGTTTCTACTCCATTGTTATGCCTCCTGGTCTTATGGATAATCTCATTCTTCTTGTGGGTTATTCATAGAGATTGCTGGTGGGTCTATATTTTGCAGTTGAGGTATAAAGTCTTTATGTCCCTAAGAAATCATCTTTGAATGAAGAAATTAAGAATTCACAGAGAACTAACATGAGAGACAGAGCAGGAACTAAAGTGTTGTGGGCCAGTTCCAGGATTTATTACTGAAAGAGAGAATAAGTAAGTATCATCAAGGATATTGTGAAAAAAAAAAAAAACACACACACATGACTTCATTAAAAAAAAAAAGTGGTTTTTTCCAGTACTGGGGATTAACCCTACGGTTGCTCTACCACTGAGCTACAAACAGCTCTATTTTATTTTTTTTAAATGTGCATTTCTTTAATTTTTAAAAATATACACAGGAGAAGCCATGAGTTTTACATAGGAATACACATAGCAACAAAGCATTTCTTATAGTTTTCTAAAATTCTATTGTATCAGTCCGAAATTTATAAATTAAATATATCACAATTTTTTAAGTTAAATGAAATCCCTGAAACTATTAAATATGCTCAACTTTTTCCAAAATCAAATGAACAGAGAATGAGTATGGTATGTGTTAAGTTGGGTTTATTGTTAGCTTTACTGCCTATAATCTATAAGATAAAACTTTATTGGGCCTTTGCAAACATCTCTTAAAAAACAGATCAGAATCATCCATATATATAGTCTATAAGACAGATTACAGTTAAACACTATTTTTATTCCAGAATTATAGAAAAAATATAGAACTCAAGTAGCTCTTTTTTATTTTGAGACAGGGTCTTGCTAAGTTGCCCAAGCTGGCCTTGAACATGTGATTCCCTTGCCTCAGCTTCCAGATTCACTGGGATTACAAGTGTGTATCACCATGTCCATGGCTCAAATATTTTTTAAGTCCTCATTACATATCAGCAAATTATTATCCTCTAGAAGATGGAAAAAGCACACTAATCAATTCCAAAGGAGAGGAAGAGACATCCAGAATAGGATACCATGAGCTATGATGGGAGAAGTCCTTTATTGGCCTATCAGAACACTAGAGAAACCCCAGGGCTGGAGAGTGACTAAGAAACTTCTAAAAGTGGCCTCTGAAAAGTGAGATGAGGAGAGATTTGGATTTCCACGAGAAGCTCTTTTGTATGTTTGACTTGTTATGGGATATATATATATATATATTACTTGTATAAAAGTATTTTTAAAAATATATATCATACCAGTAAGAATTCACCATTACCTCATTTTGCTTATGGAGGCAGTAGTCTTGTGGATTTGGGTCATGCACCAAGAGGTGTTAAGAAATGCATGGAGACTAGATTGGAGTATGGTGGTAAGCTGTCAATGTACTAACCACATTTATACATTCCCAAAAAAAGGTACATCAGGACTTTTTATCTTAGTTTTTCCCGAGTCCCTTGGGCAGGTAAAACTATTACAAGCCATTATATACCTTGATGGAAGGTATGGGCCCCTACCCTTAATACCCTGAGATAAAGGTTTCACTTCCAAGTCAGATGGTTAGTTTCATTTGAAACTCAAGGAAAACTTGATTCTTTACTTCTTTCAGTCCTTGGCAAAGAAAAGACATGGTGACTCTACTTAGAAATACTCCAGGTTTTTTTTCTGCCCATTACTAGAAGAAATTTCTGACCAAATGGGGAAATCATTAAGACACCACAAAATGAGATACAATTGCAGCACTTAGCAACATGCTTAAGAATTTTCTGAAACAAATAAATTAAAATTTTATCAAAGATAATGGACCTCCATGAATGAGACTTTTGAGAGAATATCTTTTTGACATGAATATCAACACCTATATCAGGAAAAGAATTCTTCATGCTTCTTCTTATGAAACATTTCAGGTTTCATGAGGTCTCTCTGGATTTTGGCCTGATGATACTGTTCCCTTCATCTGGAATAACTTCTCTGATCTCTGTCATGATCAAAACCCCGCTTATCTTTCAAGATCCAGTTCAAAGGCCACCTTCTGCATAAAGCTTGTCCTTATCATCCTAACCTTATTATAACCTCTCCATCCATTAAACCTACGAAGTTTCTTACTTCTGCCTGTCTCTGATACTTAAGCCCCGTTCTTCCTTTATTAAAGTCATTCATTACTTCTCTTAACTTTGCTACTAATGTTCAGACATTCTGAGGGCAGGTACTGAGTATTACATATCACTTCCTTTACATATAGTTCAATAATTTATACCCAGTTAGAACTCCTTAAAAGTTCATTGAATTAATGAGAAGGACAATAAACAATGGAAGGAGAGAGATGCAATCCTAAAAACATTAAACCTCTCTCCCTGTCTCTTAGGAAGACTTTTATTTTTCTTGATCAATCAAACTTATGAGTAAAGAGAAAAAGGATGGATTAATTTGTCTTGTTATATCAGCCCGATTCAAAGCTATTCAGTTCAGTTTTCAATAAAATGCACATTTGTTTCAGATACATAATTCCAATAGACTCGGCATGTTCTAAAGGTAATAGTAACTGAACTCACTGGATTCTCCTTTCTGTGAGTGTGAAGCCAACAATTAAAAAATAGAGAAAGACTTGTTGACTTGCTGCAAGAAAGAACAACACTGAGGGTTGGGGTTGTGGCTTAGTGGTAGAGCACTTGCTTAGCATGTGTGACACACTGGGTTTGACTCTCAGCACAACATAAAAATAAATAAATACAATAAAGGTCTACTGACAACTAAAAAATCTTAAACAACAACAACAATACTGGGATTATTTGCAAAGGCTCTCCTCCAATCAAAGAAACATGGAGATTTTATTCTAGGATCCTCTTAAGTATTCATATAAAAAAGCACCCTATTCATATAGGGTCAAGCACATTTCTGCACATGCTCAGTTCAAGGTCACAGAGCACATGTTCATAAAGGAAAGATGGTAGACATGTACATTTCTGGGCATGCTCAATTTAGTGATATCGTGAGCCAAGTTAACTCTAGGTCACCTAGAAGAATGAGCCAGAGTGACTACTGATCTTGGCTGGCTCCTTGTAAGTTTCTTCAAAGAGTTTTACCTGAAACAAACAAACAAAAATATTGTGAAAGGTATGTTAACAGTCTTTTATAGGGGCAGCAGCTTCCTCTCCTGTAAGAGTAGGAGTTTGCCCCTCACAATGTTCACCTTGCTTAGTGGCTAATGCTATAAGGAATTGGTGTGTTCTATTTGAAATTTGTAAGATACTTAAAAATAAAGGGGCCTGGTATTGAATTTTCCATATGAAACTTTATATAAAGATGTATAATTTTTATTCAATGAAATAAATCTGATAAGAATTTTTTTCCATCATTAGGAAAAACAAAAAAGACTAGATATAAACCTCTCTCTCTGTCTCTTAGGAAGAAATAAGATAGGTAAGAAAATAAAAATAAAGTCTGACCCTTTATAATTATATTCAGAAAAACTTCATTAAATGTTAGAACACATTAATTTACTTTTTAAGTAGAGTAAATAACTGCCTTGACATATTTCTGGATTATGAATTATACAATTTAACTTAGCAAATAGAGATAGATTATGTTCACACTAGCAACATTCTGGAAAGAACAGAGCTACCAGAGACTTATAATCTTAAGAAAAACTCCAAAGAAGGACAAGTTTATTTGAAAATACCATCTGTGGGGCTTTTAACCAGAACAAAGAATACTTCAAATGAGTAATAACACCTTTGCTGATTAACATGACATTACAAACCAGAAAGGCAGGTTTTTGCCAGCTGCACAGAATAACTTCTACATTGGAGACAAACAGCTTACTTCTTCAGAAAGACAGAATGAACCCTGCAAAAATTTCTTTAATGTCATGCCCTCAGAAATTCATCCCATCTTTATTTAGTATTTTGAACGTAAGAGATTGCAAGTTCTCACAGAAAGCACAAATCACATTACATTTTTTAGCGTAGGCCCATTTGGGTAAAGAAAAAGTAGGTGTATGGAGAAGATTTTCCTCAGGCACCATGGAGCTCCCTTCTCAGGCAAGCATGGTAGCATCATTGGGTGTTTTTTTGAGTTACTCTCATTCTCATTTGTAAAGAAAATCCTCACTTTGTCATGAAAAAAAATTAGTAAAGTTGTTAATTTTTCAAGATGCTATTTATGTTTCTCACATACAGAAGCCTGTTCACGTTGATAATTTTCAACCATTTACTGCTATGTAACCACCTCAAAAGTTAGTGACTTGAAACAAGAATAATTGATTCATGATTCGAAATTTGGTCAGGACTCAGAAGGACAATTGGTTTTGAATAGAAAGGTTCACCTGGACTCTCAAGAATCCAATATGACCTCATTCACACACTGGCATGCCTCCTGTAGTGGACTGAAGGGCTGAGATGACGGGGTCTCTCCCTCCTTTCAGCCTCCATTCCTGTATGGTCTCTCTCCAGCAAGACTTCGTTCCTTTGTGACTTAGGGCTTGGAGAGAGCAAGAGTGGAAGCTGCATAGCATTACTCTTGCTAGCTCTACTGACAAAAGCAAGTCATAAGATCATCCAGGTGGGAAGGGAGGGGAAACATTCCATCTCTTGACAGGAGGATGACATGAACCTCTAGGAAGTGACTGGAAGAATCAAAGGTGGCCATATTTGTAGACCATCTACCTCAGCTCAATTTTTTTCTCTTTATACCTGTTCTATTTCCCCCCCACATTTTTATTGATGCATTATAGTTGTATCAATCTGTTCTTTTTTTTTTTTTTTTTTTTTGGTGGTAGTGGTGCTGGGAATTGAACTCAGGGCCTTGTGCATGTGAGGCAAACACTCTACCAACTGAGCTATATACCCAGCCCCTGTTCTATTCTTTAGGATATTTTCCTCCCCCCAATTTACCCTCTGTAAAATTTCAAACTGCAACAAAACAGAAACAGAACAAATGAAACTATTTTGGTCATCTATACTTAAGGACATATGCTAGGTGCTTTTATATACTTTATTTCATTTAATCTCCATAGAGGTATGCAAACATGACATTTTGTGTTTTTTTGTTTGTTTGTTTTGGTGTTTTTTTTATTGATTGTTCAAAACACTACAGAGCTCATGATATATCATCTTTCATACCTTTGACTCGATTGGGTTATGAACTCCCATTTTTACCCCAAATACAAATTGCAGAATCACATCAGTTATACACTCACATTTTTACATAATGGCATATTAGTGACTGTTGTGTTCTGCTACCATTCCTATCCCCTACTGTCCCCCCCCCCCTCCCCTCCCCTCCCATCTTCCCTCTCTACCTCCTCTGCTGTTGTTTAATTCTCTCCCTTTTTTCCCTCCTCCTTTCCCCTCACAATCTCTTATAATTTTGTGTAACATTGAAGGTCTCCTACCTTTTCCATATGCTTTCCCTTCTCTCTCCCTTTCTCTCCCCACTCTCATCTTTGTTTAATGTTAGTTTTTTCCTCATGCTCTTCCTTCCTGTTCTGTTCTTAGTTGCTCTCTTTATATCAAAGAAGACATTTGGCATTTGTTTTTTAAGGATTGGCTAGCTTCACTTAGCATAATCTGCTCTAATGCCATCCATTTCCCTGCAAATTCTATGATTTTGTCATTTTTTAGTGCTGCATAATACTCCATTGTGTATAGATGCCACATTTTTTTTTATCCATTCATCTATTGAAGGGCATCTAGGATGGTTCCACAGTCTAGCTATTGTGAATTGTGCCGCTATAATCATTGATGTGGCAGTATCCCTATAGTACTCTCTTTTAAGATCCTCAGGGAATAGTCCGAGAAGGGTGATAGCTGGGTCAAATGGTGGATCCATTCCCAGCTTTCCCAGGAATCTCCATACTGCTTTCCAAATTGGCCTCACCAATTTGCAGTCCCACCAGCAGTGTACAAGTGTACCCTTTTCCCCACATCCTCGACAACACTTATTGTTGTTTGATTTCATAATGACTGCCAATCTTACTGGAGTGAGATGGTATCTTAGGGTGGTTTTCATTTGCATTTCTCTGATTGCTAGAGATGGTGAGCATTTTTTCATGTACTTGTTGATTGATTGTACGAACATGACATTTTGATTTTCATTTTACAAATAAGTTTACAGGTTGGGAAAGAATAAATAGTATGGCTGCAGCAACACAGAAAGTAGTAGTAAATGCAAGATTTCAACCCAGAAGTATCCGACTGAAAGCCCAAGCTCATTCTATTACACTAAGACTTCTCCAGCATGGGGGAACAAGAGAATCTGGGGTAGTCCATAAAGTCAGAACAATATTTCTGGTATAATACTTGTTATTTTCTCTCCTCTTACACATATACAGTTTTCCAGAGGTTTCACAGTATATGATACAACAACAGCAATAAGAATCCAGCTGTCTTCTATTAAGTCTGATATTAAAGAGATTTGCAAAAATGTAACAACGATGCCACACTTCTCACTAAAATTGTTTTGCATTTGAAAAATAAAAAGTATTTTTTAAAAATATGTTTGATGTCATGTAATTTTTATAAAGGGCTTTATTTAATAAATTCATTTTTTTAATTTCTCAGTTTCAATCTATAATAATGGTGAACATAAAGATAACACACATAAACCAAAGTTCCTTGAGGTCCTTCATAATTTCAAAGAGGGTAGGGGACCCTGAAACCAGGAAGCTTTAGAATTGCTCCATTATACTAAATACAAAAGTATGTTCTTGATGATAAATATTACAAAATAGGCAATATTCTTTATATGTTGGTAAGCCAGCCTTTCCTCTTTTTAGATGAGGAAGCTAAGACCCAAGAGACAGGTGACTTGCCCACAGGCTAAGTAAATGTCCAGGAATAAAATCAATGCAGCAAACTGCCACTAAACAAGCATTTTCCTCTCCCAATTTCTTACAAATCTTCTTAGGAGTTTACCCAAAGAAAAATCTTATTGATAACATAATGTAATAAACAAACCATAAAAGCAGTTCCACAAATTATCTCAAGAGATTGAAGCACCATTCTTTGACCATGGAAATCAGAATTCCCAGAGTGGGGTGCTATTTCCAAGATTAGTTTAAGGCATAGTCTGGTTTTATCAAGTTTGCATCAAATTAAATCACGATAAATATAAACGCCCAAAATGCAAGTCAAATTTTCATCTCTATCTTGGATATCCTTTGAAATGTTTCAAATGATATAAACCTCCAAAATTAATCTTTCTAACTCCACATCATGTACAACTACAAGAACGGGATTCTAATTAGAATAAGTTATACTTTGTGTATATACAATATGTCAAAATACAATCTACTGATATGTATATACAAAAAGAATTTTTTAAAAGTTTGCACAATTAATTTAAAAAGCACCTTAAAGGAAAAAAATTAACTTTTCTAAATGAATTGTGGTTTCCTGAATTGGATTTCAGAATAGGATTCTAAAATTCAAAATCAATCTATAGTTTAGTTACTACCATGGTATCAATGTTAATTCTCTGGTTTTGACAAATTCAACATGATGCTGTAAGATGTTAACACCAGGGAAAGCTGAGTGAATCTAGGAAACTTAGCCTTAGAAACTCTTCTTTAAATATGTTTTTATTTTATTTCAGAATAGAAAGTTTTTAGAAATCAACCTTTTAGCCAAAAAAAGTTTCATAGGTAATAACAGAGCATAAAGTAAAAAGAAACCCTACTGGTCTATTCTATGCTTTATAAGTCAGAGTGCAAAATCCATACTAGAATATTAAACAAAAGGGGTGTTTTCATAACACACCCTTTTTTGCTTTTTTTAAACATTTTTTTAGTTATAGACGGACACAATATCTTTATTTATTTTTATGTGGTCCTGAGGATAGAACCCAGGGCCCTACACGTGCACAATAGGCGCCCTACCACTGAGCCCCAGCCCCAGCCCCCTTTTTTACTTTTTAAGGGAAAAGAAAATGGGCTCTATGACCCTATTATGAAAAATCTCAGAATTCATTAATAACCTTATTTTATCCAGGACATTCAGATGGTTCTAAATTCACATGTCTTACTGAGCAGTCCAGCATGGGTTAAGCCAAGAATCTGTTTTCTAAACACATTCCCTCTCTGGTACTGTTTAATATTAAATATTATAAATTCATATGAAAAACAGCTAACAGTTATTTGATATAGAAGGTTTAAGAAAAAGTTATAATCCATTCATCTTTTACTCATCATTCTTTCAAGTGTGATACAGTTAAGATTGTTGCAAACTTATTTTCTCTCTTCCCATCAAGAGATGGGGTCTAATTCCCCTCTCCTTGACTCTGGGCTAGCCTCTGACTGTTCTCACACATGGAATAGCACAGAAGTGACAGTAAGCTGACACTTCCAGATTTGATTTTGAAGCAACTGGCTGCTCCCGTGGTGTCATGGAGCCCTGAGCCATCTAATTACCTTCCCAGAGGGAGCACATGGGAAGACAGGAAAACACTAGAGAAGTGGAGTTCTTCTGAGCCACCTTTTCAGAGATGCCCTGCCCCAAGCACCCAGCCTTGAACGAAGACATTTTACACCCTCAGACCACATCAACTGCCTGCTCAGTATCAACAAGTGTTCAACACCACACGGAGAAAAAATGGCCAGCAAAGCCTCACTCAAAGTCCTGACCTACAACTCATGAGATAATGACTATTGGTACAAGCCACTACATTTTGGGTACACAACTACACAACCACAGTTAACCAGATTAATAGTCAAATGCAAATGTTCTCAACTTCAAAACGTAGGTCCCTACAAAAAAAAAGGGTCAAAGCTAACACTGAACATCAGAAATTCCTGTCTTCCTGTTATCAGTTAAACAAGTAAAACATGCATTTTAGAGAAGGAAGCCTAAAAGATTCCAAGTTCAAAGGTATTTCCACACCCACCTCAGTCTCCCAACCCTCCTCCCCTCTCTTCAGCCCCTGTTTCCAGGCTACCTCAAGGCTTTTCCCTGTGCATTGTGGCACTGGCTTGTTGTCTCCATTGTCAGCAGAATAAATATTTTGTTTCATTAACTGGATATCCCTCCTTGGTGCACACATCTTCCCCTGAACAATACTCCTACTGGGTAACACACAGCACATATTCCCAAAGTCCCGTATTGTTTCAACATATTATCATGACCAAGCCTTTATTTTTCTAGAATTCTTTTCAGAATTGAGAAAGGGCACTTGCCTTATACAACACTCACCAATACAGTACAAAAGCACGTTTAAGAACACCAATGGAATTATTAAAAAGCCAATAAATTCCAATAAAGTATAAACTCTCTCACACAACACAGTATAAATCCAGAGAGAGCAAGTCCCTATTTTTCTGTCAGACAATTCTGCAGTGACTGAGCCATATACGTTAGGCTTTTCCATAGCAGTCACAGAGTAGTGTCAGATTTAACACACAGGGCCACAAGACAAATAATGATTTTTACTTTCATATTTCAAAAACACAAAGATAAGCCAAATAAATCACTCTCTCTCTCTCCTCCTTCCTTCCTTAAGTGCTGAAAATTTCTATTGAAAAGCCAGTAGTACCCCTTCCCCCTTCTCAACAGTTGTTACAGATAGACAGCAAGCTCAGGGCTGAGCATGGTGGTGGCATGGTGGGTCAGAAGTGAAGCTATAACAGGTATTTGAGTAAGGATGGTGGCTAAACAAGGCAGGAAGGGTTGGAGACAGACTACAAGAAGAGGGATTAAGCAATAAGTAAATGTGTTAGTCTGGGTTCTCCAGAGAAACAGAACCAAATACACATATGTTTATATGCACACTCACACCCATCCAATAGGATATATAAAGATAAGCATGTGTGTATAGAGACACACATGCTTAGACAGGTATAGATATAGGGGTGTGTGCATGTGTGTATACATGAATAAAGAGACTCATGATAAGAAACTGGATTTTTCAGTTGTGGAGGCTAAGAAATCCCACGATGTGCAATTGCCAAATTGGAGAGCCAAGAGTATGAGTTTCATTTGGAGTACAAAGGCCTGAGAACAAGGAGAGATGATGGTGTAAGTTTCAGTCTAAACCTGAAGACAGGAGAAGACCAACGTCTCAGCTGCAAGATAGGCAGGCAGAGAATGAGTTCTGCTTCACTCAGCCTTTTGTTCTACTCAGACCTTCAACAGACTGGATGAGGCCCAGCCACACTGGGCAGGAGATTCTGCTTTACTCAGTCTGTTGATTCAAGTGTTGATCTCATCCCAAAACACCCTCATAGACACACCCAGAATAATATTTGATCAAGTATCTGGGCACCCTGTGGCCCAGTCAACACATAAAATTAACCACCACAGCAAATCTACTGAGAATAAGAAAAGCCAGGTTTCTTCTGTTAGAGAAAGGAGTTACAAATATAGCAAAAGAGAAAACTTTATAGAACCCTTTGGAAACAGAGGAGTCTCTGTAAATACATGATTAATATGTTTTCATAAATACAGAAATAAATATGTATAGGTAAGCAACCCTCTAGGTTTGCTCACTGAGAAGGAATGGAAGGTATAACACTTCAAAAACAATGACCACACCTAATGCCCAGATCTTTGGCTTCTAAGTACCATTCTTTACTCCTTGGAGAAGAGATGGATTCCAAGTCCGAGCCAGGAAAGGATAAGGCCTGAAACAGTTTATTGCATCAAAAAGGAAAGAATTCAAATAACAATGGGGCCATTTCAAAAGAAGATAGGCCCTAGTTTGAAGGGAGCTCCTACTGGCCAAATATGATAAAATTTGTTCATAAAAATAAATGCTAGCATCAGATTATAGTCCCCTTAAGAGGAATCCAGGAACTCAGGTGAATATAAATACATATATTAATTGATACATCAAGAAAAGGGAAAGTACTTCCTGACAATAAAATGCAAACTAATACATGTAGAAGGTCAGAACAGAAAACTGCCATTATATTTATAAATGACTCAATCAAGGGTACAGAGTTTTTTGTATTGTTCTTAGAGCTCTTCTATAAGATTGGAACTATTTCAAGATAAAAAGTTAAACAAAATCTCCAATCCTCTCTTGTCTGAAGCTCCTCAAAAGTTCCAGACCTTGCTTACCTTTATATCCAAGAGAACTCTCTTGGTCATCCTGATGTTGTTCCCACATCATCCCTTCTTCCCACCCATGCCTGACTCTCAGCCCTTCTGTCTTGTCTTCGGGCCTCAGTGAGGGGAGAAAGCTGTGTGGGAAAAGTGGGAAGAGGAGGTTGTGCAACCCTCACATCGGTCATCTACAACATGGATCCTACAACATAATATAGGATTCCACTGAAATTATGGTTTTATGAAACATTATAATGTTTCCTTAAAACTTTTCCCCTAAAGTGACCTAACAAACATTTCACTAAAGTCATTTCAATATTTATTAGCTATTCTCACTCTTTTTTAATATTAAAAGAGCCATTCTTTAAATCTGAAGCAGTAGTGGAGCTGGGGTTGGCTACTCTCCTGTTAAAAGTCTGTTTTCGGCCTGAGCAATTCCCTAAGAAAAGCCTGAGAAGTTAGGTTGTCTTGAAGGAGAGAGAAGAGCCCCAGGGACAGCAAGGCTGGAGAAGATAACTGAGCACAGGGTCCTTGAGTATGGACATGCAAGCTGCTTTCTCAGTCTTTATTTCCACTGATGTATTTAAGACAAATAGAAGCCCGTGTTTCATAGAGCCATGGGGGAATGCAGGGAATGTTACTTTCTGCCTTCTCCAGCAGTCCGAAGCAAGTGGCAAAAATTAGCCAAGGTATCCCTGCAGCCGCCCTGTTGTATGGGAACATGCTTTCCACTTTGCAAGTCCTCTTCTCACCTTGTGGTCTCCCACCTTGCCGCCTCACTCACCTAAGGGACCTGCCTGGCCCACGTCGGCCTGTGAATTAGCAGTCACAATAATGCTGACTGAAGAGCCAAACGTAAATGGCCTCGAGTTTCCTGAAAGGCTTTGAGATAAAGGGCCATAGAGATTTCAGGTCATAGAAACTCCAGGATGTTGAGAGTCTTGCCTGATACCAGGACGGATACCTATGAAACTCATAATTACATGCTAGTTTAAGTCAGCATGCTAAATGGAGAGTAAAAAAGCCTGGGATGACAGAAGAGATAACATGACCAGAAGAATCAGAACCAATAAGGAAGAGATGCTCCCAGGTCTGGGCAGAAAGAAGGATGGGTGCTGGGCAGTTAGAAATAAGCTGGAAGAGAAAAGGCCATGAGCAAGTAACTCCATGAGGTATATTCCCAACCTCCTTTTCTTCCCACCTTCTCTGCAGTAACATAATGACTAAATATGAGTATTTTGGTCAAAAGACGCCTTCCTTAGGCATTTCATAGTCTAAAACATTTCCTCATGAGAATAACAGAGAAGCAGGAAAGTACCTTCATAGTGTACACAAATCTATAAATGCCTTACTGCTTTACCTTATGAAAACAGTACTGCATTATTATCTACATTGTTTGGCAAAATGCTCTTTCCTAAATTAATAGCACAGTTTACCAGTGCTGTGGTTCAACTATTTTGATGTTTACAACATCTAACCTCTGCTTTGAGTTACTGATTTGGGGTACACTTCTGCCTTGGCCCTAATACACCACAACTAAAGAAATACTTGGAGATTATTTTTCCCAAATAAAAAAGGCTTTAAAAAATAATAGCAAATGTTAAAATAATAGCACAGTAGTGACTAAACTTTCCTGCATAAGTTCCAGAACACAGAGTTATTTTCTTTTGCCAGTTAAAGCAGCCCCATGAGGTGGCTACAGCATTGACAGTTTACAATTCACTTAGTCTTTCCTTCCAACTTTAAAATCATGTGATTTCTTTTTTAATAAGATTTCTTAATTTGGAGGAAGATTCCAAATTTAAAAGATAAGATGAGGCTTTTAAAATATTTTTTATGTTGTAATAGTTCCAAGTCACATAAGTCATGATAATCATGTAAAATAACAAAATCTATAACACTAACCTTTTGGGCACATGCTAACATTGTACACATATGAGCTCATTTAATTTGCACAGCAACCCTATGCATTAAGAAATAATAATAACGATTAGCACAGCATCTTTTCATAAATGTGAAATTCATATAATCCTCATATCAACTCTAGGAAGTAGGTATTATTTTCCTCATTTTAGAAAGGAAACAAGCCAGGCGTGATGGCATGCACCTGCAGCCCCCAGCTAATTGGTAGGCTGAGGCAGAAGGATCACCAGAACCCAGTAAGACCTGCTAGCCTGCACAACACAGTAAGACCTCATGAAGAAGAAGGAAGAAAGGAAGGCAGGACAAAGGGAGGGTGGGAGATCACTGGAAACCATGGGCTAAATTACTCTGCCAAGAGCACCAAGAGTAAAGCCTAGACTGCCTATTCTAGAACCTGAGTACTCAACCTACAGTGGGAAAGCTGGAGCAAGCATCTGAGGCTGGAGCTCTCACAAATTCCCAGAGAGAGCACTTAAAACCTGTCACAGCCAAAGGACTCACTTGGGTAACTCCAGACTATAAAGTTCCCTGAAGCAATCTGGCCAGAAACCTAAGTTGGTTCTACTTAGGAAGACACTGGTTAGTCACTTGAAGAGATTTCTAATCCTACTGACCCCAGGAGACTTCAAAGGTCACTGCAATGAGGAGCTAAACTGCTCTCCAGAACCAAGCAGCCCCCTCCCCAGACCTCAGCTGGCAGGTCCCAGTTTGAAGGCTTATACCATCTAACACAAAACACACCACACACGCTCCTTTCAGCACTTGATGATCTGCCACTACCCAAGAGTGCTACAGTCAGCCTGAGGAACTGGCAACCATCAAAAGATAAAGAAAAATTACATGCATGAGAGAGATCAAGATGAACAACCAGAACAAACAGCACCTCTGAAACAGACAAAAGAAAATAAAGGGGAAAGGTAATAGCGACTGTCCAGAAGATATAATCAGAATACACATGGAGGCTTTCCAAAACTAAATAACCTGATTTCTGAAATTAAAATTTCAATTGACAGGCTGGGGTTATGGCTCAGTGGTAGAGTGCTTGCCTAGCATGGGTTCGATCCTTAGCACCACATAAAAACAAATAAAGTTATTAAAAAGAAATTTTCAATTCAGTCACCACTAAGAACCCACTGGGCTCTGAGAGATGGATTGGATGTCATAAGTGAAAATATCACATGAACGGAAGATGTAACCAAAGCCAGAACACACGGATAACAGTGTTTCCTGGGGGAGAAACAAGAACAAAAGAAGACCTAACTAGAAGAGAGATGGAAGAATTACAGAAGGAAAGAAAACCTCCCTGAGCTGAGAGGAGGAGTAATTTTCTAGATTAACAGGGCTCCCTACAAGCTCAGGCAACACTGCTGAGAGGGAAAAGAAAAAAAAAAGGTTCATGTCTTGATTTGGTAAAAGATTTAAAGCAAGAATCCAAATAATCTGCAGCCACACACTTTACCGTCTGCCATTAGCTTCACTTCTCTATTCAACTGTCTACATTAACATGACTTCACTACTTGAGAAAATTTACCCAGGAATAGGAAGTTACATTAACTCTGTTTCAGAACATTAAAAAAAAACACTTTATCTAGAGAATTCAGCTATTCCTTATTAAATATTCCCTACTCAGTCTCCAAGTTTTCAATTATTTTATCAAAAACTGACTAATTCCATGCTCTTGCACCAAACATGCTCCTGCCTTATACCAAACTGTAAAAATCCTCATCTTCCTCATCTTTGCCCTCCCTCCTCCAAAATGCTCACTGTAACCATTTTTTTTTTTAATTGCTATACACAGTAAGCCTGACTTTGCTTATCTATAGGTTATTCAGCAGTCTTTTCAGGGAGTCAGCAGAGACTCTAACGATTAAAAGGAAATCATATAATCAGTCAAACAAATTGAACAGAAAATTTATAGAGGAAAAAAAAAAGCAGATTAGCATCAGATTTCTCAGCTGCAACACTGGAAATGAACACACAATTAAACAATGACTATTGAGGGAAAATTCCCAGCCCAGATGTCATTCACTGGTCGGGGCAAACAAAAGACTGGTTTCGGACATGTAAGAACTAAGAAGCTACTTAACCAATGACCCTAATCTAAGGAAATCTCTGAGGATATGGTCTAGATAGACAAGAGATCTCAAGAGACAAAGAAGAAAGAGAGAAAAGTGGAATTTAACTGGATGAAACTGGTATGATTAGGAATTTATTATATATAATTTGACTATTTATTAAGGAAAAAAGAAATCCAGTAAGAAAAAACTTCTATCAGGCTAATGTCCCATAAACAACCAACACTCATTTAAAAAGCTATGAGGAAATCAAATTCATATCATTTCAACTATATTATACCATTGACTCAATTTTTTTTTTTTTTTTGTACTGAGGATTGAACCCAGGGGCACTTTACCATTGAGCTATATTTCCAGCCTCTTTTTATTTATTTTTTGAGACAGGGTCTCAATAAGTTACTGAGGCTGGCTTCAATTTGCAACCTTCCTGCCTCAGCCTTCTGAGCCACTGGAATTGCAGGCCTGTGCCACCACACCCAGTTTAACTTATTACTTTTATGTCTGAAATTTTTGAACTTACTCATTAATCCTCAAGTGGCCAAGCACATGACAAAACTTCTCAATTTCTCACAATGTTTGGTTCAATAGTTAATAACTGGAAGAAAACATAAATGCACTGAAAGCATTAAAATCTACACAATGAATTGTTTTAAACTATGAATGATCAATTCCAAAATCACAGACTTGAAAACTTAAGATTCTTCTGTGGCATTTCTTAAACTACCTCCAGTTTCTCCATTCTAAGGGGATTTAACCAAGATACACAGTGAAATGCTGGCAAAAAGGCACAGGTTTTGTTTCAAAGCTACCTGAACAACGTATGCATTATTAGCCCCAACCTGTATAGTCCAATACAGTAGCCACCAGCTTCATGTGGCTGTTGAGTCCTCAAAATGTGGCTGCTCTACCTTGAGACAAATATAAAATACATTTTTAATTACGAAAAACAATAATTTTTGCATTTATGACATGTTTTAGATATGTTGGGTAAAACAAAATGTTATTAAAATTAATTTCCTTTTTTAAACTGTCTAAATGTGGCTAGACATTTAAAAAGGGATGTGGTTCATATTATATTTTTATTGGACAGCATTAGAGCAAAGCTTTTCTTGCTAAAGAAATGCAACTACAGATAGCAAACTGCTGAATTAGGAAAAGGATGCTGATTACTACTAGTGCATTCATTACAAACCCTCCCTATTTAGCCCTGGCTCTGCTGTTAACCAGTTGGGTGAACTGGAACTGCCACTGTGCTCTCTGGCCCTAAATCCTCATCTGTAACCCTGGAGGGGATCGCAGACTAAGTCATCACTTTAGACAATGCAGGGGCTGAGCGCCCGCGCCTCCTGCCTTCTGGTTCATTGCTCCTTCCGCTGCACAACTGCAACATTGCCACTCGCCCCCTTCTGATTTTATCTGTTTAGTGGCAGGATAATACATCTCTAATCCCAAAGACTGTCCTGCAAATGAACTCTGCATCACTCTATGCAGGAAAAGGAGAGTATGGATGAATGTGAGCAACCTATTCCACCATGAGGAAAGCAGCTTCAGCCCCCCACCTCTCCTCAGCTGATGGTAACAGGGCCCTCTGGAGGCAGGTGGCCCAGAAGTTAAATACTGGGGCATCTTCACAGGTCTAGGCAAGGCTATGTGACCTTCCGCAAGTCTGCTGAATCACTTTCAAACTCAATGTCCTTATTTGCAAAATGAATTAATAACGCCTGCTCAACCCATATCACAGGCTGGCTTGAAAGATCAAATAAAACATCCATCCCTTAAAGTTCTCTTTAAAAGCACAAAGCCTCACAGAGATGGTTAAGGTTTCATCCCCAACACAAAATGTTAGAGACACACAATCATAGCCTCTATCTGTGCTAAACAGGCTCTGCAGAACTGAAAGATGACAATAGGGTAAATTTTGATAATTTGATAAATTATTTTTAAGAAAATAAAAGTGTTGATGAGGCATTCACATTTTTAAAAATTAAGAAAAAAAACCCCAGCAAGGTGCAGTATTTTAACAGCTTACATTCATTCTGTATTTGTTAAGCAACAGGCATTGCTCTAAATTCTGAACATTATCAGATCCAAACAGAAGAATCATGTTGCAAATGAGGAAACTGAGGCACAGAGAGTAAATGACTTAGTGCCCTAAACATAGTAAGTAGACAAGGTTTGAACACAGGCTGTGTGGCCATGGAACCCATGCTTACAATGCATCTTGCCTCCAGTATGCAAAGTATTCTCTCTTTAGTATAAACAAAAGAGGATCATACTTTTGGGTCTGTGTATCAACATATGTTAACATAAGAATATTTTGGCACATATTTAGAAGATGATCAATAGTAATGGACCTTGAAGACAGAAGTTAGCAGGAAAGGGTGTGAACAGAGTGAGGGGCTTCACTCTTTATCTACACACTTCTGTATTATTTTGATTCCTGACCTTGTGCATCTTGTTTAGGTCAGAAGACCATTTCAAGAACAGGAAGTCACCTTTTCAACATGCTAAGGAACCACCTTTCTAGTCTTATAAATCCTAAAACAGCATGGCAGAGAAGCCAAGGACTCTAGGCTCTGTCAAGCAAACCCAAGTTCAAATTCTAGTTCCCACTACTTAATACTCATATGAACTTGGAAAAGTTCCTCTGTACTCACTTCCTTCACAGGCTTCTTGGAAAGACTGACACAGGCCAAGAATGGACCCTTAAACGGGTGTCTTGCCATTGCTCAAAAATATTACTCCTCCACATCCTTCCCCACCGCCACGTATACGCAACTACTCAGATTTGCTGGACGGACACATAGCCAGTGCAGGATGTTGACCCTGTACTGCCAGACAAACAGTGCCAAAGGGGAGGTTAAACTCTACTTTTGTGTTCCATATTGTAACTGCAACACCCCCCCCCCGCCAGGCATCCCACAACACAGAAGGCAGATATGCTGGGGTTTCAGAAGGCTGGTGAGTGAGAGTGCTGAATCTCTTGGACCCTGAATCACAGACAATTCTGTGTCTCAAGTCAGAGTAGCTGAGGATACCAGACATGGGCCACCAAAGTAGAGACTTCTGGGTACTACTGTGCACCCCACGAAGTGTCTGAGCAAAGTCCTTGGCCCCCACCCTGGCACAGCACCAACAGGATGCTATATCCTCACAAGACAGCTGGTGAGGTTAAGGGCAAGGGGGCAAACACCAGCTCCCCAACCAACATGGACAGCAGCAGCTTGGGGAGCTACCCACTCAACAGGAGACATTTCTTGAGAATGTAAGAAATGCCTGCACCATTTTCAAGTTCTAATCTCTCTCCTCCTACCCAGTAGTGTCCAGGTGATTGCCAAGGGCATCCAGGAGTCAGAATCACAAAAATCATGTCTTATTAAGAAAGAGGAATGCCACCAAAGAGCTCCCCCCCCCAAACCAGATGAACCAGGAACAGAGACTGAAGGAGTATACAAGGATCTTGCGGAAGGGAAAATCAAGACAAGGAGAGAAAAGGTTATTCTCACCCTCTGCCTCTACCCTCAAGGAGGCAGTTCCAACATTACTGAGAAGTCCAGTCTCTCAAGTTCCCATTCCAGAAACCCTAAGAAGGATAGTGAGAGGAAAGCATATTGTTTTTTAGTTCTCCCTCCCAAGGTTTGTCTTGTTTTTCTCTTATTCTACTCTTTCTACCTTTTTAACCATTCTTGCTGAAACACAGCCTTAGTTGGAGTAGTACTTCTTCCATTATTTGAGCTAACAGTCTGGCCTGGAGACCACCCAAAACCTTGATCCTCTTTTATGTCACTGCCTGTGTCATTGTTGGGGGCATTTCAGAGAGGGTAAAGGTCTGCCATGAAATAACTGCTTGTCGGTTTTTATTTAAAAAAAAAAAAACTATAATAAAACTCTGGGTAAAGAGAGATGCCTGGCACTGATGCTGAACGACACCCCAGACCCTCTCCTGAGGACCTCTTCCACTCCTCCACCTAGACACACTTTCTCCACTCCTGACCTTCTTTTTTCCCTCTTCCTTTGTGTACTTTCTTTCCTAAGTCTTAAATTTGACTGACAGAAAGTCATATTTTATGTCCCACTAATAGTTCTCAGGATAAGAGAATGTACAAAGAAAACAAATTAGCAAAAGAAATTATGCACAAATATGATGAAACATTTTAATCTACCAACTTTTTTCTCCAAAAAGTACATTGTTGTTTTTGCAGAATTGCTTATATACTTGGTGGCTATTTGTAAATGTTAAAAGGCTTTCTTTCTCTATTGTTTAAAAGCAACTAATCGTCAAGAGATCAGTGTCCCAGGTTTGAAGAAAGATTCTTCAGAGACTCAGATGGCATACAGCATGTGGGAGATAGAAATGGGATGTACTGACTGAAGTGTAACTCACATTTTGTAAGATACTGTAGAGTCCTCAATGCCTGTAAACACTTAGAATATTGAAATCATTAGTAGCTGCTCTGCTGACCAATAACTCCCTAACTGCAAGACTATGTTTTTTCTCCATCAGTTAAATGGAGGTGCCCCCTCAAAAGGCTTAGAGGGGAATCCCAGTTTGGGAACAAGTTTATAGCTGAGAAGCTGCACCCTGCACTTATCAACAAGACTCGGAACTCCTCCTGCTTCTGCTGGGCCTTCCCCTCTAGGAAATATACTGGGCACAGGGGAGGGAAGAGATGTCAAGAAGAGGGGGAAGGGAAACAGCAGGAATGTGCATGTCAATGCACACTGACCCTCCAGCCAATTAAGGAGACACACTGCTGGTCTCCATGGGAAGCTGCAGCCAGCTCACCATAGAAGGATAATGGTTGTGACACCAAGCCCCAGGAGATGGGATGTAGATGAATATTAAAAATCACACCCTGACAGACAAAGCAGAGATGAGGGATGCTATGTCTGCAATCCTTGTTCTCAGAAATAGATAGCTTGGCCATGGGGGCAGAATGTGTCTTTCCAAAATTGCCTGACTTTCTCTGGTTCTGTCCCCCAACACACACCCTCCTCCATTCACACAGGAGTCTCAATCCCCACCCCCAGTGCTATATACTGACAGCAGATCTGATGCCACTTTTCCAAAGACACATGTCACTGCTCTCTTTTTACATAAATGCTTCTCTGGCAACCCAGCTGTCTGCCAGGCCTCTGATTAGCCAGGAGGGATATCACATTGAATTATTTTCTGCTCAGACTGGATGTTGTTGCCATCAGTTTCCCCTGTGAATGTACAGAAACCATGAGCTCAGCACCCACTCCAGGTCACCTCAAGGCCTGCAACACACCAGCAATTGTGAGTTTAAGAAAATGAGGGGACAGGTTGTGTGTCCACAGACATCCTTCTGGGCAAAACCAAACACACACTTTCTGCAGAGAAAACAGCTTCAGGAAATGTTTCACCAAACACTGGCCTAGACTTGGGTAAAATTTCACCCCCTAAATTATTTTCATTTCTATGAAAATAATGTGGTCCAAGCATAACCACTCTATCAGAATAAGGAGACAGAAAGCTTTGCATTGATTGGGCACAAAGGACACCTGCTTAGGATGCAGCCACAGCTCAGCCAGAGCACAGGAGGACAGGGGAGAGATTTCAATCTCTCAGAGGCACAAAACCAAGGCACCCACACAAGAGTCTGAATCCCCAAGCACCAGACTCACTGAAGGGCTCAGTATTAAGGACCCTCCTTGAACAGTCAGAAACTTTTATGCTGTAAAAAAATAAATAACACAGTGTGTTTTAAGAGGAAAGTGTAAAAGTGATGTAAGCAGAAAACACAACTGACTACTTCTGTTTCAGTTTGAATACTTCTGGATATTCAATTCCAGTCTTCCAGGCCCTCCAACTGGCATTCTCCAGGTGGTTCTTCTCACCCAATGACACCAGCCAGACATTCTGATTACTATGACAAGATAGATCTGTCCTCAATGCTCCATCTCCACCACCAGCCCCCTGTGCAAGTCACTAGACAACTCCAACTGCCTCCAAATTGTGACGCCCACATTCACATTCACTCTCATCACCACACAGCCACCATGGTGTTTTAGCATGCAAACTTCACTTTAACACCTTCTCAATTAAACTTTTTCAATGGAGTTCCAATATAATAAAGACAAAAGCTAAATTCCTGTACCTTGATATCCAAGCCCTCCCTTCACAATGTCCCAACCTATCACAGGTGGTGTTTCTCTCTTCTCCACTCAGGGTCTGGCCACACAAGGACTTCTGTCCAGGAAGACTTTGCAACTGGATTTCCTTGTCTAGAAACAGTACCACCCCCCAGTCTTTTTAATCCATCTGATGCCACCCCTACATGTCCATATAGTTGTACTTCACAACTCCCTCTACTAGGGAAGGAATGGTTTCCTGGAGGAAATAAGTTAAATAAGTAAGGATTTGGATGAGTGGGAAGAAAAGATAAAAGGAAAACATGAACAAAGATACAAAGAAGGATTAGAGGGCAGACAGACATTGGCAGTTTAAGAAACCATGGCAAATTCAGAGACCAACAGCACAAATTTTAAGTTAATTTTAAGACCAAAACTGGATAAAGATAGGGTAGTGGCAAACCCTGCATAATCCTAGAAGAAGTAGAGTTAAGGCTAGAATTTCCTCAACAACAGTAATGCTCCAAGAAGTAACCAAAAAACAAACTGAAGGGCACAGTTGTCAATTTCCTAGGGAACTGGAAATAGACAGACTGTCTTTTAGAAAACACTGTTAAAAAGCTTCAAAGTAAGCTGTTTAGTGTTGGGTGGAGTGAGACACTCTCCTCTGCCATTCCCAATTTCTCTGCATGTTACTTGGCAGGTAAGTTGATTTGCAGGGTGTGAGATATGAGGCCTGCAACATCATCTTTACAATTTTCCCAGAACAAAAGCTGATTTCTTTATCTCTTCCACTCCTCCACTCCTCCCCTCCAAAATGCTCCAAAGTGGTGTGATGCTCTTTACTGCATGTGTGTGATGGTGTATATATGTGTCTGTATGCAAACACGTGCATATTTACATATATACATATATGTAAATAAATAACTGTAGTGGCTATTAAAGTTTTCTCCAAATATTCTAGTGGTAAGGTCCCCTGTGGTTAGGTGGGGCCTTGTGATTGGGCTTACCATGAATTTATCCAATGCAATATCAGAAAACTTGGCAAGATAGGGAAAGAAAAAAGTACAGAAAGGAGATGACCACAATGTCCAAAGACTTGGCAGCTGAAACACTAGGGTACCAACAGCACAACCTCTCACTAGCAAAGGTCAGACAGAAAAACCTTTACTTGTAGGAATAATGAGTAAGTAGTATTCTAGAAGTATCTGGGATTAATTATATATCTTTCACATTTTTCAAGGTCATATCTAAAAACTATTTCTGATCTCTCTAGAGCAAAAAACAGCATATTTTTATTAGAGGTTTTAGAGTGTGCTCACATACCTTGCTCAAAAGACAAGACCACCTGTCTGTAGTTATTTCACAGGGTCATGGAGAACCCAAATAATGAAGCTACCTCTTACTCTGGAAGCAAAACACATTGTGGATATCGTTATTATTCAGTGTTTGTTTTTTGAGCCTGTCATGTGCAAATTTTATAAGATGCAAAAACATTTGATCATAAATATTGATAATGCATGTGTACTGAGATTTTTTTTTAACTCACGTAAAAGGACATTTTATCAGCTTTCTCTTTATATTTAATATCTTTCCAAGATATCTAGCTACACAGAAGTTCCTCTGAAATTCCACAATTTTATCCTTACAGGGTCCAAAGCCATCTGTTGGCTGTCAGTGTTACCACAATTCAGGCTAGCCTGCATTTATCTACAATGAAATCCCACATTCCTCCTATCAACCAATGTTTGCTGAGCATTTACTATAATCCAGGTATATTAAGCACTGTTATAATGTAACAGTGATGCTACTAATACCTGCTAATGTTTACCAAACACTTAAAACATGCAGACTCTACCTGAAGTGCTGCCATGCATATCTCAGTCACTGTCAGAGCCCTGTGAAGTTGGTAATCCTCCTATCTCCTTCCACAGATAAGAAAACAGAGCTGTAGAGAAGCAAAGTCACCTACCTGAGGTCACAGGTTAGGTGTGGAATAGCCAACCTAAGTTCATTTTCCTGATCCTACTCTCACTGACTTATCCCTTGCCCTCAAGACTGTTAAGAAGTGTTAAGAGCAAGTGGCATGGCCTGGTCTGACCCATATGGGAAGAGAAGAGCCAGGAAGAAAGAGCTATGAAATCTGGGAGGAGAAAGCCAACGCTTGCGATTGGAGTGATCAGCCAAGGTTCCTGGGAGAAGCAGCTCTAGGCCATTCCTTGGGAGGGAAGATGGGAGCAGGCATTCCTTGAAGGACAAACAAGTTGCTGCAGAGATGGCACATGCACGTGAAAAGACTCTGCTTGGCCCAGTGAGAGGGTCTCCTAGCCCAGCCTCAGGTCAGGCCTCAGCCCCCAAACACCCACACCTGGCCCCTCGCCCTCCTCGGTACCATCTGTCACCTTGTGTTTCTAAAGCACAAGCAGACAGTTCCACCCCCTAAAAATCTGTCAATGCATAGTCAAAACTCCCAGGCCTAATCTTCATGGCCGACTTCACTGACTTCAGGTCCTCATGCTGCTATGACTCCTTTCTGATCTGTCCTCCAGTCAAACCAAAGCTTCCTCCCCCAGGCCCACAATGCCGCCCACTTCTCCCTACACAGGCTGACTCCTCTATGGAAAACGTTTCTTTCCCAGTTGGGGGTGAATTCTACCAACTCTACTCTTGGCACCACCACAGTCTGCCTGCCTGCTCTGCCCTGGCTCCCCACAGCCAGTCTGTTCCCTGAATAAGCCACGCCTGGTCACAGCAACGATGGTCCAGGCCAGGAAGGCACTTCAAGGCACCACATGCCCCACGGTTTGTTTTCCTAACTTCTTCAGAACAGACAGGCTTCCTCTATCAGCTGATGTACAAAAGAAAATACCCGCGTCTACACCCCAGGCTTATTCAACGCCTCTCCCTGCCTCGCTTCTTCACTGCCATTTCCAAGACCTCACACACACACTGGTTGGGTACCTGTGTATGACCTGTCTCTAGAACAGGACTGGGAAACTACAGTGCAGAAGCCAAATATGGCCACTACCAAGGTTTTACTGGAACACAGGTATGCTACTGTTTTACATATTGTCAGAGGCAAAGTCAAATAGTCGCCACAGAGACCTTATGGCCTACAAAGCCCAAAATATGCACTGCCTAATCCTTACAGAAAAGGTTTGCCAATTCCTGCCAGAATGTCAGTACAACCCTGCTGCCTTTCATGCTGGGCTCACATTCCACCTCCAGACCATCTTAATGCATTTCCTAATAGGCAGGGGCACTCAGAGAACATTTGCTGAATGAAAGTGTCAAGACAGGGGAGAGAGAAGGGCAAGGAGAAAATGGATGCAAGAGATTCTGGAGGGACAAATCAACAGGCCTGGTGATTGAGTGACAAGAGGAAGAATCACTTTGAGGGAGCATTTCGGATGCGGCCATGTTCCTTGGTCAAAGGGTGAGAGTCTAATCATCAAATGTAGCTTTAAAGTATCTGATACTGTAATTATCAACGAGGATATCAAAATAATAAGACTTTGCTAAAACTAATTTTATAACCTTAAAAATGATCAAGATAAACCATTAAAAACATCTTCGCTTATGGCTAACATCCAGCAATCCCAAAAGGAAGTAATTTAAAATGTTAAAAGCTACCTTGTTTTACCTTTAACTACATTCCTTAAAAAAACTAGACACCTTATATACAGCCCTATGTTTAAATAAAAAAAAAACTGAAAAACTTTTTTGCATAATAATCCAAAATTCTGTATATAATTTTAGCTTATGTGAAGACAGTATAACAGTATGAAGAAAGCAAATCAAAAGTGAGGACATTTCTTCAAATATCTATCTAAAAATCTATATAAAAACTATTTGATCCCATAGACTGGATCAAGATAATTCATGAAAGGCTAAACAACTAGACCCCATAAAACTGTTAGAGAACTGCTTAGATATTTAACCTAAAAACCATTTAAAACTTCACTTTAAAAAGATAAGTTAATAAGTAACTATGTTCAAGAAAAACAGATATTGACAAAGAAACATCACACGTGATGTGAGATAAGGAGACGGTGATTAATGGATGTGATACATTGTGTCCAACTAGTTCCTCAATTTCCTTCTTTCCCTCTACATTCCTTTCCCTATGCTTTCTCCTTTTCTCTTTTCCAATTGAACTGTAGAAATATGAAGCACACCTTATCTGTCACTGGCCTTTCCTGATAGCATTTTTAAAGCATTGACCAGTATGCAGTCACAGAAGCTGCTCAGCACAATGCACACAGTGTGCTTGGGATGACAGGCAGTCCTGACCAGTGGGTGGGCCAGCAGAGCACTCTATGAAGTTCCAATAGCACCAGGCACGTTTTCCAAGCCCTTTTATCAGTCAGGCCATTTTTCTAAGCACAGTGTTAATTACCAGTTTAATCTAATACATGTGAAACAAATTAGAGCTGGAGGTATCCATTCTTCCTTTGCATGTTGAGCAGCAACAGCCAGCAGGGATGGCCAGCTGGGTTAAGGAAGTGAGGATGGTAGATCCAAAGAAGTATACCTGAGCAGGTTTGCTTTTATGCTCCCAGTTAGCAGATCAGCATACAAAGCAGAAAGACTCCAGCATGCAGATTCTCAGGTTTTATAGTGAGTTGCTAAGTTTCTGAGGCATTCACTCCCAAGAGCACATTTCAGCAAGCAATCTTGTCAGCACAAACAAATCTCTCATAACTCAGAAGTGAAATATAATCTACAAACTACACAAAATGCTTCAGACAGAAGAGTTTCTAAACAGGTTTCTTAGAGGCGCTCTATAACGCATATGTGACTTTAAATAAAAGTGTCATACTCAGAACGTAGCCTATAGGAATAGATTCCATTTGAAAGCAACTGACATACAAAGCACAAATAAGAATCTGGAAATAGCAGGCAGTTGACTTTACAGACGAGTAAACACTTTCCATCAAGTCTTTACATTAAAGGTTCTCAAGTGCTTTGAAGCATTAATTGATTCCATTCTCCCATCAGCCCCGGAAAAATACTTGGTCAAATTTAGCTTCATAATGTCAAGCATGTCCAAGTTCCTAAAATTAAAAATGAATTTCTTATCCCATGTGTTTAAGAGGAAAGAGAATATGGAGCCAACATAGGAAAGTGGTTAAGGATTCACACTTTGAGCGTTCATATACTTGTGTTATCAGCTCCAAGAGCCAAGTGGCTGGCGCATCTGATGGATGCTGATTATGGGCCTTCATCCATGGTGATTTCTTTTATGTTTTTTATTTCACAAAAAAAGTCAATAAGACTATTTAGCTACTTAAAAAGAAAAAATAAATCCAGATTCTGGATCCAGATTGCCTAGATTTGAATCTGAATTCTGATACTAGACAATGACCATTGGGGAAGTCACTTGAACAACCTAGAAGATGGGAATAACAACATCATCAATGTTGTAGGGCTGTTGTGAAGAAGAAATGGGTGGATATATGTAAAATACTTACGGTGCACAGGACAAAACCAGTGCTGTGGTACAGCTATGTCACTGTCGTCACAACCATCCTCCCCATCATCATCAGTGCCACCATCACCACCACGGCAACCACTACCACCATCATTTCAGGAAAATGTTAATAAGCTAGGTTCAGCAGCCAGAGAGTAAATCATCACCAAATCATCTATAAAATGAGTAAGGTATAGTATCTAGCAAGAATAAATAGCTTAATTTTTTCAATAAATAAAAAACAAAACAGAGAGAACCTAATGTTTTTGAAGACAGATCAACCAACTACAGTGTAAAACTCTTATTTAAATCCTAATTCAAACAAACTATTTTAAAATACATAATAATTTATTAGACTTATTAAGCAACTAGAAGGGTTAATGTTTACTGGCTATTTAATAATATTAATGAATTACTCTAAGACTTTTGGCTAAATAATAAGATTATGGATATGCCTTTTTTAAAAAATGAAACTGTGCCACTAACCACCTGTGGTTACTCGAGTTAATTAAAATGAATAACAGTAACACTGAGGCTGGTCTCAAACTTGCAATACTCTTACCTCAGGCTCCCAAGTTGCTGGTATAACAGGTGTGCACCCACCATGCCTGGCTTCTTTCATTCCTAAAATGTTGATGGAAGTTGAAATTTATGTAATTTTTAAATACTTGTGGATTAAAGGATAACTGAAAATTTTGTTTTATTGATTCTTGGGATTTTCCTATTGGGATCATGTGGCGTGTGTGTGTGTGTGTGTGTGTGTGTGTGTGTGTGTATGTGTATGCGATTTATATTTATATATATATATGTGTGTGTGTATGTGTATATATTATATATAATATACAAAATTATATAGTATATATTGCATCTTTACCAGAACAAATGACATTTTTTCATGGTTTTTTAAATTTTTTACTTCTTTATATTTTTTCTTTAAACAAGATTTCTATACATTTTTTAGAGTTCTTAAACTGTTCCAAAATAACAACAAATTAACAAATGTCTATTTTACTTTCTGAGATGATAGCTGAAAATATATCACAGATTGACTTACATGATGACATTTTGTCCTATACATAAACACACACCAGTGTGATTCATTAAGAGGACTCATGAGGCCCAAACTGTGTTTGTATCATACCAAGACATCTTTTGCCTCTTACTCTGTGATTCGCACTAAAGAGGGAAAAGCAACAGTGGGCAAAAGGGTGAGGAAAATGCAAGTGGAATAAGTTGAATTTTAAAGAATTGAGAAGCTCCCTGGCAATTCTCCCAGGCAGTGTGGATACTTCATATCTGCTTATTAAAATGCAGAATTTAGGCAAGCACTTATATTTTGTCACTCTTCCACATCCTGTAAGCATGACTTTCCAAGCAAACTTTTCAAGTTTTAATGTATGAACTTATCTAAGAACAGAGTCGGGCATGGTGGTGCACACCTGTCATCCCAGCAGCTGAGGAGGCTGAGGCAGGAGGATCACAAGTTCAAAGCTAGCTTCAACAACTCAGCAAGGCCCTAAGCAACTTAGAACAATCCTGTCTCAAAATAAAAAATAAATAAAAAGGGCTGGGGCTGGGGCTCAGTGGTTAAACACCCCTGGGTTCAACAACAACAACAACAAACCCACTGACAGTTGCTATGTTTGTGTCAGACACGCCTTTGGACCTTCCTGCAGATTTTACTGAAGTAAGTCACTTTGTAACTTACTTCTCTTCTTCCTTGCCTTCACTTCTTCTTCCCTGCCTTCAATTCCTGACCTCTGGGCATATTTTATAACACAACTGAATAGTAGAATAGAGCAGTGAGAGGATAACTAGAACTAGAAGAAATCCAGGGGGGAAAAAAAAAAAAGCTTAAGTTGAAGAAGCTGAGCAGCCAAAGACACAATCAGAGTCTTGGCTCAGAGCAGAGCATAGTAAAGGGGAATCTCAGCATCCCTGACCACCCAGCACTCTGAAGAGAAACCTATATCATCACCCCTCCCACATCTAGCCACCAGCCACAGGGGCCCTGCCTCAAACCCTCCAGCACACCCAGCTTACAGCTCACTGCCCAGTGCATCTTCCCCAAACCCCATCTTCACATCCCTCCTCTAACGAAAACCTTCCAAGCTCCCTACTACTTACAGCATCTGCACTGTTTACATTAGCATTTCAGGTTCCCAATTATGTGGTTCAATTTGCCCTTCCATGTTTAACTCCCAATATGCTCTTCCACCAGTCAAACTCACACACTCAGTGAAAGCCAACATGTGCCACATTTTATACCTTATCCTATCCTCGGCCTCCACCTGAACTACCCATCCTCGCTTTAGGCTCTGCCAATGGAAATCCTTTTGCATCCTTCAAAGTCTTCCTCATCCCCTTCTGTAAAACCTCCCACCTTTATCCATTTGTTGCATCAAGACTGTGTTAGAATTTAAAAGTATATACGTGGTCTTTTTCTGGTAGCTTGTACATTCCTCAAAAGCCATGGCTTTAGTGTTTTATTTATCTTGGTATCTCCAAAAACACAGTCCTCATAAATTTCTAAATAAATTAATCATTTGCAGATATGACAAATAATAATGTGACCAAAACCTAATTTATGAAAAGCCATTTTGTTAAAAAAAACCTATAACTTATAAACATGTTAATTCTAAGTGTTTCCTGGCTGCAGACAAAATTTGGAGCAGCTGGGAAGTCCCAAGCATCACTCTACAGGGAAAAGCAAGAGCCAGCAAGAGCAGCAGGGTAGGGTACAAGTTCAGAGCAAATCTGCAAAGACACTACTTGATAGGTAACATGCAATGATACTGACGAAGCATTCAGGTGTTTTGTGGAGAGAGAAAATAAACCTCAGTGAACTCCCAAACATCTATTAGGGATTCCATCTGTCCATTCAAAATCACATATGTGCAGATCAAAAATGAATTTCAAGGCATTCCCAAACAAGCTATTTATTCCTATACAAAATCTTGCTAGAACCTCATCTCATTAAATATTACTTATGCACAATATTCACACCAAGCACCAGTCTTGAGGCTGATGAGGTTTAAATGAAAAATATGTGATCAAGACAGTTTCAAAATCCTCATAAATCAGGTGCAGTTCATGTAACAAAGGCCATGGGAGACAGAGCATGAAGAGGATTCTGGGAAGCAGCTGGAGAGCAAAAAGGAGAATGCAGACAGCACAATGCCAGGGACCCCAACAGAGAAGACAGTCTCAGCAAAAGAGGAA
This sequence comes from Callospermophilus lateralis, assembly GCF_048772815.1. NCBI lineage: Eukaryota > Metazoa > Chordata > Mammalia > Rodentia > Sciuridae > Callospermophilus > Callospermophilus lateralis. The sequence continues at coordinate 75,585,853 of NC_135309.1, read as the reverse complement.
TGGCAACAACTTCAAATATCACTGCAGAGCACACATCCGGCATCTGGAGGTCAGGGATGATACAGAAGGAACAGTTTCAGTATGCAGACTGCCTGGTGTGGGTGGCAGACAGAGTTGAAAAATGCAGAAGTTTGTCAGAACAGGAAAAGAGGGGGATAATGGCATCACTTTAGAGGGATGCAGTCAAGAATACACTTCTTTAGAATGGGAAAGACCTGAGCAAAGTCCTGGTACCAGGAAGATGGGGCTCAGATAACCATGTGGAGAGGTCAACCTTGATAAGGAGTAGGGCAGTTCCACTCAGACAAAGGATGTGATAAAGGTGTAGGGAGGGAAGCCAGGAAGTTGATGCTGCATGCCCTCCAGGTCATTCATCTGAGCCTGAGTAGGGTGTGCAGACCAGACACCAGGCAATGAAAGGTCTGTAACAGTTGCTATGGGGGGAAAGGAGCTGCATAAAAACAAGTATAAGAATCACCATGCAGCTGGTACATGCCTATAATCCTAGCAGCTCAGGGGGCTGAGACAGGAGGACCGTGAGTTCAAAGCCATCCGCAGTAACGGTGAGGTGTTAAACAATTCAGTGAGACCTTGTCACTAAATAATATACAAAAAAGGGCTGGGAATGTGGCTCAGTGGTTGAGTGCCCCTGAGTTCAATCCCTGGTAAATCCTCCCCCACCCCCGCCAAAAAAAAAGAATCACCAAGCAAATTTGAGTTTCCAAATGAGACTGAAAAGTTAATGACATCTATTAGAAGATGGAAGATTTTCCTCTAGCAGCAATGGGAAAAAGCAGAAAATGTAAATGGCTTGGTACACAGCAATAAAGTTGTGGATGTGGCAGGAAAAGAGAGAGAAGGAAGACATCAGAAGAAATGGCCAGGACACCATGAGGTCCAAAATTAAATGGTAAAGAGAAATGAAGCCTGGAGGAAACGGATAATGAGGTTGATGGAGGGGCTGGCTAACTGAGTTCGCTGGAGAGAGGACAAGATAGGAGGATCTGGTCAAAGAAGGATTGATGAGTTAAAAGATTTTTGCAAAGTTGACAAGTTCCAGGTGATGAAAAGGCCCATGGTTTAGACATGTCAGAGGGCTGTTGTAAATAACACAGGACCCAGGAAGACAGCATGACAGTCAGGAGGGGGCATGGCACAGAGCAGCGCTGTACAATAGAACTTCTACAAGGACAGAAATATTCTGAATCTATATGGTCCAAAACAGAAACTTCTGGCCACATGTGGCTATGGAGCCCTGGAACTGTGGCCAGTATGACTGAAGAACTGAATTTTTTATGTTGGTTTCAATTCATTTATTTAAATAAGTACATGTAATATGGGAGCTTATGAAGCTGCCATATTAAATGTGCAAATGGTTCTTAATTTTGCGCAATGGAATCACACTCAAAAAGTCTTTTAAAAGTTAGATCCCATTCTCCAGAGAATTCTTATTTAGTTGGAATCAGCATTTTTCAAAGTTCCCAGATGAAACCAAGTTTGAAAAACCACTGGTGTAGAACTAAGAACATGGAGTCTGGGCTGGGGTTGTGGCTCAGTGACAGAGCTCTTGCTTGGCACATGTGAGGCATTGGGTTCAATCTTCAGCACCACATAAAAATAAATAAACAATATAAAGATATTGTTTCCATTTACAACTAAGAAAAATTTTAAAAAGAAAAAAGAACATGGAGTCTAGGGCTGGTATTGTAACTTAGTGGTAGAGTCCTGCCTCATACATGTGAGGTACTAGGTTTGATCCTCAGCACCACAGAAAACAAATAAATAAGTAAGTAAAATGAAGTTCTAAAAAACTGCAACAAAAGAAGAAAGAAGAAACAAAATCCCATCAATTAAAAGGAAAAAATAAGAATTTTTTAAAAAGAAAGAAAAACATAGACACTAGAGCCAAATTAGTTCAAAACCCAGACCTGTCGATTTTGAGTAGGGTAACCTTGCGCAAATAATCTCATGTGCAAAATGGTGTAATAACTAAATCTAGTTCATTGGGCTACTCCGAAGATTAAATGATTTAACAGTACACAAAAGTGATTCACATTAGTGGCTATAATCCCAGGGACTCGGGAATCTGAGGCAGGAGGATTATAAGTTTGAGGCCACCCTCAGCAACTTACCAAGGCCCTGTCTCAAAAATAAACAAAAAGTACTGGGGAGGTGACTTAGTGGTAAAGCACTCCTGGGTTCAATCCCTAGTACCAAAAACTAAAAAGTGCCTGCAACATAAGAAGAGCTCATTAAAAGTTAGTCATCATTGTGCCAAATGATGTTGGAATTACTAAGATTTCTTACAGCTACAGGGGAAAACAGTAGGTATGAGTTGCCAAAGGCCTAAATATGTGTTGAGGAGGAACTAGAAGTCAAGAATTGGCAAGGCATGGTGGTACACACCTGTAATCCCAGCAGCTCAGGAAGCTGGAGGAGGAGGATGGAGAGTTCAAAGCCAGCCTCAGCAATTTAGTGAGGCCCTAAGCAACTTAGCAAGACTCTCTCAAAATTAATAAGGGATGACAGTTCAGTGGTTAAGCACCCCTGAGTTCAATCCCCCAATACTGGGTGGGGGGGAATTGACAAGGCTCAAGGCAAGGAGAAAGTTAAAAAAAATGAATGAATGAATGATAAATAAGGAGCAGTGATAAGCCATGAAAATATGGACCCAGTTTCCTGGCTAAACAATGTACTACAAATGGGCACACAAGAAGGAGGGGCCACATGGTCAGGAGCAAGTCAAATTTTAGGTAGGGTGGATGTGGAGGAAACATTCAATTCAGTTTTACTCAGTTTCTTCCCTTTCCCCACCAAATTTAACATAAGCTAAATACTAATCAAGCAATTATTTTTGTGTTGTTTTTCTTACCATGTAGTTCTGCATTCATGAAAACCATCCAGAAAAAGATTCCTGATAAGAAACATCCATCTTCCACAGATTAATGGTATACATTTTATCATTCACAGCTGATATAGTTCAAACAGTTTAATTGATATTGAGGGCTTAGCAAATGATATGCTAAGGCACTATTAGAAAACTTGCTTTATATGCATTCTTATCTAGTCAGAAAACACTAATGTCATTTAATAACAATAGCATATTTGCTTCAAATAAGAAAAATGATTACAAGGTATGATTCTGGAGAGAATATTTTTTAATTTAAGAATAATTTATATTCATATTTCATCTGTAGTACATTGGCGATTGAACTCAGGGATGCTTAACCACTGAACTATGTCCCCTCTCTAATGTTGAGACAGAGTCTTGCTAAGTTGCTTAGGGCCTCACTAAATTGCTGAGGCTGGCTTTAATTTAATACCAAAACAAAAACAAACAAACAAACAAATTAATAAATAAATAAAAGAAGGGGAAACTTGAAATAGCCCCAGAGAAAAAGGAGAAGGTCAGGAAATTTGGCCACCAATAAATGCCTTTGGTTTCAGTTTTATTCTGTTTCCTAGAATTCCACATAAAGACGCAAAAACACAGATTTACATTCATATTTCATTTGTCACTACCAGATAATCTACTTCATTAACTTGCTAAAGAAAATAAGTTGGTATTCTTCCTTATTCAAAACTAGTAAGATGCTAGGAGCCAAAAACTATTTCAAGATAGTTACTATGCAACGAAAATGTTTGAAATTAATGCAGTACATGCAGATCAAGTGTTCAATATGTTCACATTTTAACATAAATAATAAAAAAAATTAACTCTAAAATTTCTTGAGACAAATTATTCTTATGAGAAGAAGAAACACCTACAACCTCTTTTCCACAAGTATGTTTCACACTTCAAAATGATGTTTCACATGTTTGGGGAGTGCTAAATGTGTTTAGGTATCAGCAGAAGTTGAATCTCACAGCTGAAACACAATTTCCACTATGCTGACACTCCTCCTTAGGAGCCAGAATACCATTAAGGACGTGTGAAAAAAAGGAGTACTCTTCCAAACCCTCTCCTAACACAATTTTAACCTCTGCAGAACTACTGCCTGCAAATGAACACAACCCCTGGATAATTTCAGCCCTTCACTTGTTGTCCTTTAATTACCCCAGGTGATGCTCCTTTCGGAGTATAATGAGAGATCTCAGAGCTGAGAACAAAAGTACAAAATACACATTCTATTTACTTTGCTTCCCTCAGAGAGCAATCCTTACCTTCTGACTTTTGAAAAGACTAAGTTCCCCTAAATTCTGGGAGCCTGAATTGCCATTGTCCAACAGTTATTTGTGGTCAAGTAATTCATGAAGTTTTGGCCTCTTCAACTTCACTATAGGCCTCATAAATCCATGGAGCCACCTTATGGTTATTTTGCAGTTTTTTGAATGTATTGTTGGAGTAACCATACTAAAGCACGGGTAAGAGTCCCATAATGGCTCCCCAGCCATGAAGTATAGGCTATCATGACAAAAAAAGACTAAGTAAAAGATTGTATTTCTTTTTCCTATCAGGACGATAAAGCAAAAGAAAAACCACATCCACAGGAAAAGTGTAGAGATGAATACATCACCATCAAAACTTGAAATTTTCAAGGATGGTAATTCCTTTCACATCCCTGCTTAACATACCTCTTTGATCTACACAGCTCACAGATCTTGGAGAATGGGCTATTGTAAACCCTTTCAGGCAATGACTCCAATATAGCTAATTTACCAAATGAAGTCCCTTTCCGGAGCAAATATGGCACTGAATATAAAGATACTGAAGTGGGAAATGTTTTATCAACATGGAAGGAACTCAAGAAGTCATTTGATTTTGTTATTGTTTTTGTTTTTTCAAAAGGTCAAAAATACACTTTTAAGCTAGCTTCAGTGGTACACACCTGTAATTCCATCTACTCTGGAGGTTGAGTCAGGAGGAGTGCAAGTTCAAGATCAGCCTCAGAAACTTAGGAAGACCCTGTCTCAAAAAAAAAAAAAAAAAAAAGATCTAGGGATATAGTTTAGTGTAGGCCATCTCTGGGTTCAATCCCAGTACTGGGGGAAGAATAAGAACACACTTTTTATTCTTGTTCCAGAGCTATAACAACTATCCTTTCTGCCATGATCTAGTCTATAGAGATACTGATTGTCACAACATCCTACAGACCATCATACTGACCCACTGCATGCATTACAACATGCCTACAGGACCTGATAAGGTGCTACATCCTTAATGGCTTATTACTAGTACAAAAAAAAGGTACAATACTTCACAGGCTACTTTACATCTTAAAGGCAATACATACCAAATCTAAATACACTTAATGGCAACCTACAAGTCTGCCAGTGTTGAATGGGACCCAAAGCAAGAGATGGTTCTGCCTCGAGGCTGGACTACAGCACAAACTACTAGGCCACTTGGGTCTTGTGATGCATCAAATTCCATCATTTGAATCCATTAAGATCCAGAGAATCAGCCCAAACTGCTGAGATTCTAAAACAAAGTCATACCCTCTTCTGCAGAGAACAACTTGAGCAACGGCGGCTAGCTTGTGTCAAAACCTGATTAAAGGCCATCAAGTAACCATGTGACATAAGCTGCTCGCAATAATTTGAATATTGTCTTACCCACCAAGCCATCAGTTGGGCCTGATACTGAAGCAATCTCTAGAAGGCAATGGTATAAAAGAGATCAGGCTCAAGCAGGTCTATAGGGCAAAGTGCATTAGCAGATGTCTCAGATACATCTAGCACCTACACCTACTCCACACCACACTTAAGGCTTCATGGAGATCTCCTTATGATCTGCTGACTGAGAAGGAAACATGCATCTGGTTTAGAAAGGTGTGCATGATATCTGGCACTAAGCAAAGCAGACTGCTGCAGTCTTACATCTTCAATAGTGTCCCTAAAAGACTTCAAAGAGAAATCATCCCAGAATACAACTGTGATCAGCATCTGTTGTCCATTTTCACCTACAATGAGAAATAGCCAGAAATATGGATCTACACTGAATCACAGGCAAAGATTAATATAACCTGGATGGACAGACTTGCAGGGGAAAGAAAGGTGTTGGAAGAGAGAATTAGGATGTCGAGGGAAGAGGATGGGCCTCTGGGAATTACCACATTGTCTGAAAAATATTTTTGTCCCATATGAATGTACACTAAAGAGCATTCATTTAGAGAAGGGCCTCCTAATAATCAAGTGGACAAAATTTCAAGCCTGTGGATTTCAGTTTGCTTCTCCCACCAGCCACATGAGTGGTTTATCAACAGACCAAAGTGGCAAGAGCAGAGACTCTGGGAGGGACTCAACAAGACTTTTCATGAAAACAAACCTGGTCCTTGCCAACAACACACTCCCACTAATAGCAGAAACCATTCCCCAGAGCTCAAGAAGGAAATACCCACTAAAAATCAGACGACCTCTTGGTGGCAGATTGATTACATGGGATCCTTTCCATCCAAGAGTTGGTAATGATTTGTCCTCACTATGCCCAACTGTGAGCTCATACACACATACATGTGTATTACATACATACATGTCATTTAGTTTTTTACCCTCTAGCTTACTCCCTCCTTTTCAAGAAGGTTTAGCTGTGATGAACTTCATATTTACAGATTACAGAATATTCTCAAAGAACTGAACAAATTAAGAGTAAACGATAATTTCACCCAGAGACAGAGAACATAACTGTCATCCATTCATGAATTTTTTGATCAAAGATCCTGATATGAGTTCATGGTTGATCATTAGAACTATAATCCCCTTATACTCTCATAAAAAAAGATTACCCAATAAAACAGCAAAAATTTAAAAGATAATATTGAGTGTCAGCAAGAATATGGAGCAACTAGAATTCTTATAGACTGTTCACAGGAGTGTTAATTGTGATATCCACTTATCAGTATCTTCTCAGGCTAAATGTATACCTACTCTAAATCCAGCAAATCTACTTCTAGGGATATACAAAGAGAAATGCATACATTCAACAAATGACATGTACAGGAATGTTCAAGGCAATTTTATTTTTAACAGCTAAACAATGCCCATAAATAGAATAAACTGTACTATATTCATATACCACACAGAAATTTTTTATAAAAAGAACTTGCTACTGGCAATAACGTGAAAGAATTCCAAAGTATAATGCTAGGTGAAAGAAAACTGACACAGAAGAGTATGTCATTATATTCTTCCATCTATACAATGTCAAAAACATGAAAATTAACTAGCAGTGCTAAAAGTCAGAACGGTGGTTTATCTCTGGATGGGGTGCTGGTTGAAGTATATAGAAAGCATCCCTGGATACTGTGACTTGATTTCAGGGGTGTTTGTACAATTGTTATCTCTATGTAAAAGTTCATTCAGCTGCACATTTAAGATAGTGCATTTTATTGCAGGTTATACTTCAATGAAATTGTTTTTGGAAGATTTACGTGGTTGTTCACATTTCTTAAAAAAGAATCCAGAGGTAGAGTCTCTCCTCACCCAACTCTCTGGCAATCTAATGGGTCTGTGATCCAATAAGGTAAAGAACACCAACAGAGCTGGGCATGGTGGTGCACACCTGTAATCCCAGCAACTTGGGAAGCTGAGGCAGGAGGATCGCAAGTTTGAGGCCAGCCTTGGCAACTTAGTGAGACCCTGTCTCAAAAATAATTTTAAAAAAGGAAGTGCTGAAGATGTAATTCAGTGGTTGAGTGCCCCTGGCTTTAATCCCTAGTACCAAAAAAAAAAAAAGAAAGAAAAGAAAGAAAAGCAATAAGTAATTCATTAAACTTTCAGTTGAGTGCTTACTTAGAGAAACTTCTATTTTTCTATCTAGCCAGAGGCACCAAATTATCTAATATAGCTGATTTCAAAAACTTTTCTCCTAATGTTCTATAATCTTAACATGGATGGAATAAAAATTACTGAGTTTTGGTTTTGAAACAACTTATTTCCTGCTTCGTATTCAAGAATAAATTAGAAAAATGTCCCTGAAAACCTTGAGGAGTTCATTTTACATGTAAGTCATATATTAAAGTTATCCTTAATGATTACAAAGTTATGATTATAGAGTTGTTATATGTTAAAGTTATCCTTAATTATATAAATTATGATTTCCTGTCTCAACAAACCATGCTTCAAAACTTGAATATCCACAAGAATTCTGTAGGTACTGATATTTAACAACAAAAACTTTATTTTGTCCTGGCTACAAATCTAATACATTTGTAAAAGTAGTTACCTAACAAAATAGAGAGTTTCTTTTTTCTCCAGAACAGTTTTTATTATTAATTTTAGTCATACATAATATTAGGGTTCATTTTGACATAATCAGATAAGCATAGAATAATTTGCTCTAATGCAGTCCCCAGTATTTCTCCTTTTCTTTCTCTTCTCCCTCCCCTGTTCCCTTCCTTCTATTCTATTGATCTTTCCTCTATTTATCTATAGTTTTGTTTTCTTTACTTAGTGCCTTGTGATATATATGAAGATGAGATTCAGTGTGATGTATTCATCCGTGTTCACAGCAAAGTTAGGTCAGATTCATTCTACCCTTCTTCCCTTTTCCACAGCCTCCTCCCACCCCCAATCCCCTTCCTCTACTTCACTGATAATAAAGGAATTTCATCCTTAAAATGTTTTATGTTGACATTTTCTTCTTCATAAACCAAGCCTTCAAGGTAAACTATTTTGAATTCTTGGGCCTGTTGGCAATACCAGCAAATTTGGCTGTCTACCATTAGATCCTATTTTAAGTTAATAAGACAAACAGCACTAATTTTAAAAGTCAACGAAAACACGGACCTCATTTCACCATTTTATCGGTTCCATAAAGGTTAATATCAATATTGCACAAAGTTAAATCTTGGAAAACAACAAGTCTTTGGCTCAACTTAAGTTCTCTAAAGTAATAATTAAAAATGGTCTTTACCCCTCCCTTAAATACATTACCATCTTTAAAATAAAACATCATTTTTAAAACAATAATACAGCATAAATGATGACAAGTCATCCTACATCTGATTAAATGGCTTGCAATATTTTCTAAAAGTAGAAAATGGCTTTATCCTTATCTTTGAATATTCTTAGAGTTCAAAATTCTAGATACTAAACTTACAGTTTTAGATTAAGCAGTTCCATAGTACTGCAGTCAGCAGTTTCTAGTGAAACTACATGTTACCCGCCTTCTTGTTTCACGTCATAGAGCAGCCTGGAAAGCAACTTCCTCTATTCCACCATCTTGAAAATCAGCATACTACAGTGACACAGACACATGGATATTTATAGCAGCACAATTCATAATAGATAGGCTATGGAACCAATCTAGATGCCCTTCAATAGGTGAATGGATAAAGAAAAATGTGATATAAATGCACAATGGACTATTACTCAGCCATAAAAAAGAGCAACTTTATGCCATTTGCCAGTAAATAGGTGGACCTGGAGTCTATCATGCTAAGTGAAATAGGTCAAACCAAAAAATCAAAGGACAAATGATCTCTCTTGATGTGTGGATGCTAACACACAAGGAAAGAGGAGGCAAAGAATAGAAGTGCAGTGGATTAGACAAAGGGAAATGAAGGTAAGGGACATGGGGGGAATAGGAAAGACAGTGCAATGAATCTGACATAACTATCCTATGTATGTATATGAGTACACCACAATGAATCTCCAATTAGAATAACATATACTCCATGTTTGTATAAATATGTCAAAATATACTGTCATATATATCTAAAAACAACAAATAAAAACTAAAAGTAAATAAATGTATGTTAGTTTTCCCCCACTTCAACCAAACATTGGCCTCATTTTCATGTAAGGCTGCAGAGTGAAACTTAAAAAAAGTTATTCAATAATGAAGTTTACTTTTCAAAAAAGCAATATATTCAGCATATATTCTAGGAAAAATAATAACAAGTATATGCCAATATTTTCAGGCACATATTATTTGTAAGGCAGTAATCAAAGTTCACACTACAATTACAATGTTTAAATTTGTTTTTATTTTCTTACTCTGGAGTTACTACTAAGATCATTTAATTTCTCACCAGCAACATCTGTACTATTGCCAAATTCCTACATGGTAGACACCATGATATGAACACATTCTCACCAACGTAAAACACATAGTCTATTGAGAAATTCAATAAGGAAGGAGCAATTTTCTCTTTTCATGAATACTACACTCAAAAGAAAATCACACATCAAGCATCACTTTCCCCTTATCAAATTAATATGTCTGATGAAACCTGATTTGCAAAAAGGATTTCTCTCTAAATCCTGACTGAAAAAAACCTAAAACCTCTTTCATACCTTAAGTACTTTTTTGTACTAACAACTATATGTAATAAATCTATTTTTTTTTTTTTGGTACTAGTGACTGAACCCAGGGGTGTTTTACCTCTGAGCTACATCCCCAGCGATTTACACACACACACACACACACACACACACACACACTCTGAGATTGAGTCTTGCTAGGTTGCTGAAACTTGTGATCCTCTTGTTTCAGCTTCCAAGTCATTGGGATTTGGGTTTTTTGACACCATGCCCAACACTCCAATAAATTTTATAACCCAAATGCTTTCCAATTCATAATTCCATCTCTGCTTAATTGTTAAGAATAGTCCCTAAGTCTAGGCTCATTTCTCAAATAGAATATAAACTATAATTTTAACTATGAACAAATGCATAATAGATCTAAGTGGAATTTATAACATATATTCTTATTCTTTTTAAAATATTTTTTATTTGTTCTCTTTAGATATACATGACAGTAGAATATATTTTGACATATTATACATACACGGAGTATAACTTATTCTAATTAGGATTCCATTCTTGTAGTTAAATGTACTGTGGAGTTTCACTGGTTGTGTATTCATATATGAACACAGGAAAGTTATGTCCAATTCATTCCACTGTCTTTCCCATTCCTATTCCCCCTCTCTTCGTTCCCCTTTGTCTAATCCAGTGAACTTCTATTCTCCCCCACCCCTTCCTTATATACTTACATTCATAGAACTTTTAGTACCTAAGCTTACATAAAGGACTGTGCGCTGCAGTGAAAAAAAGTCTGAGAAAGAATTTTTCCAGATGAATATCCAGAAAAATAAAAAATATCTATTTCCTGACTACAAAGAAACTGGTCTGTCTTATTTATTGCTGTATTTTTAGTGCCTAGATTAATTCCTGGCAAAAAGCAAGTACCAAATAAATGCTTGTTAAATTATGACTAAAAATTCCAGACAAAAATTGAGGATCTTAACAGGCCAAAATTATATAGAAAATATCATGAATTTCATACTTTGCTTTGAGTCCAAATATTTTTATCATCCTCAAATACTGAGCATAGAAAAATTATGTGTTTAACAAACTGTTTCTGATTTAATATCAACTCACCTAGACATTAAAGATATTGATTTTATAAATAACCTTTTTTTTAGAACAATTATTTTAGAACCTTTATTTTAGAACAATTCTAGCTACAGAAAAATCACAAATATATACATGCTGAGTTCCTGTATGGTACCAGATTCCTCTTATCTTAACATCTTATATTGCCATGATACATTTGCTACAATTAAGGAGATAACATTAGTACATTACTATTAACTGATCTCCACACTTTATTAAAGATTTCACTAGTTTTCTCCTAATGTCCGAGACCATATTCACGTTTAGTCATCCCATTCCCTTAACCTTCTCTGGTCTGTGACATTTTCTCAGGCTTTCCTTGAGTTTGATGACTGAGTTTTGAGAGAAGAACTGGGTAGAAGAACATTCCTCAATTTGAACCTGTTATATTTTTCTCAAAAGACTTAAATTTTGAATACATCAGATTTCAAAACGTTCAGCTCAAGGATTTCTCATATGGAACAAAGTACAAAGTAAAATCTGTGGCCTTGATCTCCCCATTTATTTAAGGAAACATGCACTACAATGGGAAGAGAGTAAACCAGAGGTTTTGAATCCACACTGCTGATAAAGGACTTAAGCAATGGGAAACTAAAGCAGACTGACTTGGTGGGGGGGCACAGATCAAAAGGCCCCCAGGTAAAGTGAGCTGAAGAAAGACTCACTAAGGGACAGGGAAAGTTTAGAAAAGACAGGAGAAAATTAATGAGGCATCTATTACACCCCAGGCATCACTGTGCAGTCAGAGTGAAACAGAATCTGTAGTGACTGTGTCCCCACCACCCCCTACCTCTGCCACACTCTGTTTTCTCCTTCTTCATTCCTAGTTTTATTCATTGCAGTGTATCTGCCCTTCTTTGTAAGTTGTCTCTATTCATCCTTAGAAAGAGAAAAAAGAAAGTGTTCTGTGGGATCCCAGCAGGAAACAGCATCACTGGCAGAGTAACTGAAGAGAGTCTGACAAGGCGCTATCTACCCACATGGGCAGAGAAACAACAAGAGATGGCACAGTCTCTGGGGCTGGCAACAACAGGGAGCTGTTCCCAGTGCCAGGCTTGGAAGAACAAGAGGTGCAACGCATTGTCCGAACCCCGAGAGAACAGTGATTTGGAAAGGGGAACCTGGATCTCTGCAGAGAAGACACTGGGAACAAACGCTGTGACCTCACTTTCCTTCTGCCCTCTGACCCTGCTAGCACCTTCCATTGGCTGGAACCAGAAAGGCCAAAAGGCAAAAGGACTTAATGTTGCCCACATGGGTCAGTATCCCAGGAACAGAGCAAAGTGGATCAGGATGGAAATAGATCTACAGTGACAAAAGATGTAGTTCAGAAAGGACCTTATATGAGGATATTTGCATTTTTATATTTATGTCTTATCCTGAGGTACTATGGACTCCCCTTCAAGACAGAGAGAGCAGTTTGCAGGGGTGGGGGAACCCTTAGGTCCCACGTAAACCTTATAGTAGTCACTTGGGATCTATGTGAAAGACAAGAAGGAATATGCTCATCTCAGCCATTAGTCAGGGCAGCACTTGGGTCCAATACAGCATTATTCTGCTGCCAGGACAACACACACAGGGCACAGCCTTGAGGTTGAGCCTGACCAAGCCTCGTGAAATGGAGGCAGGTGAGGCTAGTCCTTTCCACATTAAAAAGAGGGTCTATCTTACTTGCTCCAAAACTAGCAAGAGATTTCAAGATCTCTTTCAACAGCCTGACCAAATCACTCAGCTCTGCTCAATACCTCATGTTAATGCAGGACAAAGTTTACACCTAGGGTCAAAATAAAGAGCCTATGTTTAAACACATAGAGTCTAACCATTGGATCATCCCACCCAATACTTCATGAGCTCCAGTGCTAGATCTCAGATCTGTTCTACAGATGTAGAGCAAAATGAAACTTCATGGTTATTTCATTCCACTTCTTCAAATAATTTCTCTTGCTTAAAAGCCTATCAAACCTCCTATTTCTAAGACCTCTGAGGAAGCACAAGTGTTTCAGTATTCATGAAAACACTGCCCACCTTCCCCATCACCCACTCTTATGTAAGCTTCCCTGGTAAACATCCTATGTGGGCCTTTTCTCCTCTCCTTTTCTGTCTTGGTACCTGCCATCTTTCTCTATGGAACTCACCACTCCAGGTCCCCCACTCAGCAAGGTCCATGACCAGCTCCTTTCAGGACAAGGAGATGCCCCACCCCCCAAACAACACCATCCTGAGCAACATTGTAAGTGCTTCATAAATTCTTGAATTGAACATGCTGTGTGCAGATGCCTTTGCATTTAATAAAAACATCCATTTCTCTTTTCAGAAATACAATGAAAATATGAAAGGTTGAAAGATCACAGGGATGACATTTACATTCCATTATGATTGTGCTGTCAATAATTTCCCAAGTACCTAGCTTAACAAATCATAAACCGCTTGCTTCATAAAATAAAGAACACCAAATACCCTAAGCCAGAATCAAATCTTCACAGTGGTGTGGCAATGAGCTACTGTGTTCACCAGAAACACAAAGCAGATGACTTCATATTGTTATTTAGAAAAGATGGTCCACAACTGTATTTAATTGAGTGAAATGAGTTTGTATTATGAGATAACTTTGAGGGGAAAATAGTTTATAAAGCTTATGGTACAAAATAATTTAAAAGCAGCAAAGAAAATAATGAATTTTCCCCCCATAGGCTTTGAGCCTTTTGTTAATCTTATTTCTCAATTTAGTATTACCTTTAAAGATACGAGAAGTAAACCTGAACAAATTGACTGCCTTGCCAGGCATGGTGGCACACGCCTATAATGCTGTGACCCAGGAGACTGAGGCAGAAGTATCACAAGTTCAAGGCCAGCCTCAGCAACTCAGTGAGTCCCCAAGCAATTTAGTGAGATCCCCAGAAGAGGATATTCAATCAATCAACAAATATATGAAAAAATGCTCATCATTTCTAGCAATTAGAGAAATGCAAATCAAAACTACTCTGACTCACTCTAGTCAGAATGGCAGCTCTTATGAAGACAAACAACCATAAGTGTTGGCAAGGATGTGGGGGAAAAGGTACACTCATACACTGCTGGTGGGACTGAAAATTGGTGCAGGCAATATGGAAAGCAGTACGGAGATTTCTTGGAAAATTGGGAACCAAACCACCGTTTGACCCAGCTATCCCTCTCCTCGGTCTATACCCAAAGGACTTCAAAACAGCATACTATAGGGACACAGCCACGTCAATGTTTATAGCAGCACAATTCACAATAGCTAAACTGTGGAACCAGCCTAGATGCCCTTCAGTGGATGAATGGATTAAAAATGTGGCATATATACACAATGGAATACTACTCAGCAATAAAAGATAATAAAATCATGGTATTTGCAGGTAAATGGATGCAGTTGGAGAAGATAATGCTAAGTGAAGTTAGCCAATCACAAAAAAACAAATGGTGAATGTTTTCTCTGATATAAGGAGACTTACTCATAGTGGGGTAGGGTGAGGGAGCATGGAAGAAATAGATGAACTCTAGATAGGGCAGAGGGGTGGGAGGGGAAAGGAGGGGGCAGGGGTTAGCAATGATAGTGGAATATGATGGACATCATTATCAAAGTACATGTATGAAGACATAAATTGGTGGGAACATACTTTATATACAAACAGAGATATGAATAATTGTGTTCTATATGTATAATTAGAATTGTGATGCATTCCACTGTCTTGTATTTAAAATTAAAAGCAATTTTTAAAAAATTAGTGAGATCCTTTCTCAAAATACAAATTAAAAAGGGCTGGAGATGTAGCTCAGTGGTTATCACCCCTCGGTTCAATCCCCAATGTATATGTGTGTATGTACACACACACACACACAGAGAGAGCCTTTTAATGCAAAGCCTTCATACCCACCTCATTTCTCCATCCCTACATGTAAAACATTTCCTCTTACCCTTGTGTCTTAAAGCATGAATGCTCTTCTATGAGGCCATCCTTCCACTGTGTGATTGACATCACTCCCTCCCACCTCCTCCAGTACCTGCCTCGTTTGTTGTCTCTTCTCAGTGGGGACATCACCTTGTCCCCACTGACTTGTCCCCACCACCTTGTCCCCAATGTATATGCCTTGGTCACTCCTTTAAAAAAATACAATCCTCTCTGACATCCAGTAAGTCCCTCCAGACAACACCCACTGCCTCCCTGCTCCTCACTTGAAGAAGACTGTGGGTGTGTGACCTCCTCCATCTCTTCCCAGCCCCTCCTTTTCTTGAGCCCAGGTCTGATACCTCTGCTTCAACTGCACCTGCTCTCCCAAGGCTGGTTTCTTGTATTGCCATATCCACTGCACACCTTGCAGCCTGTGTCTTCCTGGAAGCCTCTGTCACATTTGCTATCACTGACCTCTCCTTCCCACAGCTACTATGATGTTCCTTGATTTTCTGGCTCTTCTGGATCTCCAACTTACCTTGCTCATTGTCTTTTCTTGGTTTTTCTTTTTCTGCTCACTTCTTAACTATTGTTTCCCTAGTGGTTTAACCTTTTATCCCACTCTGCCTTCACACTCCTCTATCTCCAATCTTCTTCCATCCCCATAACCCCCCAGACCCTGTTCTTGCCCTCTCCAAGCTCTCCCTGGAGCTGACGATCTTATCCACTTCCATGGGTGCAACTCTCACCTCTCACATAGGCTCCAGAGTCCTTTCACCAGCTATGACATTATATTTAGACAGTTGTTTGGTGCTTGAAGCAGTAGTAACTCAACACAAATGCCCCCAAGGTTGCCCCAACCATCACTGATGAGATCATTAGTCTCTCACACCAGAGACCCGCCATCCTAAACTCTTCTACCCTCATTTCCAACACCTATCCATTACCAATTCCTGCATGTTTTATCTTCTAAATAGTTTTAAAATCAATCCTTTCCTTTCCACCCTGATTTTCTCAGTACTCATTGAAGTTCTTAATCTCTCTTACCTGGAGATATTGAAGTCTATAAAGTCTCCTATCAGAACTTCCTGATGATAGTCCAAATCCCTTTATTTCACTTCCCTGACACAACCCAGGGAGATCTACTGAAAATACAAATGTCTATTACTAGCCTATTTAAAACCCTTGTAGGAACTGAACCAGGGGTGCTTTAAAAAAATATAGCTGTCTTATCTCCATTGTACAACTAAAGACACGTTGAAAAATGGCCAGCCTGTTGCTGGGAAGCAGCAGGAATGCAGCGAGGGAGGTGGGTAGCTTACTGTCTGGCAGCCCCCATCCTGCCTAGTGGGACAAGATGACACCTGAGCAGAGTTCCCTTTAGCCTCCTAGAATGAAGGCCCAAGGGGAAGGTCCACTGGCCTCCAAGTCCTGCATGAACCTTGGGTGAGTGCCCTCAGCCCTCATGTGCCTCCAGTGCCTCTGGTACTGAGTGATAGGTCCCCAGAGCTGCTTCCCCCTCTGCAGCAATACTCTGCTTTCACTTATATTCACTTTTATTTCTTTACCACGCTAGTGATTTTTCCATCTTCCCTGAATTACTCATGTTTCAATCTTTTGATGGCATTCCATCTCTTTCCTGAATTTTCAAGGATGTTTTTCCTAAAATTTTTTTTCTTGTCATTCTGACTAGATAACATTTTTAAGCATATGAATGGTAAGGATATGTTCAATGTACCACATAAAATGTTCTACTAATCATTTTTTATTGATGCCAGACATAAACTTCATTTAGTTGAATTTTTTTTAAAGAGAGAGTGAGAGAGGGAGAGAGAGAGAGAATTTTTAATATTTATTTTTTAGTTTTCGGCGAACACAACATTTTTGTTTGTATGTGGTGCTGAGGATCGAACCCGGGCCGCACACATGCCAGGCGAGCGGGCTACCGCTTGAGTCACATCCCCAGCCCATTTAGTTGAATTTTTAAATGGGATTTTTAGAAAAGGTAAATTTTTAAATTACAAATCATCAACTTCCGTTTTGTTCCACAAGTCTGTAAGCTGGTTGTTTAGATAACAAGGAATTAATTTCATTCATTCATGCAACACCTATCTTGCACTAAGCACTCTGTGAAGTGATAAAGATACTACAGTAAATATAATAGACAAGATCTCCAGCTATTATAATTTTGGTAATTTAATATAGGGAAACTTTGGGGTAGCCAACTCACAGTATGCATATACTCTTATGTGTCCTTGTATCTATATTTCAAGATTTCAACACCCTCACAACCATTAGCTGGCATTTCAAGTACTGTTATCAGGCTCCAGCACTCCTGGCTTAGCACTTTAAATATAATTATTTAAAAGCTCAACAAAACCTTTGTTAATTAACAAAGGGGCTACCGGAAATCATTTTCATTTGTGAAATAAGTGATGACCAAGACATGTAGTTGGTTAAAAAACTGAACAGACCCCACCATTTCTGCAACAAAATACAAAAACTCAGCAAAGCCAAAAATCTGACATCTCCAGTAGGGAACTCAAGATCAGAGCCCTGGGTACTGCTGCTGTCCACTCCTCAGAGGACTCTGGTGCTAAATTAAGCCACAGTTGGCCTGTCTCACTGTCAGTCATTGTCACTGTACCTATACTGAAGGAATCCATTCAAATAGGTGCTAGTCAGAATGCCCAAGGACAGAGTTCAATTATCCAAAGAGGCTCTTTATGATACTTCCTTGCTGTACTTGTAGCATTAGTCCTGCCAGAATTAAGACTAGAAATTGTTTTCATTGTAATTTACCAGCAAGAAGCAAGAGACTACAAAGGGAAGGGATGGATAACACCCTCCTATTTCTAGATTCTGGAGGCTACCCATATTGAACAGAAAGAATACAACAATGCTGAAAACTAGATTGGCACCAGTAAGTGCAATTCAGAAATAAAAGAATTACATGGCTAAGGATAGTGTGCAAAAGGGAGAGCTATACAAGATGAGAGCAAGATCACATCTTACAGGTGTCATGGGTCTTGATAGGTCATGAAAAGAGCTAGGATTTTATTCAAAATGTATTGGAAGCCACTGAATAATTTTAAGAAGCTGACTCAGTACAGTTACTACATAGAAAAATAAACAGTCAAGGAAGCAAGCAGTGGAAACAGGAGATTGTTACAGAACCTTGGGCTAGAGATGATGGTACCTATAGGCTAGAGGTAAATACAGAGAGGTGGATAGATATTCCCTCAAAATACCTGACATACAATGCAATGTATAACAGTATGTCTACACTGTTCTTTTTAAGAGAAATCATTAAATAATTTAACAAGTAGGATTAACAATGTCTGTTCTGGGGAAAAAAATAAAACATGTTCAGGTATAAACTCGGGACCCAAGAATACTCTGAAGACTGACCAGGAACCCATGTTCCATCCTATCCTGGTTCTCCACAAGAAAAGGGGAAATGGGGATACCCCACTTCCAGTCCCCTGTATATGGTTCCCTTAGCCTGAGGCTAAAAATTATACAGGTCATGAACAGCAAGGGGTGAGGTGGGACACCAGAAGGGTGGAATGTCGATAGGACCAGGGGTCCCTACAATGTCCAGCCTTGGGTCCCCTTAGGCCAGCTCCCTGTCAACATGCTCCTCTCCTCTTCCCACCCCCATCTGCTCTGGTGTGATTTCTTCTTCCCTGTAGCCCAACCTTGGAACTGAATTCATTTTCACATATAAGGGTGCTGAAACTGGAAGTCAATTTTATTTCCATTAAAAAAAATAGCTAATTTATTTATTATTAGGTGCCATGTATTAGAGTTTTCAATAAATTAGCATGTATCATCCTCATCAAAATCCTATCCCCATTTTATAGAAGGGGAAACTGAGATATAAAGAAGTAACTTGCCTAACTGCCAAGTGTCTGAGGCAGGATTAGAACCCAGGCTGGGGCTAGGGATGTAACTCATTGGTAGAGTGCTTGCCTTGCATGCACAAGGCCCTAGGTTCAATTCCCTGCACCACCACCACCACTACCACACACACAAAAAAGAACCCAGGCTGTCTGGCTGCTGGCCCCATGTTCTTGACTGCCTACTGGAGTGTGGCTCCAAAGTCATGCTGTTCAGAAATAAGGATGAGACAACTGCAGTCATCAATCGCAGGAAGGTCCAAGATGCAATTTAATAAGAGTATCCAACTTATATTTTGATGGAGAAACACCCAGGTGAATGTTTACATGGTTTCTATAGTGCTGAAATTGAATTCATTTTCGTCAAGTTTGAGATCACTCCCAAAAAATCAGATTAATATGTGAAGAAGGGAAAACATTCATCTTTTTTCACTCACTATGTAGTAAAAGAGCAACTCTTGTACATACTTGTCAGTTCTGCCAGAGTGTGAGCCTGCAGGGTAGGAAGCACCCATCTTCAGTGAGAACTTTCCACCATGAGAATTATTAGTGCTGAACGAGCACTCAACTCCAAAATAAATGGCATTCTTCAAATGTCAGAAGCATCCCCAACAGAATAACTCAGATCCCCAACTAGACTATTAAGCTGATGCTACAAACAGTAGCCAGGAAGAAAGGAGTTCATCTCTGCTGACAGTGATTGGGAACAGAAACAAAAAGACTGAGAATGTCCTCATTATCCAACAGCTTCCTGGTTTAACCTTCTAAGAATGAACAGAAGCATTTCCTAAGTTCAGAACTCAGAGCCATGGGACTCTCATCACCCAGAGCAGCACTGTACTAAGAAATATCTTTGTTAAGGGGGAACAAATACTTTTACAGTTAAAGATGATGAAAAGGGGTAAAATCTTCTAAATAAAAATGATTCATACTATAAAACATAAGGTTGGTCCAGTTGCCTCAGTCACATAACAATAAATTATAAACATTGCTCAACTTTATTTTGCCTCCTAGGTCTTCAGAGCTCGTCTTCAAATAGCTCCAAAGTCTTCCCCAAGTAGGAGAACTCCATAAACACCTCCGGCACTTTTCCCCACAAAAGTGAGCTTTCTGTAGCATCCTACCTGACTTTTTCTTTAAAACTGCATGCAAGCTTCATGTTCTGCTCTGTAAAAGATCTGTTTTGATTTTTGCCTTGGGTGGGAGATAAGGTAACTTCAAACATTACTATCAGACAAAACTGCCACACCAGGATGATGGGCCAAACATATCTTGTGGCCTTTCACATCTCACCACCACCACTAAGAATGAATTAAAAAATCTCTGAGTTTGAGACCAGGCTTTTTTAAAATGTAAGAAACCATAGTGTGATGTTTAACATTCAAGTTCTCCTTATCAGTAGCTTTCAATTCCAGCTGCACGTGACAATCATCTGGAAACCTTTTTAAAAATACCAGTGCCTAACCTCCACCAAATCAACCAAATCAGTCTCAGGATATAGGAAGAGACCACTGTGTTCTGATATTATTGTTTTTAGCTCCATTGGGTAATTTTAAAGGACAGAAAGGGTTGAGAATCACTTCTCAGAGGATTTTTTTTTTTTTTTGGCAGATAGTGGGGTGTACTGGAGATTGAACACAGAGGCACTTAACCACAAGCCCTTTTTTAATTTTTTGAAACAGGGTCTTGCTAAGTTGTTTAAGGTCGCACTAATTTGATGATGCCGGCTTTGAACTTGTGATCCTGTTCAGAGGATCTTTAAGTAAAATTAAAGCCCCAGAAGGATGTAGTAACAGCAAAGTCAACCCTTGAAAACACTCATCTTACCCCTTCTACATTCAATTCTCTAGGAGATAACAGATAGTAATAAGACAAAACACACACTCTCTCTCTGCTAGATTAGTGTTATAAAAAACACCTAAAACAGAAGGTTTGAATGGAATTCAAAGTTCCAAAAATAATACAAAAATGTCTAGGTTTCAATGAAAGTGTCACTCATCATACCAAGAACCAGAAAGAGTTCAAACTGAATGAGAAATGGCAACCAACAGATTCCAACACCAAGATGACAGATGTTAGAATTACCTGACAAAGATTTTCACGTAGCCATGGTCAAAAAAAATAATAATAATAAAATAAAAATTCTTCAATGAGCAATTAAAAGCATGCTAAATGCTCTGGGGAAAATACCATCATGTTGCTCAGGCCCTTGAAGTAGATTCACTGCTGGGCAAGGATTGTTCATGTCTGGGAAAATACAGATGTTTGTTTTGATGGAGGAACCCGTTGGACCTTAGTTCAGCCATATACTGGCCCACAGAGACCTGGTACCTGTTCACTGTAATTTGTCTTTGTCTTGATGGATCTAGAATGACTTTCCAAATGAGATTATCGAATGAGTCAAAGACAAGAATCCCTCAAGGGGAGCTCCATCCCCAGGGACTGAATGACTGAAAGCATCTGTGTCTCCAAAAGGGTTGGGTTAGGAAAACCAGGCTCCATGACTATCCCCAGTGGTTTATTTCACTTGACACCAGAAGCATAAATCATCAGAGGAAAACCGATAAACTGGACTACATCAAAAGTAATAATTTCTGTTCCACTAAATACTCTGGAAAGTAGATGAAAAGCTCCAGACAGAAAATGTTTACAAACTATATATTCAAATAGAGGACGCATCTAGAGTATGTAAAGAACTTGCATAACTCAACAGTAGAAAAATAACCCATTTGGAACATCAGCAAAAGCATAAGGAAACACTTCATCAAAGAGGCTACACAGACAGCAAATGAGCACATAAAAACATGCTGCACACAATCGCCATTAAGGAATTGCACATGAAAACTATAATGAGCAAATTCTACACACCTAACAGGGTGGCTAAAATTTTTCAAGAGGTGATAATACCAAGCTCTGGTGGGGATGTAAAGAACTCATACACTGTTGGTAGGGTTGTAAAATGATAAAACCACTTTGGAAAACAAATTGGCAATTTCTTTAAATAGTTAACATACAATCGCCTTATATATGATCCAATAACTGCACTCTTTGGCATTTAAACAAGAGAAATAAAATTTTACTTTTATGTATAAAACCTATACATGAATGTTTATAGCAGCTTTATCTGTAAAGCCAAAAACTGTAAACAATCCAGACATCCTTCAGCAGGTGAATGATTAAACAGACTTTGGCACAACAACACTGTAGAATTTTAAAAAAGTAAAAAAAAAAAAAACTATTGACACGTTCAAAAACCTGGATGAATCTCCTGAGAATTATGTTAATGAAGAAAAAACCAACCAACCCAAAAGGCATAATTTCATTGATACAACATTCATGAAATGATTAAATCACAGAAATAGAAAGCAAAATAATGGTGTACAGAATTTAAGAAGAGACAAAAGATGCAGAGGAAAGGATGTGGCTGTAGAGAGCAATATAAGGAATCTTTGAGGAAATGTTCTATCACTTGACTACCAATATCAATATCCTGGTTGTGACACCATTAAACTTTTGCAAGAAGTTACCCCTGGGGGAGCATGGGTAAAAAGACAAGAGAGCTCTATTTCTTAAAACTACATATAAATTACCTCAAAATAAAGAGTATACTTAAAAATAAAAGGTTACTAAATCACTGAATTCTGACTGCAACATACAGCAAATAACAAGTACTTGGAAGTGACCTTTATGTGTGTTCCAAATATTTTCTTTATGGTCATTTTTAGCTCTAGAATTTCATTCATGATTCATAAGATTCAGCAATTTAATTTTATTCCATAAAGAAGGGGGCCCTTTAGCCTTGCTGAGACCAGTTATTTCCATGGTGACACTCAACATATTATTAACATAAATGAACAGCACACCATACCTAGAATGAACTACTTTCTCCATGGCTACTCTGTTTTCTTGCACCTCTTCAGGGAACAATGATGATAAAGATGCTCAAATATCCCTCTGCCCAGTGTCACTATTTTTCCAGAGGTAGATCCATTTGAGGAAGTGGGGGAGAGAGAAAATAAAGAATGTACAGAGACTACTCCTGGTCTCTCCTCTCAGATCCTGGATGCCTCTGAAGTGAACCCTGAAACATTGAATCTGTGCCCAGTGGTCTGAGATCATTTTTTGTACATGTTCTCTAGCAATGAGCTTCCTTCTTCAATGATGTTCAGCTGAACACAGTAATGTAATTGCTCCAGTGTAACAGGAAACCTGGAAGGGAGGTGGGGGGAGGGGCCCAGGGGCAGGAAAGATGGTGTAATGAGATGGACATCATTACCCTAG
This sequence comes from Callospermophilus lateralis, assembly GCF_048772815.1. NCBI lineage: Eukaryota > Metazoa > Chordata > Mammalia > Rodentia > Sciuridae > Callospermophilus > Callospermophilus lateralis. Next base: position 75,562,416 of record NC_135309.1, on the reverse strand, counting down.
GTATATGTATGATTGCACATATGGTGTGATGCTATTTCCTGTACAACCAGAGATATGAAATTGTGTACATATGAATCAAAATGCTGCAATTGTGTACAATGAATCAAAATGCACTCTGCTGTCATACATACCTAATTAAAATATATTAATTAATTTTTTTTAAAAAGGTCTGGAAGAGCAGCTTCCATCATGGAAGACACTGGTTTAAGTGTTTTAGTAGGTTTAAGTCTAATTTTAACCAGCACAAATTTGACATCAGGGGCTGAATTTGGAAGTCATTCCACTGTGGTGTATTCTCCATTAGTCTATACCATTTCTCCCATGGATTAGGTAGTCTGCAGGTGGGTAGAGATATGAAGGAGTATACAGGTGTGAGAAGGTATATACAGGAGTGCACATATACAAACACCTTCACACAGCTGACAAAGCACAGTGGGCAAGCACCAGATCAGAACTCCCTACTACTCTTTGTAGATACTCATTATCTATGGGACACGTACATGTTGGGTAATTGGGGCAGGAGGACTAAACCAGCCCACTGACTTTCAGTATCAAGAGAAAAGCAAAGAATAGATGAATCTCAACTCAAACACTTACCATTTTATCTTAAAATAATTAGAACTTTACTAAATGCTTCCTTAGTTTCCCCATATCTACTAAGCATCTAAAATTCCTTTATCACAAAATAAGATTCTACATGCCACCAATAAAGCTACAGCATAACATTCAGTACTTTTGAGAAAAGGATGACAGTCTAAAGTCATCCTTCATCAAGTCCAGTTTTGGTTAAACAAACAGAAACACAAAGGCCAAGGCTAAAGAAATGCAACAGAAGAGGATACAGGTTACTAGCAGAAAAGGCAGGTCTGGGACAACACTCTGAGTAGCCTGGGAGTTTGGTGCTAATGGAGCAAGGAAAGGAGAAACATGAAATGCTCACGTGCCTGATTAATCCTGCTTTCTGAGGGAAAAAGAAATCTCACTAATGGCAAACTGCATGGAAAGATGCTCAGCTCTTACCTGAAATCCCAGTCATTCTGAAAAGCTGTGGTCAGCAGTACCATACTCAGAGAGACCATGATCTCAGGCTCAGCAAAAGGCTAAGACCAGAGTTAGATTAGTTAGAAGTGACTGACAGAGAGTCCACGTGTGCAGAAGTCCTTACAGTCCAGGCCCTGTTTCTCCAAAGCAGCTCACTTTTGGAGAAAAGTGTCCCTATCCTTTCAGGATTTCTCAGAAATCAAGGTGAGGGAAGAGGAAGGAAAATCTCCTGGATCCCTGCAAGATTAATTTATTCCAAAAGGAAATAATAAAAAAAAAATCAACTTGCCAAAGTCATGTGAAGAAAATGAAGGAAAACAGAACATGCCAAAGGCAGAAGACGACCATCCTTCAGAAGATGTACCACAGGAACCAGAAGGAAATCCTCAACCTTCCCAAGAAGGTGTAAGCCAGGAAGCAGAAGGAAACCTTAGAGGAGGGCCTGCCCAACCTGGCCAAGGATTTAAAGAGGACACACCTGAAGGCATTTGGACCCTGAAGAAATGATTGGAAGAGTAGATGAGTTGGAAAGGCTTAGGGAAGAGATCAGAAGAGTAAGAAATAAGTTTGTGATGATGCATTGGAAGCAAAGACATTCACGCAGCCGTCCTTATCCTGTGTGTTTCAGGCCTTGAATTCCTTTTTGTCTGATATTAAAATCGAGCCCCTGCTTTCTTTATGTTAGCATTTTCTGATGTATCTTTGACTTTCATTTTACTTTTAATTACATGGCGGTATTGTTTTAGGTAGTTTGTTATCAGCATTTTATTGGATTTTGGATTTTGACCTACTTTCCAGGTTTATTTTTCAATTGGAAAGTTTCACACATATGCGTGGAAATATGTTCATTCTGTATGTACAGTAAAAATGTAACAGGTTACAAAGCAGCATATTTAGTATCAGCTCACATATGTAGGATGCAATTCCAAATTGTGTGTGTGTATACATACATACATATCTCAAACTTAACTGTGCTTATTTCTGTATGGTGTGAAGTTTTGTTTTTGTTTTGCTTTTTGCTTATGTGTATTTTTTAATGAATACCTTTCACACACACAAAGAAGTGAAGATTTTTTTAATAAGTAATAGTTGATCAAAACTAGTTTGCAACTAGCTTGTAAGGGCAATGGGGGCACCTAAACTCTTGAAGAAATAACTATATAAAAAGAAATGTAAATCTCAAGTTACCTCTGGATTTCTTTGCCAGAGAAATAAAACTGGCAATCATTACCAAAAAAAAAAAAAAAAAAGAGGAGGAGGAGAAGGAGGAGGAGGCTGAAAACAATTAAGGATCAGTAAGAAAAGTATCCAAAGGCATAGTTTGATAGCACACACCTATAATCTCAGTAATTTGGGAGGCTGAGGCAGGAGGATTGAGAATTTGAAACTAGCCTCAGCAAATTAGCAAGAACCTAAGCAACTTACCAAGACCCTGTCTCAAAATAAAAAAATAAAAAGGACTGGGGATGTAGCTCAGTGGTCAAGCACCCTGGGTTATCAATCCCCAGAACCAAAAAGAAAAACATCAATGGTATATATTTATCTATAGTTAAAGATGCTGCTCCCTCTACCCCTGCTTGTTCAATAAGATTTTATTAAAATGGTTTCATAAAACAAGATGTTGTTATAGCTATTCATGGTAGTCTATAAAATAATTTAAAATAATCATTGAGAAATAAGGCAGATGCTTGCATTTTCTCATCCATAATAATAACTCTTGAAAATTATTCGGCCAATGGAAGAATTTATGTAGAAATATTTGAATCTATGTAGAAATACATTATCAAGGGAAATTTTTTTTAAGTACTGAGAGAATAATATCAAAGAAAGGAAAAACGAAAGAGTAGTTTCAGATAGTCTTGGACATGTACTCTATGAAACTGTCAAAGAGCAGTCCATCTCTACTTACAAAATCTACCACAAAGCACAGGAAAAAAAAAAACCTTGAAACATCTCTAATTAATTTTATGATGCTAGCATAAACTTGGTTCCCACAACAGTCAGAAAAACCACTATACCCACACACACCTCAACCAAATGGAAAGGAGGGGAAGCATGTATCTCATGCACCCAGAGGACCCAGATGCATTGAGAACCTCCCCCAGACCATACTGAAATTCCTTGTGTCAGAGGGACAGTATACATTACCAGTCCTTCACAAATCTCTTACCCAGAATTCATGGAGCCAAATGTGGTTCAAGATTTGAGAACCTTTGGGCTGGGGTAGCGTGCTCATCTCGTATGCGGAGGGCACTGGGTTCCATCCTCAACACCACACAAAAATAAAATAAAGGTATTTTATTTATACAACTAAAAAAATTCTAAAAAGAAAAATTTGAGAACTTTTGAGCCTGGCACAGTGGCACACACCTGTAATTCCAGGAACTGAGGAGGCTGAGGAAGGAGCAAGTTCAAGGCTAGCCTCAGCAACTTAGCAAGGCCCTAAGCAATTTAACAAGACCCAATCTCAAAAAATAAAAAGAACTGGAGGATGTAACTCAGTGGCAAAGTGTACCTGAGTTCAATCTGCAGTACAAAAAAAAAAAAAGAGTGATTTGAGAACTTTTAACTTCAAAAAGGTACCTTCTGGGCATTTCCAAGATATTTCACATATCCTCAGGAGTCTGAGGTAGCTATGACATTTCTGCTGCAAAAACTCATGATTATTTACACTAAATACAATCAATAAAGACTATAAATTGCCTCACATCAGAGACAGGTCTTTCCCTCTAATATACCCTCTTCAGGTCAAGTTTTAGAATCAAAAGTTATGGGGGGGGAAGAAGTCTAAGTTCTCAAAACAGCTTGGATTTCAGAATTGTAGATAAAGCATTATTGACTTATTATGGAACTTTTGTAAGTAATGGTAATTACTGAAAGTTCACTGACTGCTTGCTGTGAGAAATGATGGTTGGCTAACATTATAAATTTTATAAATAAGGTTCAGAAAGGTTGTGGTTTACCCAAAGTCACTTACTGAAAACACTAGAATTTGAACCAACATCTGTTCATATTCCATCCCACTGTGCTATTAAACCAGTCAGGTTCTAGTAAACCTAAGCGGAGAAGCCACTTACTGGAAGCATACAGACATCTTCCAGAATGGATTGAAAAAACAGGTTTTCAAAACAAGCAAAGGCCAAAGAAGGCCAAGTTACAGAAGCAGTGACCAAGGTTGAGTACTGAAATTAGGATGCTGCCTTGGCACATGCAAAGGCATTAGCACATGCATCAGTACTGCTGCCGGACTCAGTACTGCTATAACCAAACTCAGCCTGAAAGCTTTCCAAACACTAAAATTCAAAGGCCTGGGAAGTTAAGCCTCAGCTACTCACCCATGCACTTCCATATTGTGAAAAAGGCATCCTCCAAAGTGAAGGAATGTCAGCAGACTGGGCAATCTCCCTTAAAAGGAGAGTGACAAAAAGCTACTACAGCCATTCTAAATAATATGCTTACAAATTACATCCAATGGTATGCCATAAATAGTATTTCTTCCAGGAATAGAAGTATTTTTAAAAGATATTTAGAATATGTATTTTATATTAATTAGCCAAATCTTAAGGCTGGGGATATAGCTCAGTTGGTAGAGGGTTTGCCTCACATGCATAAGGCCCTGGGTTCAATCCCCAGCACCACCAAAAAAAAAAAAAAAAAAAGATTAATTAAAAAAAAAAAAAAGAAAAACAACTCAGTATTTTAAAAGATACTTGATATAATTTAACACCCATTGTAAATGTTTTAAAATTCTTGGTAAATTAAGAGGATAAAGTTCTTTAACCTAACACTCTTCACCCAAATCTAGTCATATTAAAAGAGTAACACATAAGCCCATAAACTATTTCAATTAGTCAACACCATTTCTGAACATCATTCAAAAACTCTAATCAACCAATCAGGGAGACTGAGGCAGGAGGATTCTAAGTTCAAGGTCAGCTTCAGCAACTAAGCAAGGACCTAAGCAATTTAGCAAGATCCTATCTCAAAAAATAGAAAGGACTTGGGCCAGGCACAGTGGTGCAGGCCTGTAATCCCAGCAGTTTAGGAGGCTGAGATAGGAGGACCCTGAATTCAAAGCCAGTCTCAGCAACTGGATGAGGCACTTAGCAACGCAGTGAGACCCTGTATCTAATTAATATACAAAATAGGGCCGGCCGGGGGTGTGGCTCAGTGGTTGAGTGCCCCTGAGTTCAATCCCTGCTACCAAAAAAAGACGTGGAATGTAGCTCAGTGGTAAAGTGTCACTGGATTCAATCACAAGTACCAAAAAAAAAAAAAAAACAACTCTAACCTGTGTAGTTAGAAGAGATACAACTACCAGAAAGTGGGAAGGACCCTATTATCATATTGTTGTAATCTATCCTTTGAGTAGCCCTTTGGTGAACTTGCATTTTAGATTGGGAAAAAATTCTGATCCAATGGAGTAATTCAAGTCAAGTTATTCAGATTGGGGTGTTAAATACTTATAAAGCAAAAGTATCTCTTGCAGGGTCTTTTGAGGGTGGTCAGAGAATTGTTTGGTGCCTAGGAACCCAGCCAAAAACGACAGGAGAGGAGACTCTCACCTGGGGTGGAGAATGAAGGAACAGGCCTGCTAACTGGGCAGCAGAAAGGGAAGTAGCTAAAAGATGTAATGTGTAGGGTGTAGATGTGTCTGACGTCCAAGTGTCAAATTTCCTTTCCTAGTACTGAGGACTGAACTCAGGGCCTTTTGCATGTTAGGCAAGTCCTCTACCACTGAGCTACATCTCCAGCCCTTTTCATTTTTTATTTTGAGACTGGGTCTTGCCAAGTTGCCCAGGCTGGCCTCAAACTTGCCATCCTCCTTCCTCAGCCTCCCAGGTAGCTGGGATTAAAGGAGAACCATGTCCTGCTTTACGTCTATTTTATTCATGTTATTCTCAAACCTGAAGAAATAAATAAATCTCATTATATCCAATCCACATTTGAATAGGAAAAACTATGCTTTGGGGTAAAGCCAAGTCCAGTGGAAACACGGCAAAGCAGTAATAAGAAGTCAGAAGTGACCCTGAGGAGCTGGAAAGAAAAGTCTCCAATAAGAGGTGATAAACGCCAACCAAGATGAGTCAGTGCTATCCACAGAGGATTCTCAGAAATAAATGTGTGAGAAGGTAAGTGACACTCCTCAGTCATACAGAATTTGTTTTCATTGTAATGACATTTAGATATGTAAGGAAGGGATGATTCCCAAAGAACAACTTGAAAAACGAACTATTCAAGAAATCCCAAAGCATTCCAACTAAAACTAAGTGGAGTCAATAGTAAAGTTTAGTAAAATAAAAAAAATACAAGATAAACAATTCTCTTCAACTTTCCTATAAACCAACAATTTTCTTTTTTTAAAAAAATGGAATGCAATAAAAACTACATTCAAAATACAACCCAAAATATGACATTTAGGAATAGCCTTAAAAAGAAAGATGTAATATTTCAATGACAAAAAAAGTAAAACTTAACCGAAAGACAGAAAAGCTTGAAAAAATGGAAGGCAAAAGAATAAGTTGTTATATGCAAAGTCTGAATTTTTAGTTTTTCCGAAATGAAATATAGGCATAGCACCATAAGACTGAAATCTCAGTGGGAATTTTTTTAATGACAAAAAATTATTTTAAGGCAAAATTTAAAGGAAAAACAGCTGGGCACAATGGTACACACCTGTAAACCCAGAGATCGAGGAGGATCACAAGTTCAAGAGCAGCCTGAGCAACTTAACAAGACCCTGTCTCAAAATAAGATTTATTTTAAAAGGGCTGAAATGGAGCCCAGTGGTAGAACACTAGCCTAGCAAGCACAAAGCCCTGGGTTCAATCCCCTGCATAAATAAATAAATAAACGGATGAAGGAAGAGTCATGTATTTTTGCCTTGGTTTGGAGACATTTCAGCATGGGCAGTAAATAAATGTTCCCCTAGGCCCCAATATTTGCTGAGAATGGTGATATAAAAAACAGAGTTTCATTCAATTTCTGGGCTGCTCAGTTCTGATCACAGCTAAGCAGTGCCACCTCAAGAGGCCCATGACATATTGAGAAAGAGACTGAAGTAGCACAGAGGATACCTGGATATGATCTCAGCTTTACCTTTTTATAAAGCAGGTAAAGTGCCTGCCTGCAGAGGCAGCCTCCCACCTGAACCTGCCAGGTGCTTCCTCCACAGCCTATAGTTCTGGCTATTGGGACCGAGGGAAAGGAGGTCCGATGAAGAAGGGGTGCTTCCAGGAAAAAATGCTCCCCTCTGACAGAAACATGTACCAATCAGGACACCTGGAAGAAAAACATGAGAGATGGGCAATCTGGAGAAATCTAATGAAGGTACAGGAAAGTCTGGACTTGGTACAGAAAACCAGTGCAGAGTGCAGAATCCTAGTTAGTAACCTCTTATCAACTCTAGAAACCACTTGAAAAAGGCTAAGAAACTCACAGAAAAGCCAAGCTAGAGCTCTACATTGTTAATCCTCTGAACCACCAACTGCTGGACTAGTTAATTTATGAGAAAAAATACATTGCATTACCAAAAGCAAAAATATAATCAAATGAAAAAATCGTCTTTTAGCCCACTGAAATTATCTACTTACTGGGATTAAAAGAATTAAAATTATAATCTTAAGTCAGAGAGGAGACATTCCTTTTGTGTGTGTGGGGGGGGGGGGGTCAGTGCTGGGATTCAAACCCAGAACTTCATACACGCTAGGTCAAAGTCTACCACTGAGCTTTACCCCAACCCCTAACCCATAAACATCTTAAGAGATTCCAATAGGCCAAAGAACACAAAATTCAAAAGGAGAAAACAAAAATCATCATATCCAATTTTATCCATGTATTTTTAGGTGAAATTTTTATCTCTCAAATTTTCAAATATATATCACTCAAAGATAATAAGGTTTTGGCCTCACCAGATCCTGGTGGGTGTTCAGATGAATGGAACGTTTCTGAAATAATGTGGGCAAAGTGTACTGAATTCTTTGAAAATTGGACACTACTCCTTTCTCCTTCTAGCTTAACTGTTTCAGCAACAAAAGTGTAAGCTCATCTCGAGACAAGTAATTAATTTTTTAATATGGCTTAATTAGCCCTTTCAATTACACGTGTCTCTAGCTACTTTAATAAAGAACTCAACCCTGGTGTCTTATATTTTTCAAAGGCATGATGGATGAAATGATGCACTACATCCTCTCAGCCTGTTAGTCATTCCTTTAATAAGCACAGCTGTTTGCACTAAGACACAAGGAAGGCACCGTCACCCGCTGAGGGGCATCATACCTTAAAGCCGGAAAACGTACAAAGAAACAGCCTCTGAAGTATTCGCCTTGTAAACCCAGCCCATAAAATTACTCAAATCTTACATACATATCTTCACATCAAATTACTTCTGATTCTAAATTACTTCCAATGGAACATCAAACCTTCAGCAATTGATTTTATTAGCATAAAAATTAATATTGATTTTGATATTTTATTTTATGGAAGACAGAGACTTCTGACCGTATCTGTGTGACCTAATATTGATTAAAAAGGATTCTGGGGAAAGGAATTCCCTGGGTAATTCAATATAGCAGAAGGCTGTATTCAGCTGTCAGACTCTGGTCTGTCTCAGATGTAAAAGATCTCAATGAGCATTCACTCTAGGACATACTATCAAAATAAAGTTTTAAAATAAATTTCTTGTACCAACTTTTTAAAAAATTCTGCATGTAAGGATCATAAATACGGGACGCATCTCAAAGCAGGTTATTGATTCCATAGCGTCAAGGAAAACACTGCAGACATGATGCTGGGGACTGAGTAGAAGCTCAGTGGGGATGGAAAGCCATCGCCTGCAAGGAAGCAAAAGCAATCGAAAAGATGATGGTGGATTCTTTCTTTTCTGTTACCTCCTTCCCACATTGACCTCACCATTAAAAATTCCTACCCATGGGCCCCTGACTTAACAACAACAACAACAAAAAATTCTACAAGAGAAAACTGCCACCTGGATACCCAGAGTGCCCGTGAGGGGCCTCAGCCTGGCATTTAATACAAAACCTAGAAGCCCAGAGGGAAGGGTGCGCTTCCCTCCCACTGAGACTAATCAGCATAATCACAGCCCTGCAGGCCCCGGGAGAAGCCTGAGCAGGAGAGGGAAGCCTGAAGGCTGCCTCCTCTCTATCAGTAAGTAGGCGCCCCGCCCTAGAGCACTGTTAGGGACCTGCGCTGTTTTACTCTGAATCAAGGAGCCGACAGCGTTCTGGCCTCGTCACTGGAATTCAGCCCGATAACTGTGCTCACAAAGTCTCTCGGCAGCCTTTGATGCCTGCTGATGATGCCTCCATCTCCAATTTGGCCAGATTCAGCTTCAACCAGGGATTAAGGCTGGTAGGCGCATGTATAGTGCCTGGACCCGGTCCAACCCAGGTGCTCTCCGCATCATGCCCCCAAGCACGATGTCCCACTCCCAGGGCTCCAAACCCTTCCCATAACTTTTAGCATCTCCAAGGTTAAGAACTGCCTGGAAAAGATCAGTAATAGTTTTTTGTTTGTTTGTTTGTTTGTTTTGCTAGGTGACTTTTTTTTTTTTTTTCCTTTTTTTTGACTAGGTACTGGGGATCAAGCCCAGGCCCTCAGGCATGCTGGTCAAATGCTCTACCGCTGAGCTACAAGCTACATCCCAGTCCCAGGTGACAATATTTCAAAGTAACTGCATTACATGATTTCCAAGTTTCCTTAGAGTTGTGAAATAATTTTTACATTTATCACAAGACTTCCAAAGTACAGTCTGGGAAACTATATTCTCAAATAATCATTATCTATAAATGACATTATGTATGAAACAACTTCATATATTGTACATTTTATTAAAGCACTAAAGTACTATCAGCCACTAATCTCAGCAACTCCGGAGGCCAAGGCAGGCAAATCTCAAGTTTCTCAAGTTTAAGGACAGACTCAGCAACTTAGCAAGACTCTGTCTCAAAATAATAGAAAGTAAATAAATAAATTTAAATAAATAAATAAATAAAGGACTGGTGAAGTAGCTCAGTGGCATAACACCCCTGGGTTCAAGCCCCAGTACTGAGAAAGGAAAGAAAGAACTGAAAAATAAATAAAGCACTATCATACAATTATAGTAAAGAGAAAAAAATCAGATTAGCCTTAGGAGAATTATTAATCTTCCACCTTCCCCATTTAAGAAGAAAAGTAAAAGTTATCCACCTAATTTTTCACAACACCATTAACAATAATAAAGAAATAAAAAAGTAAAGCGTCCCAATCTTATACCATTGCACAAGGACTGGCAAAGAAAATTATTTTTAAGATACGAAACCCCAAAAGTTTCTCTGTAAGGGCTGCAGCACAGAGAAAGACTCAGATATGCAAATTGCTTCACCAGAAATTCACAGATCATTAAATTAATCAAACCCAAGAGGACAGCAAACAATTTACCCTTTTACAGTATCTGTTTACAGCCTGTGATTTTTCACAAAAATAAATCTCCTTCCTTCCCATCATTTAAAAGGGCAATGCAGAGTTGACACCAGCCAGAGTGAGCTTTTAAATAACACACATATGGGCGAGGTGGAGGGGAGGAAGCACTTGTCCCTGGCTCTCAAGTCCCTCTGTGCATCTGAGTCACTTGGGGGAAGGTTTTGATTTTATCCAAACTCAAGACACCACCCAAATCACTTGAATCAGATTCGTGGGTTGGTTGGAACAGATAAGCTGTGTATGAAAAACCCCAAGTCCATGGACTGCCTTGACATAAAATAGGGCTCTGCACCCCACCCACCTCAGCAGCAGCCCACTCTCTCAAAGATCTAGCCACAGCTTCTTATCTTCCTGCTCAATTACCATGTGAGGGGCAGCTCGGGAGCTTCTGCTACTCCATTCTCTGTGTCATTATGTGGTATGCACAACAGCTGTCTTTAGTCTTCAAAATAGCATCTTGGTTGGGTAACTAGTCTTGGGAGCCAGCTAGGCAGGGGACAGCCTCAGCACTGGCAAGGGAGTTTCCAAGCCCATTACTCTCTCCTTTAACCCCCTGCTATGAGTTCCCAGATGTAAACACACACTTAAGAGTAAATTATTGGTTTGAGGACCTCTGAAGCAGTTGGCTCTTAAGTTAACTTAATGAGCTATGAACTTATACTAAAGTAATTTCTTATCCCAGGAGAGGAACTGATGGGCACAAAAAAAAAAAAAATAAGATAAAATGTCTGGAGCTTAACAGTAAGTTCAGGGAACAAGAGTAGAAATACATAAATTACAATCATTTAAAAAACAAATATCTAACATTTTCAAATACGAGAAAATTATTTCATTCAAAATTTTTATTTCCCAATATTAGAAAATATTTGTATTGGCATTTTTAAAAATTTAAATATATAATGGCTTTATAATATACCAAGACTGTACTAATAAGAACTTGGTATAATATACATTCTCTCACTTGATCCTCACAACAATGCTAGAATTAGTAGTAGCAGTGACCTTACCTATTTACAAGGAAGGATCCTGAAGGAAGCACAGAGGCTAAGCAACCAGTTCAATTTCACCTAATAAAGAAGGGATGGGGCCAAGGCACAAAACCAAGTCTATCTGATTCTAAACTTTCAATAACCAAGTTCTAACAGATAAATTCAGCATATTTCTCTTTCTCTCTCTCCCTGGTACCAGGGATTGAACTCAGGGACAGAACACTTGGCCACTGAGCCACATCCCCAGCCCTATTTTGTATTTTATTCAGAGACAGGGTCTCACTGAGTTGCTTAGTGACTCACTTTTGCTGAGGCTGGCTTTGAACTAGTGATCCTCTTATCTCAGCCTCCCAAGTCACTGCGATTACAGGTGCACAGGTACATGCCACCACACCTGCCCAGGAAATTCTGTCTCTCTCAATACTTAAACAATATGAAAGAATGCCACTGCAAGAAAACCATTTCACACTTTTAAACAAAGGCTTTGTCTACATTACTTCAATAAGCAGTTTCTTCAGATGCATAATCAGTGTTTTAGAGTGTCATATTGAGTTTTTATTTTAGTTTTAAATAATACCAGACATCTACAGGACACTGCAGGATAACTATAAGATAATACTGCAGTGTAGCACATTGCTCCAAAACTTAATGACTTAAAACATTATTTCACACAGTATCTGAAAGTAGGGGATCGAGGAGCAGCTAAATTAAGCCAAGTGGTTCTGGTTCCTTGTCCCTCCTGAGATTACAGTCAAGTATTGGCCAGGGCTACAGTCAAATGAAGGTGTTCCTGGGGATGAAGGACTGAATTCCAAATGGCTCAATCACCTATTGGCTGTTAGCAAGAGGCTTCAGCTCCTCACCTCAAAGGCCTAAGGAGAGAAGTCAGCTGGCTTTCCACAGAACAAGTGATGGACAGACATACAGAGAAGGATAGAAGAGAAAGCTACCGGGTCTTTTCCATATTCAAGGGCAGGTGGATTCATTTCCAACTTCTGAAAGGAGAAATTTCAAGGAAGTTACGAACATATTTTTAAATTATAATGACCCCATGTTGTAAGTAAAATAGAATTTTCATATTTTAAGAACTCCCAAGGAATCAACTCTGAGATTTGCTTTGACAAGTAAAATACTTATTTTATAAACCACTCACAGACTTTATCTAAAACCAGGTAAACTAAAACAGAAGTATAAAAAATAAAATAAAATCAGAAACAATGATTTTTACCAAAAGTATTCACATATTATAAGTGTATATGTCTAAAAATTTACAGAGATATCGCTTCTCGGCCTTTTGGCTAAGATCAAGTGTAGTAAAAATTTATAGAGGACCTTCTGAACAAACTGTGTAGCCTTAGTGCTGTACTTGGTGCTGTTAAGGATACCAAGTGTAAGTTGTGGGAGTGAAGGATGCCATAAGGCTATACATTTTAAGAAAAGAACCATTAGTATGATGAAGTAGTTTGAAACATTAAAAAAGAATTTACAGAAAAATCAAGTAGTCAACATGAAAATATGCAACCTCAAAAAAAGAAAGAAAAATATGCAACCTCAACAGTAATTAAAAAAAAAAACTTTGTATTTTCCTTAGCAAATTGACAAGGACATTTTATATACTAATGTTCTATGCTCATGAAAATCTGGGAGTACAATAAAATAATAGCAGTTAGAGGGCATTCCAGTTCATCTTTAAAACAACCTTATGTGGAATGTATAGTCATTATTCTCCATTTTCCAGATGAAGAACTGAAGGAACAGGAATTAAATAAATCCTCAATCATTTGGCTAGTCAGTGGCAGATCCAGGATTTGGCTACAACTTTCCTACCTCAGTAATCTAACCATCAACCATTAATCTACAGTGCAGCCTATCTAGAAAACATTTGGCCCTATGAGTCCAGAGTCTTAAAAAGAACCTCTGTGCATTTAAGTCCAGAAATTCCCTTTCTAGAGGACTCAGGATGAAGAAAATTACATGCTAAGCCAATCAGCTAAGGGATGCATGTGGCATATTCATACAATGATGCATAAAACTAACTGGCCAAAGCAGAATATTTAGACAAGAATAACATACAGCTTTCAAGATGGACATTGGTCTTATCAATAACTTAGTCCAATCTATTCATTGTATAGTAATAATCATTTGAAGTAAAAGATTTATTTTTCAAGGTAGGGAAACACAAAGAGAATTCTTTTTTTCCCTTTCTTTTTTCTAAGCTTGTCCACTCTCTGTACTTAGTAGTTAATGAGAGAGAGAGAGAGCTACCGGTCCCTTATGTAATAAATAGTCCCCTAATAAGTGTTTCTTTAGAACTTGAGGTTTTCTTTCACTTAAGATTCTTCCAATAGGCCTATGTTTGCTAGAGATTCAAAAATCAGTTCAACTGGGCTGGGGATGTGGCTCAAGCGGTAGCGTCCTTGCCTGGCATGCGTGCGGCCTGGGTTCCATCCTCAGCACCACATACAAACAAAGATGTTGTGTCCGCCGAAAACTAAAAAATAAATATTAAAAAATTCTCTCTCTCTCTTTCTCTCTCAAAAAAAATCAGTTCAACTATCCTATGTAAATATTAACAAAAAAAGATTGCCAATTTAATTTCACAGGCTTTGAGTAATATATGGGCTTCAAAACATGAACTTCAAGGTGGCACACCCAAGTATCTTAGAGACTTTCTTTCACTCCCTGTCAGGTGTTTTCCAGAAGAAAGAAGCTAACAGAAGCCTATGCTTTAAAAAAAAAAAAAAAATGCATTACAGTAACACCTGATTAGAGCCAGTCAGAAAAATACAAGTGTAACCCATGTTAAAAAGAGGTATTCATTAAGTATGTGTTACAAGCCCAGGGTGCAGAAGGTCAAAGAAGACCTCAATAGAAGAGACATGAGCACATTCAAGGAGGTGAGGGTAAGCCATGCAGAACTCTGGGAGACGGAACAGCTAAAGCTCCACAGTAGAAATAAGTATATGTTTGAGAAAAAAACCTGATTCCTGACAACTTCACAAATCTTAAGCTTTAGAATTCAGAGTACTTATGTTATAATTAAAAATTTCATTGTCTCTTAAAAATTATCTTTTAAAATAAAATAAACCCAAAGTTTTTAATGCATAAAGCAGTTGTCCAAAACAGAAAATTCTGTTTTTAGGGCACATTTCTCTAAAAAATAGACACACTTTAATGAGTACACCTAAATGAAACTGCTATGGCTTTGATCTCAGATAGGTCGCATTAAACAATCTCCAACTGCACAGAGAGTTATAATTAGGCAAATAAGCCATCCTTGGGAATGAGTCTTAGCATGTAGGTGGAATTCCAGGGACAAACTGGTATAGAGGTGTGAAGAGAAAAGCAATAAACAGGAATTGAATTCCAAACCCATCATTCCCACACAAATCAAACTACCCAGTTTCTGTCAATCCTCCTCTCTGTACACCCACCCTCACAATAGTCACATATATCACCAGCTTTTTCATTTCTTCCCCTGACTACACCCCCAGTTACAATGGAGTCTTTCTGTTTCTGTTTCAGGGCCTTTGCACAGCCTGTTTCCACTCCCTGGCACTTCTGCCTCCACGGCACTGTCACTCATCCCAAGTACCATTTCGTGAGCAACACTTCACTCCATCAGATCCCTGGTGTACACTCTAATGTCACTGTCAACATTTCCTTCCTAGACCTGTGAGATCATCACCGGGGTCCCTCAGTGAGCTGCATACTCCACACCAGCATAGACTATGTTACTCTGCTTCTCTGCTGCATCCAGAGCCCAGCCCAGTTCCTGGCAGCTTAAGGGTCTCAAAATATATTTGTTCAATGAGTGATGGTCCGAGGCCTCCTTACTATCTTTTTTACTCTATTCCCTGCCAATGGGGAACCCCAGCTCTCATCATCCCACAGATTCCAGTCTCCCCAAACTCCAGTCCAGTCTGCAGTCAGTGACTGCCCACTTAATTTTCTAAATACTACCTGGGCTCTCCTCTACTATGACCTTTCCCACACCAGGTCACACACCCCGTCATGAACTTCCAGTCCTTCCCTTACCGAACACCAGGGGGAAGCAAGCTGATCTCCCCCTTTGCCTCTGGGTTCAGCCAGCCTCTTCACTGTCCTAGGAGTTCCATGGGGCAACTCCTCACCTTTTGTATATCTGAAGCCTACTTATCCTTAATAAATTCAAGACATACTCCTCCACAAGGCTCCCGAGTCTCTTCCTCATTCAAGATCAATCATATTTCCAGTCCTAATCTACATGTAACTGTTTCTGAGGGGTGAGGGGATATGGTGAGGATTGAATCCAGGGTCACTTAACCACTGAACCACATTCCCAGCCCTTTTATTTTATAATTTGAAACAGAGTCTCTCTAGGTTGCTGAGGCTGGCTTCAAACTTGCCATCCTTCTGCCTCAGCCTGCCGAGTTGCTGAACCTCAGAACCTGGTTAGTGGTTCTTACAATTTCATGCATGTTCATTTTGCATCCTTTACAACATCCTGCTAATGTCAAAAAGGGAAAGGTGTGAACACCAATGAATATGACATTGCAGGAGACAATAACTGCTTGGGCACCTT
This sequence comes from Callospermophilus lateralis, assembly GCF_048772815.1. Lineage (NCBI taxonomy): Eukaryota > Metazoa > Chordata > Mammalia > Rodentia > Sciuridae > Callospermophilus > Callospermophilus lateralis. The sequence continues at coordinate 75,546,342 of NC_135309.1, read as the reverse complement.
GCAAGTACTGTTAAAACTTCTGTTGAATTGACTCCCTCACTCTTTTAATTTCTTTTTAAGTTTTTTAGCTGTAATTGGACATAATACCTTTATTTTACTTATTTAACATGGTGCTGAGGATCAAACCCAGTGCCTTGCATGTGCTAGGCAAGCACTCTGCCGCTCTGCCACAACCCCAACCGACTCCCTCACTCTTTGTGCACAACTTTTAATTACATATGGCCCTACTCTATGAAGTAGCCCTAATGAAGAAAATTTAGTAAAAAAAAAAAAAAAAAGAGTCATTAAAAAATCAGTGTCCTAAAACCTTTGTCACCTGCCCCTCAGAGCATTACTCTCTAGAATACATAAAAAAGACTCAAAAAACTTAACACCAAAAAAAAAAAAAAAAAAAAAAAAAAAACACCAAATAACGCAATCAATCAATGGGCAAAGGAACTGAACAGACACTTCACAAAAGAAGAAATACAAGTTATCAACAAATATATGAAAAAAAAAGTTCAACTTCTCTAGCAATTAGAGAAATGCAAATTAAAACTACACTGAGATTTCATCTCATTCTAGTCAGAATGGCAATTATCAAGAATATAAGTAACAGTAAATGTTGGTGAGGATGTGGGGGAAAAGGTACACTCATATATTGATTGGGGGGGGGGACTGCAAATTGGTGCAACCTCTATGGAAAGCAGTATGGAGATGACTCAGAAAACTTGGAGTGGAACCATCATTTGACCCAGTCATCCCACACTTCGGTTTATACCCAAAGGACTTAAAATCAGAATACTATAGTGACACAGCCACATCAATATTTATAGCAACTCAATTCACAATAGCTAAGCTATGGAGCCAACCTAGGTGTTCTTCAACAGATGAATGGATTAAGAAAATGTGATATGTATATATAGATATATACATATATGTGTGTGTGTGTGTATATATATACACATATATATAAACATATATATATATGTATATATATAACTGGATATTATCCATTAAAAAGAATGAAATTATGTCATTTGCCAGTAAATGGATGAAACTGGAGACTATCATGCTAAGTGAAATAAGCCAATCCCCAAAAAACAAAGGTCAAATGTTCTGATATGTGGATGCTAATACACAATGAGAGGTTGTTTTAAAGTATTACTCCTGCAAGCAATGACACAACCAGAAACACCAGAATCATGTGATAACAAATAACATGGGAACCGTAAAGGTTTTACTCTTGCCCCAAAGTTTTAATTTATGGGGAGTATAAAGTCTCTTAGCTTCACAGCAAATTATATAAATAATCAATATTGTTGTCTCTTATTCCCCTCTGCCTACAATAGGAATCTAACCAAATCTAACACAAGCAGTATAGCTAAATGCTGGTGGATCTTCTGTGGAGAAGATTAGTCAAAATGAGAGCCAAACTCTTGACAATATGCACAGAGGCTTCACAATAAGCCAGGCAGGTACTAAGCGTTTTTTACTCACCATTTCTGGCTGTGCATGTTTAGAAAACTAGCAACTTGGTATGTCTAAAAAGCCATGGATTCCACTCAGAGCAGCACAATTTGTCCAATGTAGGGGCCCAGGGTGCATTTTGTTGTGACTTTGTTACCCTAACTTCATGCAAAAGTTACAAAATTATCTAATCACTTGTGGATGAGGTAGAACCAAAGCAGAGATGTGCCTGTCTTCTGCTTTGTGCTGAGAACCCACAGTGGCCTTGGTCAGGATCATGGCTGTGGTAGATTCAGCAGTTACTGCAACAAGTGAAAAAGCTGGGGAAAGCACATGGAAGGCTCTGCAAACTGCAAGCAATTTATCACATAAAATCACTACCCCACCCAGGAGGGGAAGAAAAACACCCCTGCATACTTTTCAACTTTTCTATGACACCAGATGGGGAGCATTTTAAAGCTAAATCAATTTATAATGAAAGTTTTCAAAAATACAAGGGTTTTGTTTGTTTGTTTTAGTAAAGCAAAGTACATTGTGTTGAATATACACACCTGTTTTCAGTAGCTCTGGTTTTCATACCTTAAATGTTTCATGACATAAATACCACTCATCTGTTGAAGACAATATTTAAGAGGAAGATAAAGGGTTTCCTAGAGAGCAGTTAGTCATAATGTTTACTCTTAAACACAACTGACCCAAATATTAAATTTGGCATTTAAATGTTGGGTCACTTATCTTTTTCCCTCTGGCTCATTGGGGGGGGGGGCACTTTCTAGTGGGAAAACAACTCTTTTTGTTTCTTTTTGTTTTTTTTAACCTGAAATTATACAAGGGGCTCCAAGTATCCTCACCACCATTCACAAAGGAAATGTGTGACCTAGGGGATTAGGTTTGATCTGCCAGTCTAGGGTCTGGCTCCCTTTGGCTCCCTTTATAGCTGTTCCTTGGAAGTGGCCATCATGCCTGTGTCAATACAGATGTTTCTATGACCCTGTCACAACCTGTTCTCCTGGGTTCATGTAATAGCTTGAAGGCAGTCCAAATTATCTAGGGTTTTTTGGACAAAGGTTCTAGAAAACAATGACTTATCAATGTTTTTAAATGCCCCCCCCAAAAAAAGGACAGAGTTCAAATTAAGACAAAGGCTAAATCATTAACAAAATAATCAAAAACTGTGTCTTCTTTTTTGACTGATAATTTATTTCTACAAGGAATATTCACTAGTAAAGCCTGATAGGTTCTCAAATCTAAGCTTCATTTTTTAGAAACACATCTTTATCAAGTGATCACAGTTATCTACACTGATAATTTTGTGTTGGAGCAGGCAAGCTGACCCATCCATTCTCCAATACTATCCTATCAGAAATACAAAGAGATTTACTTTCAGCTATGACCGTCAAACATTTGAAAAGCTGTACATGAAGGTCAATATCAAAAAGAAAAAGAAAAAAAAGGAGGGAAGAAGCTGGTGGCAGTTTTAAATTCTGTTCAAAACAATAAATCATTCTCTTCTTCCCCCACCCTGCACCTGAGGTACTGGGCATTGCACTGTATCTCTAAGCTACACTCCTAGCCCTATTTTTTTATTTTGAGACACTAGGCATCTCACTAAGTAACCTTGGCCTCAAACTTAAGATCTTCCTGCCTCAGCCTCCAACATGGCTGGGATTATAGGCATGCATCACTGCACCTAAGTAAGAAATCAGTTGTCTAATCAGCAAATGCAGAGGCAAATAATAAAATGCCTTTTAACTGTACTTTCCTCATTGCTTAGAACTGTCAAAGACATTCCAAATCATGATTTCACTTTTTTAAAAATCCCTTTAGGTTTAGCACTATATATCTGCAAAATAATAGCAGCTAACTTTTTATTATTTTGGTAATTATCCTACCATCATGTGCTAGCCACTATACTGAGTTCTTACATGAATTATTTCATTTAACCCTCATAACAACTTATGAGGTAGATGTTATTATTAACCTCATTTCACTGATAGAAACTCAGGCAGAGTTAAATAACTTGCCAAAGGTCACTAGTGAGAAAATGACAGCCCCACAAGGCAATTATTAACACTCTACAGCACTTGAAATTTTTTAAATAGTTTTTCGGCCATTATCTCCTTTGAGTCTCCCTATGCCTATGATAATACTGGGATACTATTAACATCCATTTAATTTTACAAATGGAATAGCTAAGATTTCAACACACTAAATGACTTTCTCAAGGTAGGAAATGAAGGCACTGGAAAAGAAATCCAGAGTCTAGATTTTCTTCTTCTCCCACTATATAGGCTGCCTTTTCTACTGTAGATACTCAGTAAAAATATTTTCATCATACACTGATTATTACTTGAAGCATAATTTTAAATTTAAACTCCAGGGCATTAAAAATTATCTATCCCCAGCATCATATGCAGGGCATGGCACACAGGAGATGACTAGTCTGCACATTGCCCAGACACTCCTTGTCTTCTGGATAAAACCCATTTCTCTTATGTTCCCACTGCCTCTCCATCTTGGACAGCCTTCAGAGACACAGACCAATCTCACATGTCACCATTTTCAGGAAACCAAAGTCTATGTATATCCACAATCACTTCTCCACAATCTAAAATCCAAGAAGATATGAAAACTGAAAGCTTTATCTTAAATTTAATGCCAGACTTATTTGAGGACTACAGTAATCCTTTATCAAGATAGTCTCAGTGATTCCCTGCTTCCTAGTCTTCAAATCCTTGTATAGTTCCCACCTACATGAGGTTGGCTGACAAGACCAGCAAAACCTATCACAAGTAACAGGATAAAAAGACTGTAGTTTCCATGTTAAGGCTTGAGACTCTGTCTCTCTGTTTGTCTGTCTCCTCCTGCCCCACCCCTTTTTTGAAGGAAGATAGCTGCCATGCTGCAAGGATGCTCAGAAGCCTACAGGGACCCTGGCTCATGTATCAAGGAACAGAGACTTTCCATTGATGGCCACTGGGAAACTGAGGCCTGCCAATATGTGAACCAGATCATCCAGCTAAGTTGCTCCTGGATTCCTGACTCACAGAAACTGTAGTTGATAAACACTGGTTCTTTATAATTTGCCACATAGCCATAATTTGCTACATAGCAACAGATAATTGATAGTTATTATCTGTTATAAATTGCAATAAAGCTTCTTATAGTCTCACTTACCTCCACTTATTGTAAATATACAGATGTTAGATTGAAAAATATTAATATTTTGGGTTTATGAGGTACTGCTGTAGACCTGGGTGGAAAGGTTACATAAAATATATACCAGATACCTTACTAGAACCTGAAAAATGTTGGCTTTTGAGACACATTGGCCCCAAGGGTTTCAGAGAAGACACTGTGAACCTATTTTCATTTTTTATAATACAACTTTCTTGGTTATCCTTATCTTGGTATATCAGAAACAATTTCCTATAGGAATTCCTGTACATAATAGAATCTCCACCACATCACCCAATACTTGAGTATATATCATCCTTTGTTGTTTTATAAGCAAACATTTGTCTACCTATATGTTAAACCAATGGACAAGAGCCCTCCTTCTATTTCATTATTCCCACCCAGAAATCCTGATGCTAGCTGGTATACAATAAGCTCTGAATAAATTCTTATGCAATTGAGTTCACAAATGCATACCTACAATCACAGACACACAGCACTGGTTCACATCCCTATATACCTTCACACTCAAAATCTATTACCTTCAAAAAATTATTTCAGAACATGATGTAAGAACAGTGTCAGAAAGCAAAAAGAAGCAGGCTCTCTGAGGAATTCTGGAAAATTTGCATATCCTCCAAGTGCCCTTGTAAACAGCAGCAGAAGCATGAAATAATCGAAATAATCTTTATCAGGGGAAAAGATCTATTAGCCTCCTGATGATTGGCCCATCTGAACCTTTCAATGAAAGAACAATTTTACCTTCCCCTCTCTTTTCTCCAGACAATAAAATGGGTCACTAATCAGTTTTTAATTTTCTTTCCTGAAGAGAGAGTCAGCACGAAGCTGCAGGAATCCAGAGTAAAAAATTTACAAAATAAAGACCAAGGAAAAAGTCAGAGTGATCCAAGTCCTAAAACCATGCCATTACATTAGTTATTCTAGACCTTTTATATAAACATTTTCAAAATAGCCAAAGAATTGCATTAACTATCATTCTGAAAAGAAATTCCACATAAGCAATTTCGTATTTTATTTTTAAATGTCCTATTCAGGGAAAGTTCCACAAATGCAAATGCCCAGACAGCAGAAGATAATCAGGATAAACCACAGACCTAGAAAGACTTAGTTTTAGAGAAGTGGCAGAGAGGGAACAAAACAAACCTCAGGGAGAGGCTGGGAGCATGGGGAAAGATAGGAACTCTGCCACCACAACCAACTCTCAATCCTTTCTTCCTTCCCTTGCCTTCCTTCCAAGTTATGAAGAAGAAAAAAGTGTGGGTGGGTCAACAATGAGAAAAGAATGGGGCAAGTCAAGTGCAGTGGTGCACACCTGTAATCCCAGCGGTTTGGGAGGGTTTGGGGAGGCGGAGGCAGGAGGATCACAAGTTCAAAGGAAGCCTCAGCAATTTAGCAAGACTGTGAGCAACTTAGTGAGGTCCTGTCTCAAAAAAAAAAAGGCTGGAGCTATTGCTCAATGGTTAAGCACCCCCAGGATCAATCCTTGGTACAAAAAGAAAGAAAGAAACAAACAAACAAAAAGAACTGGGTGGAGACAAGGATCTCTAGGCCCAAGTGCAGAATTGGGTGGGTAAGGGGTAGAGGTGGGGTTTGCTGAATTAGATGATTTTAATGCCTATGCCAGATCGAACTTTCCACTTTAAGTGAAATCCAGCCAGCTGTAATTTACATCACCTCTTTCACACTTTCACCCCAGCTGTCTGCTGCTTTTTGAGGGAGCATCATGGGGCTAAATTAACTGAGGGTATGTGACCAAGCACAGGTTTAGTATCAAGGACCAAACAAACTCTTGCCCTATTGGCCAAAAGAATGAATGGCTCACAGAAAAAAGCAGTGATGAGAGGAAACGAATTTGTGTGAAAGATTTTGTGATGCTATGGCATTATCTACACTAGATGCTTGAAATTCTCTTCACAAAGAGAGCTGCTGTATCTTGCATATCTATTGGGATTTTTCAAGTGTTTGAATACTATAGACTTTGAAAGTGTGCAATCCAGACAAGACTGAAAAGCTTACATTATGCCAGTTTCAATACCACTCAGATTTGCTACAATTTCCCTCAGTCATAGGGGATCTTAGTCCAATTCCATAAAGCCACAGCTGCTCCCAAGACATTAACCTACAATCCTGTTAGAAATCCCTGAAGTTTGGGGTTGAAAGTGATGGGGGAGGATGTGTATGTTCAAAAGTGGTCTTCTAGCCCCCTGTATTATTTTTTCTAGGGAGGAGAAAAACAGCACACATCACCCTGCTCAGAACAATTTCTCAATGTATTTCAAGGTAATAGAGACAAACCACATACATATTTAAGTGATATTAACTTTCTAGCATCTTCACCTATCAAAACTACCAAAGAAAAGTTATTCACAAAACATATGCAAATACCCTTTTTCATTCCTCCACCAAGTGATTTTCAGAAAGAATCAAAGGCAGATCCCTTGCAGAACATGAATAGCAACACTGGAAGCTTGTACAGGAAAGTTTTAGAAATCTAAATATTCAATCACAGTTTCAAGTTACAAAAGCAATAGCAGCAGCATGACTAAAACAATCCTTCAATCAGTCCTCTGACAAATACATACTGAGCACCACTATGTGCCTAGCATTCTTCTAGGTTCTTGGGGATTTAACAATGGGTAAAACAATGTCACCATACCCAGGAAGTTTAAGGAAAAATTTCTCAAAATATTAAATGTTTTTAACTAGGAGTGTTCTCTCTGCTGAATTACTAAACTTACCAAGGAATTAGTAAAAATTAACAAGATCCATATAGAGTCATATAGACTAATGAACAGAATTGAAAGTATAAAAAGTAAATCTCACATTTACTGTGAATTGATTTTTTTTTTCCCCCTAAGGGTGCCTAGACAACTCACTGGGGGGAAAAAAACAAAAAAAAAAAACAGTTTTTTCAACAATGATGCTAGGACAACTGGATAACCTTATACAAAAGTAAAAAAGAATGGATCATAAACCTAAATGTAAGACCTTAGGTTACAAAACTATTAAAAGAAAACACAGGGGCTGGGGTTATAGCTCAGCGGTAGAGTGTTCAACTTGCCTGTGTGAAACGCTGGGTTGGATCCTCAGCACCACATAAAAATAAAATATACATATTATGTCCATCTACAACCAAAAAAATATTTTTAAAAAGAAAACACAGGAATAAATCTTCATGCTTTGAGTTAAGCAATGGTTTCTCAACTATAATACCAACAGCAAAAGTTACAAAAGAAAACATAAACTGTACTTTCACCAAAATTAAAATTCTTTATACTTGAAAACAATACCATCAAGAAAGTAAAAAGACAACTCAGAGAATGGGAGAAAATATTTGCAAATCAAATATCTGATGAGAGACTTGTATACAGAATATATTGTAAGAAATTCAATGAGTAGAAAACAAATAACCCAATTTTAAAAACTGGCAAAGAGGGTTGAAGGTGTAGCTCAGAGGGAGAGGGCTTGCCTAGTATACATAAGGCCCTCAGTTTGATCCCCAGCACCAGGAAAAAAATATTGGCAACAAATCTCAATCAACACTACTCTAAAGATATACAAATAGCCAATAAGGACATAAAAAGCTCAACTCATTAGTCATCAAGGGGAAATGCAAATCAAAACAGCACTGAGATACTATTTTACATCCCACAGAATCCCACTGAAAAAAGAGAATTACAAAAAGGGTTGGCGAAAAACATGGAGAAAGCAGAACCCCTACATTGCTAGAAAGAATGATAAATGATGCAGCTACTGTGGAAAACAGTTTGGCACTTCCATATAATAGTAAACCTCCACACCTGGGTATATACCCAAGAGATATTAAGACATACATCCTCACCAAAACTTGTACGTGAATCTTCACAGTGCATATATACATACAATGGAATTCTACTCAGCAATAAAAAGACACAAAGTACTGACACCTGCTATACAGTGAATGTATCTTGAAAACATTATGTTAAATGAAGGCTAGTCACAAAAGACCACGTATTATGTGAATCCATTTATATGAAATATCCAAAACATGCAAATCTATAGACAAAGATTAGTAGTAGCCTAGCAATAGTAGAGGTGGGGGGGTTGGAAAGACAGAGAGTGACTACTAATGGGTATGAGATTTCTTTTCAGAGTGATGAAAATTTATTGTGATGGTTGCTAGCTCCAAATATATGGAAAAAACATCAAATTGTACACTAAAAATGGGTGAATTGTGTGGTATGTGATTTACATCCCAATAAAGCTGCTTTTAAAAACTAAATAAGAAATTAAGGAGCCAAACAGGTATAATATTTGTACCAGAAAAAACTAAAGAGTGAAGAGTTGGTTTTTTTTTTCTTTTCACAGATATACTAACTTATGTCCACAAAGAGGTGCATTTATTAAGTCATCCACTCAACATCAATTCATTGATGTCTACTACTCCTCAGGAACTGAACTTGATTGGGAATCTCATAGAAAAGATCTATTTTCCCCCCAACCCAGGCTTTCCACTCCTAATAACACCAGCTACCACACAGTAGGCACAGAGCTAAAGGTTTCATGTATAGCATCTCAGGATAAGGTGGAGAGCATTATCCTAATTTTACAGATGAAGAAGCACACTTAAAGAAGGTGACCTGGTCATGATGACAGCACTAACAAATGAACCGCAGCTTAAAGCCAGATCTATCCGCAGCTAAAGTCTATGCCTTCTTCACCCAATTTATGTTCCTTCCAGGGAGAGATGTCAGGAAAGTAGAGACGCCTCTGCAGTGAGATGCAGGGTCAGAAGAGGGCATCTCCAGCTCTCCACCATGAAGAAGTCTTCAGAAAATATGACACCTAAGCACTATACTGCTTGGTGAGGGCTAGTACCTCACTCAGACAAGATGAGGTGGGCTGGGGCTTTCCACGCAGAAAAGACGGGAGTGAGAAGGAATGTGGAGAATGCAAAGACGTGGAAGCTGAGTTTGGCAGGACAGCAAGCCAGGCATGAGGAAGTGGTGGCAAGAAAGAACAGAAAGGATGAGGGTGCCTGAATATGAAGGGCCCCAAGAGCTGCTGCTTTGCTAGGAATTTAAACTTAAGACACAGACTAGCCTTTGCAGTATTCTACACAGGGGGCCAGAAAGACCACCCTAGATGCAGTCACATGGAATTAACAACAGTAGCAGGGACAAAGATTAGAAGGATACTGTGAACTGTTCAGTTCTGAACTGTTCAGAACCCAGAAGGGCCTGAATCAAGGCAATAGTAATGAGAAAAGGGGAGAGTCAATAAATTTGGAAGATATTTGAAACAGGAACTCCAAGACCTGGAAGCATGTAGAAATTTAAGAATCCTGGCCCATGAAGTAGAAAGCACACCGTTGGTGGCCACAGCATCCACAATTCCCTTTCTTCCTTCCTGACTCAGTTCCTCTCCTATGCAGCCACTAGCCTCAGCCACTAATCACAGCTCTACCCAGTTCCCAGGAAGATTCTTTGCCATCTTGACTCAAAAATGTTCATAAGACTCATTCTGACTAAAAGACACATGGGAAAGTCTGTTGCAGGACTCATGGAGAAAGCCATTTCTCTCCTAGCAAAGAGACTGTCTATATTCCTAACTAGAACATCACTGTATACAAACATCATCTCCTCATCTAAAGAACCACTGAACCATGTGCTACAGCCTGTGACAGCACTGACTCCCCAGATGCAGAGGAAAGAAGAGATGGGGAGAAGCAGGGACCACAGTGTCATTGACCTATCCTGAGCCTTCTCTCCTCGCCCCCAGATTCCTATAGGTGAGCTAATAAACTTCATCACATTGAAGCAGCTGGCAGTGGAATCTAAAGCATCTTAACTGATAAGGACAGAGTATGGAATCATTCACCCAAGTCAGGAGCACAGGAAGAGGAGGGTAGTCTGAAGGGGGCCATCCACTGTGGTGCCTAGGAGGGAGTCAAAAATACAGGCCAGATAATAAGAAGGCATAGGGGCTAAGGGTATGGCCTTAGATGTGTAAGAATAGAGATGCAGTTTCCATACTCCAGTCATTGCTAAAGCAACGTGAGTAGATGGACAGCTAGAAGATGACACTGTTTCTCCTTGAAACACTGAGATCTGACAAGTCATTAGTATCTATGATTATCCAGTCAACCACTCACACCCCTCAGAAAGTACTTGGGCAGAGTTGGGGGGATTAGAATTTCCAAATTGTAACTGAAAACCAATTATACTTGAAAATAATAGATCATGCATATTAGCAGTGACCATTTATTGAGCATCTTTTATCCCAAAATTCTTTCTTCAAATTCTCACACCTCATCCTGGGAAAGATATCTTGTCCCTCAACTTACAGATGAAGAAACTGAGAAAAGAAAAATCATTTGTCCAATCAATCACAAAGCCAGTAATTATGTGGTAGATCAGGACTTGAACACAGTGGGGGAGGGGTTGAAGGCAACCACACAGCACCCCAATTAGGGGGCTTGTTCTGGTGTGAAGTGTGAAGTGAAGGCCATAAGACACTGTTGGGAGCAGTGAGGATGGGGGAGAAAAACCAAATCTGACAAGTGACATTTAAGACAGCAGAGGCTCAAAACTGCTTCTCAAATTCAGATCTGAATGAAGGACAAGATGGGAACTGAATAGTTTATCCATGCAAATGGCCTCTGTGGCTAGCTCAGAAACCTGAGCCTTGTTCCTGCCAGTCACTGTGGAAAGCTGTACTCTAAACAAAGCACTTCCTAGCCACCTTCTGGAGCACCATCCCCACAAAGCTGGAAACTCAGAGCCATTCCAGAGCTCAAAATGTGTCATTTCTAAACAATATACTGCAGTGTTTGGTTTTGAGGGGCCTGCTGATCCCTCCCTTGCCATCTGACCTTTCTGCTATTGTCCCCGTAGGCTAACACTCAGCAGTCCCACAAGGCACTCCCTGGTTCTCCCTGCCTGCCCCATCTCTCTTGTTGTAATTTCCTCTGGGCCTGTCAATCTCCTCTGCTAGGAAACAAACTTCTCACCCCTTTGGAAGCATAACCAGCCCTTTCAAGTCTTGAGCTGATTCTTAGGAGATCCCCCAAAGAAGCCATTTCTGCCCTTGGGGATGTTTTTCCCAAGAATGTTTAGTAACAGAGAAAGGGACTAACAATAGGCAGCAGCACTTAAGAAGAATGCTGGTTCGCTTAAAAAAGAAAACAAACAGGAAATATATACACGGCTCAGGAGGCACAGGAATGTGATCCACATTTTTAAGAATGGTACATTCTCCAAATTGTAGTTACAAGCAATTTGAGTCACACAGTAAACTGACTGGTTCCTGAACTTAGCACACCTAGTCTATGGCCTACCACATGTGACAACAGGTGCCTGCTTACTCTTAATATACAAGACTTAAGAACAAAATTCATGGGGCAGAAGCAAAGGGCAAGTCACTGCAACCAAAGCAGGCTGACCTGGAGTGAAGTGTATAAGCCTTACATGGGGCTAAATGTCAGAGGGCTCAGCCAAAGCAGTCAATCTCAGAGAGGCATGAAGCGCACAGTCAGGTTTGTAACAGGCCTGCAGACAAATGCACTTCCTGTTGGAATGGAAAACATAATTTTTCATAAAAACCCCAATATTTAACTTATCACTCTGCCTTTTCTATTAAGCCTTAGGTGAATGTCAGAATTGTTTATGCAGTTTCAAAAGTAAAATAGATAAAATAGGAACATTAAAAATTATAGCAGTAGGGCTAGAGACATAGCTCAGTGGTAGAGTGATTGCTTAGTGTGCCAAGCCCTGGATTCAATTCACAGCACCACAAAAATAAATAAAAAATAAAATTACTGCAGTGGCTCCAGATTGTGTGAGCCCAACTAACACTGTTCTCAAACTTTAAAGAACAGGAGATGGGGGGAAAAAAGTAATTAAAGTATGAGGCTCTATTACCGATTCATGAAATGTGCACTTCTTCCCAAAGACTCAAATTGAAAGAAGAAAGTTACATTAAAAAGAAAAAGACTTGAAGTTACCCCTACAAGACAAAAACAGTGTCTGTCTTCTAAAACAGCTGCTAGTTAGCTCTTCAGTGTGCTGCATGTAGTCAGTCCATGGCACCATCTCATTTTCTATACGTTATCAACATAAAATTCAAGTATCTTGGCAACATATGTTTTTCAGTGAGAATCACTTTTTGGGAGGTCTTTTCTAGTAAAAATAAAGTGGCAAAGGAACCTCATTATCCATATTAAAGATTTTCAATGTGGCCTATTCCAACTGTAACACTCCATTCATTCCTCTATTTGAATTGTAGTTAACAAGCATCTATTACATGAGGCATGTGGCTCAAGCTGCTGGAATCACAGCTAGGGGCTCATCAGCTGCTGGTGGAGACAGAGCCCAGAAATAATGCTCATGTCATGACAGGTGCTGTGTGAGGGATGTGTGAGAGACATGGATGAGCACTTAATTCTGCCTGGTCACAAGCTCAGCTGAAGACCTCTGAGCAGATGAGGCACTTTATTCAAGTCTTAAAGGATGGTTCAGATGAGTGAGGATGTGTTCAACAAAAGGCAAAAGGGTATACCAATCAGCAGAAATTCCAGGCACAAAGTCTCAAGGAAGCATGGAATGTTTGGGAGACTGAGCAATTCTGCATGACAAGAGAGCAAGTCATGTAGTCAGGCAGGGCGGAATCAATCAGGTAGGGTGCTGAGTCAAACAATAAAGTCCCAATTTTAGACAAGAATAAGTCATTTCAAAAAAGAGTAGGAGAAGAGTTGAAGTTATGGCTCATTGGTACAGCACTTGCCTGACATGTATGAGGCCCTGGGTTGGATCCTCAGCACCGCATATAAATAAATAAATGAAATGAAAGATCCATCTACAACTAAAAAATATTTTTTGAAAAAAAGGGAGAGGAGAGGAGGAAAAGGATAGATAACATTTTCCGGGTGTTCACCATATGGAAGGCACTGTGGATGTGTGAAGTGAGTACTCTGATTTGTACCCATTTTACACATGGTGAAACTGAGACTCAGAAAAGATATAAGTATCTTTCATGATGGCCCCACAGCTAGCAAGTATTAGTGGAGACAAAATTTAAAACCAGGATGTCTGATTTCAGAGCAAAGGCTTTTATTTTTTCCCATTATATTGCTCCCACTATAAAAATAGGCAAATTAAAAGACACAGAAAAACATATTGTTTTCACTGAATAAAAGATAAACAACTCACCACTCCCAAGGAGAGGGAGGGAACAGAAGACATTTCAAGGTTACCCTGCATCCTGCAGAAAACTAAGTACCAAAAATGTTAAGAATAAAGGAAGCCACATGTTCTCTGGCACTGGTTCTCAGCCAACGGTTATACTGACCATCAGTGGACACTGGACAACACATGGGGACATTTTTTGGTTGTCATGGCTAGGGAAGAGGTGCAACTGGCATCTCCTGGGTAGTAGCTAAGAATGCAGCCACGTATCACACAATGGAAAGGACAACCTACCACAGGAAAGAACTGCCTGGCCCTACAGTCTCAAATAAAATCTGACCACACAAACAAATTACATTCCCATCTTGAGTGTAAGTGTCCTAATAAAAATAACAAACCACTGTCCACAGAGCCAATAAGAAGTAGAGCCTGGACTTTTATTCCTACAATTTAGATTTAACCTTACCACCCATGCTCAAAAGCAACAAAAACACTGCATTCATTCAAGTTCAGTTCAAACTCAGTTCAAGCTTCACATTATAGAATTCAAGAACAGACAGACATCGTAACTGGGCTGCAAAAGAATGTGGTCCACCATTAGCCAAGAACATTATAAGCCCCTGGAGAAGGTAGGCCATCAGCTGCTAGAGGTAACAAAACAATGTTCTCCCTCTTAGTTTTTAAATCATATTTAAGTTATGGCTGATAAAAGTATTTTTCCAATAAAAATAAACTGCTTATAATGGTGGGTTACATATTAGTTCATCTTATGCAACCACAATACGGATCTCACATCTGAATCTTAGAAAGCTGGATGTGGGGCCAGGGTTGTAGCACAGTGATGGAGTGCTTGCCTAGCATGCATGAGGCACTAGGTTTGATCCCTGGCACCACATAAAAATAAACAAATAAAGGTATTGTGTCCATCTACAACTAAAATGAACAAACAAAAAAAGCTGGATACAGTGTAGAGAAGGGAATTTTCTATCCTAGTCCCATCTAATGTACTGACCATTCTCAGCTTACATTACCAGAAATGTTACTATATGATTTCTTGCCTCAACCAATGTTTATAAGGTCCCCAAGTCTATAAGATATGTGTTTCTATAGAAACAGCAAAATAAAAACAATAAAAAATACAGGTATTCACATAGATGATTAATATAATTTATGAAAAACTGTTGCTTTTCACTTTCTTCCCCTATCTTCTAAGACATTTTCATTACCATTCAAATGAAATGAAAATTAATTCTTGGTAAGACACATATACTTTAAATTCTCACCTTATAATTGTTTTTCTGGTTTATTAGGAAGCTTCTGATCAAAGCATTAAAACTGACTTATAGTATTCCTTCAGAAATCTCAGGATAATTAAGAGGTGACATTTTTTAACAGTTAATGAGTGAATTGTATGTTTTAACTGGGTAAATTGTGTTGCATATCTCCATAAATTCCTTTAAAAAGCTAATGGGGTTCCATTTCTCTGTCATGTTAGGTTTCATTAACTTAGTCAACACTAAAAGGAATCATGAGTACCTTGGTATTCATTTCAGAGGATCAAATTTTTTGAAATGAAAATATTAATCTATTTATATTTGCAACAGCAAGCAATTCTGAGGGCTAAATTTAGAAACAAACCTGTGACTTTTTCCCCTGAAAAATCTTTTGCTAACCAATTAATCCAAAAATTAGTTTAAGCTACATTCAAGTCTACTTTCTAAAAGAAAGAAAAATCTCTACCTCCCCTAGCACACAAAACAAAAAACCTAACAAAAGTTTCCCAAACCAAACATTCCTCAAAAAACTGAGACCAACCATAGCAGAAATTCTTACTTGAATAAACAATAGAGATAGCAGCAGAGAACAAACAGCTAAAAGCTATTGTGGGGCTCAACACACAACCAATAGCTTTCAGTTTATACAAACTTGGGTATTTAAATCTTGGATAGGACTCAGTCTATGAACTGCATGAAAAAGATTTCCTGCTTGCCAAGTGAGGTTACCTCTAAAGCAAGTTAAGAATGTAAGTACCTATTAATATGGTTACAAAAATATTATGTCTTATTTTTAAATTATTTTTAAAACAAAATCATTTTCCATTTAAATGATACTCACCTGAACATACAAAATATAACTATTGTCTTCAGGCTAAAATGTTTTCTATAGAAACAGCAATTTTTCTCCAAAATCAATGAAAAATTTTAAGTTGTAGAAAATTACTTCATAACTTTTCAATTTGTAATCTGGTACTTTGATTCAAAAGGTGTTTTTCAAAATGGCACACAGAAAAAAATGTTTTACAAAGCTTCTCTCATAATTATTGTACTTTATTCCAATTAACCTTCCAACCCATAATGCATTATTATAACAGCAATACAAGCAAATTCTTTTTTTTTGTTGTTGTTTTGTTTTGTTTTTCTATGTTAACTTCAGGGAATATGAGCTAATTGATGCTGCCTGCTTAACTTTGTTTTTAATGAAGTGATAATCAAAATTATTGAATGTATTATCTCACAGTAAAACACCACAATAGTAACTATTGGCTAATTTTGAAGTAATTATTTACTTTTTCATTTATGAACTAAAGTAGGAGCTGATTTTATCTAATTAATACAATGGAATATTAATATCTATGATATAGGAAGGTTAGGAAAAAATTTTTAAAGTCAGATATGTGCAGAAAGACATACACATATTCAAGGTATGAGCATCATTTACATAAAAGGTTGCTTTTTCATACCTTATGCCACTTATAAATACCCAAATGTTTAATTTAGTACATACCACAAGGTGCTTAACATATGCATTTTTATGGTTGCATGGTAGTTACTGATAATGTGGTTAACTTTAGCAGACAATATCTATGTTACACACATGGCCATCAAAATAACATAGTATGCTTCTGTGACACTGAAAGAGACCAAGCCTGTTGTGAAATGATTACTTACAACAAAAGCCCATTTAAATTATTGTTTAGTTATATGGCATACAGCCAAGATAACAGTATTATAAAGTTGCTGTTGCTCTTGAATCACTCACCAATTTTCAACCCATTTGTAAAACAAGATAAGCACCACTGGGTTATTAAAAATAATTATGGATCAGGACGTTTGATTCATGTTTCTTTGACAAAATTATTCCATTTGATCCCAAGTCTTGGCTGCTCTCTTGACAGAAAAATGTACATGCTCCATGGCTGACAGGGGCATGGCTTTTATGATTAAATAGGAAGCTCACACTGCAGATGACTAGACTCCAGATGAACTGAGACTTTGCACTTCAGAAAGATTTCTTTGTTGTTTCCGCAACAGATCATCACTTATCTTTTTCTAATTGTTTCCACTCCCACACCAGAGAATCTATGTATTATCAAGAATTTAGAATGTTTTATGATTTGTTTGGCCTATTTTATTCACATAGCATACCACAGAATGTTACATCATTTTGTAAATTCTTTTCCTGATTTCTGTGGGCATCTGAGGGGGATGTTTGGGAATATAAAAGTTAAAAATACAAAATGAACACTCTCCCCAAAAAGATCCTGTTTTATTGGTCCTGAAAGAAAATATCAAATGAGACCTGACTACATTTTGCTTATTTTAATCACTGTGGAAACAATATTCAAAACAATTTCCTAAAGAAAGGGTTAACAATCTCACAGCTTTCATAGATCACTTCACCCTTTTCTCCTGCAAAAGAAGTACACCTGTGATATGAGAACGCTGTACACCAAAAATGGCATCATCAACGCTGAGACTTTTAGCCAGGAACAGTTACTTCAGTACGCATCCAGCTGTGTTAAAACGGATTCGCAAAAGGAAATGCCCAGGCCTACCCCATCAGGATTAACTTCTGAGAAGGGAGGGCTCTTGGCAGCCTGAACTAGATTTTTCAGCCAGCCAGCCGGCTCTATTGGGGGTTGGGAGGGAGGTTTCCCTTCACCAGACCCAGCCGCCGCGTTATCTAAAAAACCTCAGTGATTTAAACTGAAGGGGAAAGGGAAGCAAAACAATAAAACGCTCCGGATTCGGGTCTCCTCTAGGTAGTTCAATTGTTGCAATAGGCGAAACAAGCGCGCAGGCGCATCCTCAGGTTGTCAGGTACTCTTCAAAATTAAGGAAGTGGATCTGTGAAAGGTCTGCCGCCTGTTCGGGTTTTGTAGGTAAATAGTAGTAATCGCATTTTTAACGACTAAAAGCAAAGTTATTATCGAGTAGCTTTGAGAGACGTTTACCTAACTGTGAGACGTTTACTTAAACCGGTTCGTTCGCGGAAAGGGAAATTATTTTCAGTACAAATGTAGCCTTACCCAGTTACAACACAATCACAACAACCCGGTTAATGTGTTTCAAGGAGTCAACCAGTTTAGTTTACTTCTCCAAGAACGCTATCAAGAAAAAAAAAAAAAAATCAACAAAACCAAGGACAATCATGCCTTCAACCCTGGGGTAAAGTGCAGCCTGTACACTCAATTTTGCATCTCTTTCGGAGCTGCGAGGGGCCTAAAAGCTTTGGGAGAAAATCGGTGGTGGACAGACTTTTGGTCTCCATTGCAGGACGGGGGGCTGCGGCTGGATTGGTGCATGGAGTAACCTCTGCGACGTCGAAGTACTTGATGCAGGAACTGAAAGTTAACCCACCGTAACACGTCCACCCTGTGTCTGAGCGCAGGGGGCTTCTGTCTCTCCTTCCCACAGCGCAGAAACACGGCCGGCGGCCTCGACCCGTGACAGCCCTCAGACAAAGCCGCGGACCCCTGCGCCCGCCCTGCTGTCGACCCCGGGAACGCGCCCCCGATCATGCCTACCTTGATGCCCTGCTGCTGGGTGGTGAGAGTTAACTTGGATTCATCCAAGAGCAAAACTTCGCAGTAAAATTCTTCCGGAACAGCGCAGAAACAGCCCATGTCGACTGTGACCGTCTCCAGCCAGGCGAGAAAGCTGTGACCGAGCGCCAAGCCGCCCCCTCCCCTCAAACACGAAGCATTAATTTACTGTCCGCGCCGTGGCGAAAGCGAGAGAAGCTGCTCCCGTGGAGTCCGGGGCCGAGCTGCAGAGCCTCCTGGCGCCGCGAGAAGCAAGGAGGGCGGAGAAGGCTGGGAGAGTCAGCGCCCGGGAGCCGCCGGGGAAGCGCCGGCGGAACTGGGCGCGGAGGGCGGCGCGTCCCCGTGCATCCTGCGGCTCCGGCTCTGACTCTTCTGAAGGCGGCGGTGACGCGGCCCCTCCACAGACCTGGGGACGACAAAAGTCTCCTGGCAATGGGGGTCAGACAAGAAAAGGAGAGACGAGTGCCCGAGGCCCTCCTCGGACTAGGAAGGGTCCCCTTGAAGCTCTACAGCTCCCTCCACCAGCACCAATTCCAGCGTGGCCGCGACGCACCCGCAGCTCGTCAGCCTGTGGAGTCCCCAGCAGGAGCGGACTTGCACCACCGACCCCGCCCCACACGCCCGACCGGTCGGCCAAAAGGGGAGCTCTCGGCTTCTCTTTTGTGTCAGGGGTACCCACGACATCTCAACCGAGGGCTCACCGGCAGTGGCGAGAGTCGTCACTCAGACCGCTACCCCCAACACTCCATCCCGTGGGCATCCAGAGACCCGAAGAAGGACAGTGGGCTCCTTACCGAGACCAGCGAGGGGGCGTCAGCTCGTCGCGGGGCAAGGGTCCGGTCTGGGGGCTCCCGAACTCATTACCGGGGTTCGTGTGTGGCCAAGTTCAAGCTCTCCTTCGGGGAACGTCCTGCAGCCGCGGCGGAGCCCTGCTTTTGCAGGACAACCAGAAAAGCCGGGAGTCGAGGATCCGCGGGCGATCGCGCTGAGAAGCCGGCGCCCGGGTTGGCAAAGTGGTGGGAGGGTGGGGGTGTGCCCAGGGCGCACCAGGCCGCAGGGGCTCCGGGGAAAGTTCTTTGGGCGTCGCTGGGGGTGGCGTCCCAGGCGGAAGCAGCCCAGGTGCAGCTGGGCCCAGCCCAGATGCCTTCGAAAAGCCCTAGCGGGATCCCCTTGACCGTGGCAGGGGCGCCCCTTCTGGGCGGGATCTCAGCTGGGTGCGGAGGGCGGAGTGGAGGTGGTCCAAATGGCTAGGTGCCGGCAGGTCGGCGCGAGAAAGCTGTGCGCCGCACCCGAGCCGAGCTGCTGTCTGGGGACTCGCTGTTTCGGTTTCCCTAGGAGACCGGGAGGCTGGCTCGGGAGGACAAGGCGCAGTTCTGCTTCGACCCTAGCGTTGAGCGATCTTAGTCCCACGCCCTCCGCGCGGCTGGCCGCGTCCAGGATTGGCGGGCACAATAGCTCTGAGGCTACAGTGACCCCTGGTGGGTCCTCGCGTCTGTGCACAAGCAACGGAGGCTGAGCCGCGGACCCGGCAGGACCCCGTAGGCCTTCGGAGCAGGTGCAATCTGTGTTCTCCAGCTGGGAAGCAGCAGCAAGTTAATGCAAGTCGTGGAGGGGAAGACGCGGAGCTGTGTGGATAGGAGGCCCTCCAGACAACTTCTCTGTTCGATATTATTAGATTCAAATATAGTCTTGAATTCCCTCTCTACCACTTGAGCTTGGGTAGCCAAAGCTCAAAGAATTTGCTTAAAACCTAGGACGTTAGAGCTAAAAAACCAAAAACCTGATTATCGCAGCAGCACAGTAAAAATAAACAATTTGCAGCGTTGGGGGGTTTCCTTCCATACTGATATGCCACGAAAATTTTGTCCTTCCATGTTATTACAGTTTAGTATAAATAGTGTATCAGCAACCCCCTCAAAATACGATAAAGTTATATTTGGTGTGAATTTTACGTAAAGGATGAATAAAAGCCTACTTCCAAGCTTCCTGTGAAAGTGATGCAGGTCTTGAACTTCTAATAAAATTTTGTTTCAACTTTGGGATTTAATGTCAAAATTTTGCAGTTGCTGACACCTCTGGATTTTATCCTCACTACTTGAGGAGGGTGTTTTGGTTTTGATTTTGTTTTGTAATATAGGGGGGTTTTTTTTAATACCAACTACTAAAAGTAATTGAAAGATTAATGAATTTTCACTCTTTATGGTATCAAATTTTTGTAACCTTACAAAAATCAAAAAGGTCTACATTTAATCTTTTGTATTCCAGTTTTGAGTTTGCTTCCACCTCTTTTATGGTCCTTTGATCTGTTTAAATATATATATATATATATATATATATATATATATATATATATATATATATATATGTTGTACTTGGACACGATACCTTTATTTTATTTCTATGTGGTGCTGAGGATTGAACCCAGTGCCCCACACATGCCAGGCTTGTACTTCTAAGCCAAAACCTCAGCCCTTTGATCTGTTCTGATTAGGTTTTGACCTTCAATGGTAATGGCAAGGTTTGGAGTGGAGCAGAAATTCTGTTCCAGGCTCCTCATAGGAGAAGGTACAAAGCCATGACGTGCCATACATATAATAACCTTTTCTGATTCAGACATCTTCTTTTCCATTTCTTTGTCAAGGTCTAAAGAAAGTAAAATTAAAAGTCTGTTTAACACAAAATTAGGGCTTCCTAGAGACAAGAAGACCACAGGTTTTTTTAAAAAACAATATTATCAAGTACAATTGCCAATAAACTGCATATATCTTTTAAAAATAATATTTTTTTGTTTTTGTTTGTTTTGTTTACAATACTGGAGATTGAATGGAGGGGCCTCTACCACTGAGCTACATCCCCAACCCTTTTTATTTTGAGATAAGTTCTCAATAAATTGCCCAGACTGGCCCCAAACTCTAAATCCTCCTGCCTATCCTCTTGAGTCACTGGGATTATAGGCATGTGCCACTGCACCCAGCTAATTTACTAAGTTTTGATATATGAAGATACCCATAAAATCATCACCACAGTAAAGCTAGTGATATCTATCACCCCCTAAAGTTTCTTCCTGTACCTTTATAATCCTTCCCTCCCATTCTTCACCACATCTCTGCCCCCAGGCAACCAAAGATCTGTATCCTGTCACTATAGATTATCTACTCTTTCTAGAGTTTACATAGGTAGAGTCACACAGTATCACTATTGTCTAGTTGTTTCACTCAACACAATCTTTCTGAGATTTATCCATGTTTATAAATTGTTTATTCAATTTTATTGCTTAGTTATAGTCAATTGTATGTACTACAAATTGTTTTCCCATTCATATGGGTGGTTTCCAGTTTTTGACTATTACAAATAAAGTTTCTATGCAGATCATATTAGTCAGTTCCAGCTACCATAACAAAACACCATAGACTCAGACTTAAACAATGGATCTTTATCTTCTCACAGTTCTAGAGGCTGGAAGTCAAGATCATTGCTCCAGCATGACCTTTTCCTGTACTCACATGACCTCTTCTTTGTGTGTTCACCTAGCCAGAAAGAGAAAGAAAGAATGAGAGAGCTCTCTCCTAGAGCAAACAATCTAAGTTCTAGTCTTATAATGACAGTAAGTCTTTAGCATTAGGTCACCACCCTTATGATCTCATTTAATCTTAATTTCTCCTTTATAGCCTCATTTCTACATAAACTTATTGGATTAAGGCTTCAATAAGAATTTTGAGGAGACACAACTGAATTGGCAGTAAGAATCCATGTTTTTATATGAATTTATGCTTTTATTTTTAGGTTAAAAGTGTAATGGCTGCATCAGAATATCTTCAAATGGCAAATAACCACATAGAAAGATATTTACCATCATTAGTCATCAATGAAATGCAAATTAAAATCACTATAAGATATAACTACATATGTTATGAAATGTCTGTCATACCAAGCTACCTACTACAATTCCACACGTCACTGAGGTCATGGAGCAATTTGAATTCTCATACACTACGGGTATGCATGTAGGATGATACAACAACTTTGGATAACAATTTGGCGGTTTCCTTAAAGGTGAACATACACCTTCCACATGATTTCCTAGGGAGACTTTCTCTGCCTATCCAGAAAAACAAGATACTATTCAAACTGTTTTCCAGGAAAATCATTGTTTTTCAACATATGCACAACATAATACACTCTATTTAAAACATTGTATCTACAACTATGATGCGCAGATAAAAAATGTAGAAAGAAATTTTTATAAACTTATTTTTTAAAAAGCTTTGTGTCAAAGACTTTGATCTCTTTTCAGAGACTTTTTAAAAAAATATTTCCTTTGGTCAAGATGATATTTTGTCCCAATAAGGCTAATATAGATAAACCAAATGACATAAAAATTCAGAATAAATATATTTCTTTGGAAATATGCCAGCCATTTGTGAAAGGATTTAAGAATCCTCATCCTGGAAGAAGAGATTTCACTTACAGCCCCCACTTCAAAATGCCAAACACAGAATTCTTCTTAAAGCACTCTTAGGAAGAAATATTTAAACAACCCATGTCTCCTGTCACCTTTTTGTCATTTTATGCTTTCTGAACTTTCAAACATTAGTTGAAAAAGAAAAAAAATCTTGAAAATATTGATGATATAAGAAAATAATTACTTAAAATCTGAGGGAAATATAGCATAATCACCAGGAAGACTTGTTATTCTTAGGGCATCCCCAGATTTCTGGTCCACCCTCAGAATTTCTGACTCATGTTCTGGAGTGGGGCCTGGGAATGTGCATTTCTAGTACATTCTCAGGTGATCTTTATTCTGCTGGCTGGCAAGGACACTTTGAAAACCAATGCTCTTGAGGTTAACTTTAAAAATAATAATAAAAATTATTTCTAATTACCTATGAGTAATTTGAGGGATGGTTCATTCTTAACCAGTTGCCTCCCTGCTATTTCTACCTCATCCATCAAATTAATGCCTGTCACAGAAAAGTATTGAAGACCCTATCAAGTAGATAGTATCAGAAAGAACAATTTTTGGGGAAAGGATCTATCCCCATTTTGGTCTCATCATACTGCTGCCTAGTCTAATTGAAAATACTCACTTTTATTTCTAATATTATGTGCCCAGGCACATCCAGTTTTTAAGACCATTCTATCTTCTGACTCACTTCATATATATGTCATTAACCAGCTATTTTCTCTTCTAAAAACTAAGTACTTAGAAAAACCCATTTATTGAAATGCCTCAAGGTATTACCCACGTTGCAAGGGAAATCATCTCCCAAGACTTCCCTGCCATCTAAGCTATTTCTTCATCCAGGTGATCTCCAGATAAATGTTTTTTGGGGTTACTGATATTCTTAATTGACACAGTTATTAACCTTTGTTGATGAATGCATTAAAATGGTTTACATTCAACATAAGTGGTTTAGAATTTTGACTTTGAAAAACCTTAGTCTCCCTTCTCTGTTCAAATGCAAGCTAGCAAAACATAGGGGTGGGAGGCACTAGTTGATAAGTCTAGTCTTTTAGGGGCATTGTTTAAGTTCCTTAAACAACAGATTCAAATCTTTTTTCTATTCAATTAAAAGAGATTTCAAAGATTGACAAGAGTATGGTGAAATGGGTACTTTGAAACATTGTTGGTACAACTATAAATTGATTCAGGTTTTCTGGAATGTAATCTGTCATAAATTCAATAATTGAAATATGCATACACTTTGATCCAGAAATTCAGCACCAAGGAATTTATCAAATAATGGGAATGGATATATGTAAAAAGATACTAACTATGGCATGTTTGTAATATTAGAACTTTTTGAACAATCTAACAGCCCAATACTGGGAATTATTAAATTAGTTATAGTGTGTGCATATAATAGAACACCCCCAAAAGATTAAATGGATTCATGGACATGAAAAATTAGCTGAGGTAAGTCTTAAGTTTAAAAAAAGAAAAGGTGAAAAACAGTAGCTTACATAATAATGCAAAATAGGAAGGTCCAATTTTCTTTGTTTTTAAAAGAAAGTTTGAATGTTTTACAAAGAGCCTTGAATAAGCTGGGTGCAATGGCACACAACTGTAATCCTAGTAACTCAGGAGCCTGAGGCAGAAGGATTGCAAATTCAAGGCCATCCTGGACAACTTAGCAAGCCACTTTATCAAACTAAAAAATAAAAAGGAATGAGGATGTAGTTCAGAGGTAAAGTACCATACCCCTGGGTTCAATCCCTAGTAACACACACACACACACACACACACACTCACACACACACACAAAAGGCACATCGAATAACTTAAACTGAAAATAGATTCTTATATTTAAAAAAAAAAAAGAATGTTGTCAAATTGCTAGGTAATGAAACTGGCCTCCATTTAGAATGGGATTACTTTTGTAGGCTGAAACCTAGATCCTAACATGTTGACTATTTTACCTCGTCAATATGTTCTGGTTTTCTCCCTACATAAGGTTTATCAACTTAATATAACAACAGGTTGGTGATATGGGTATTACTCTCTTCATAAAAGTTTGAGAGAAAGGAGAGGAAAATTAGCTTTTAGTTATCTTGCAATCATTTTTATTTTAAGTTCTACCAGAAACTTTGCAGTAGCCCCATCTTCTTTCTACCTCACCATGCTCTCCAGACTCTCTTATCCAACCTGCTGATTTTCCATGTCTGTCTTCTGGTAACAACACATGGCTCTTCCTTAAAGGCGGTGTCCAGGAAAGGAGTAACCCAGTGTAACATCTGGCAAAGAAACATCTGAACTCACATCTAGCTTTCTAATTAAGAAGTTGTCAAGAAAAACTGAAATGATTGTTTAGAGATGGTATTTGAATTATTGGTGGACAAGCTGGATTAGAGACATTACTATATTCTTTTTCAGAATTTTGTACCCTGTTATTCATACATGTACTACATATTTAAAATCATCTTGAAAAAGATGAAGTTTAATTTATGATATCATCATTTTAAATGGGAATACATGCTGGAATTATATATGGGAAAATATCAACAGTGATTATCTCTATAGCAGAACTGTGAGTGAATTTCATTTTATTATTTATTTATTTGTTATTTATTATGGTACTGGGGATTGAACCCAGAGACACTTTACTACTGTGCTACATCCCCTAAATCTCCCTACCCCACCCTTTTTTGAGACAGGGTCTGACTAAGTTGCTTAGGGCCTTGCTAAATTGCTGAAGCTGGTCTTGAACTTGCATTCCTCCTGCCTCAGCCTTCCATGCCACTGGGATTACAGGCATGTACCACTGTGCCTAGTTAGTGAACTCTGTTTTCTGTCATTTTATTTACTTTTTTTCTTTTAATTTGTTCTTATTAGTTATACTTGGTAGTAATTCATCACATCAACAAAGATAAGAATCATAGGATTATTTCAGTACCTGCAGAAAAAGCATTTGATTTTACTTATTTTTATAAATTTTCTTCCTTGACTATCATTCCTGTGGCCAGATAAATATTTTTAATTTTAAGCATTAATCTTTTTCGGGGGAGGGGTCCGGGGACTGAACTCAGGGGCACTCAACCACTGAGCCACATCCTCATCCCTATTTTGTATTTTATTTAGAGATAGGGTCTCACTGAGTTGCTTAGCACTTCTCTGTTGCTGAGGCTGGCTTTGAACTCGTGATCCTCCTGCCTCAGCCTCCAGAACAGCTGGGATTACAGACATGCATCACCGTGCTCAGCTCAAGCATTAATCTTATAAAATAAAAATGAAAATAAAGAACATAAAAAAGAAAAATGAGCAGGTAAACATAGGAAAGGAGGATGTTGTCTGTAAAACCTCTTCTGAAAACATTGTCACCTGGTGCTCAGTGGTTGGTCTACGAATGACTGAATTTAGTCCCTGAATCCTTATATCCTCTCATTTTATGAGCTATTTTCTCAGCCGAAACACTTCTCTTTCCCAAACCTCCACCTACTGTCCCATTTGCATCTCAGCGGATCCCACTAGCTACTTGGGTATCCGCTTTGTTCTCCCTTTTCCAGGAAACTCTTCTGACTCCCAGCTCTAGGTGGGGTCACATGTGTAATCAATCTGTATAGTTACCCCCTCACTAGACTGTAGTTCCATAAAGTTAGGACCATGTCCATCCACTGTTGTATTCCACAGAGCTTGATGGATGATAGTAGGCTCGAGAGATTCATGTGATGAATGAGATGATTCGTACAAGCCTTTTCTCCATCATGGTACTTGCAAATTTCCTTTGTGCATCCTCAACTAGACTCTAGCTTCATTCCCCTCTAACAAACTCTTACTTTTTCAGCTATCCATCTTCTAAAGCAACTTTGGAGGATATGGATACAGTGGTAGAGTGTTTGCCTAGCATGAAGAGGCCTTGGTTGTGATCTCCAATACAACCAGAAAAAAAAACAAGATAAGCAATTTCATTTGCTGTAGTAATAAAGAGTTGGAGAAACCATGGCTGTGTATTGAAATCTGCACTTTTCTCTTGAAAATTCTCTTGGTCCTAAGCAATAGTGGATTCTGTGATTTGCCCTTGAATCTCATAAGTTTTATGAGATGTTCACTTATTTTCTTTAAAAATTAACTCAGACAAGCAACCAGGGCAATGGTAAACAATTCAGACCTTCCTTGTGCAAACTGACAGACCAGAATTCACACTCAAGAGGTATTAAATAAAAGTTGTTTGCGATTAGATATAGCACTTAAAGAGATGTCCAAGATAATACCAAAAAGAGTTGTAATATCTGTTTCTTCAGAAGTGTTGGTTAAGTTGCCCAAAGTGAGAGGTTATATTTAATAATTAATTTAGCCTTTGTTTAGAGCATGCTTTATTGATATTATGACTGTAGTTGGTAGTGCTGATGATATTGTAGAACAGTTATAAGTAATACAATTTCAGGGCACCCATAGCATCTAATAGCTAGAAGAAAGTTAATAAAACCTAATCTCATTTCTTAATGTTATTACAGATGAAGTTATTGAGACACAAAAAGATAAAGTATCTCATTTTTGGCAGAATAGGCTTTGACCATGAGACTCCTGTCCTTAGTAGTGGGCTTAATTGGGTTTCCAAGAGCATCTTGACATCACTTGATTAGGAGTGTCTATCTAAATACACTTACTCCAGGTTGTAGATAGGATAAAACAATACTTAGGAGGGGGAATACATCTAATTATAATCAAATTACTGTATCTCATTGAACCTAAGCTTCCATCAATTATATTCACAACTATTCTTTTATTTACCACTGGGAAAGAAATAAAAACACTGTCAATTAATTAAAGTCCCCATCAATTATAGGATATACCCTAACTTCAGAAATGTTAAAATGTGAAAATAATCACTTTGATAATTGAAGAAATATGGTATGAAGTAGGCTCATGTTTATGTTACCCTTCTCTTCTGAAACAGCTTATTTAATGTTACTAATGTCTATATTTATACTATGTTCATCAGTAAATGTAAGAAGGGACA